>NC_134714.1:48637500-48937500 GCF_049634645.1 Pelodiscus sinensis | reverse complement strand
CTTTTCATGCTGGCTACCGGTTCGCCAGCGCCGGTGCCCAAGGGCGGCTCGGCTCCCCAGCTCGTGGCCATTTGCAGAGCGGTCCCCCTGTCCCCACGCATTGCTCACATGCTGCCGCTAGTCCGGGAGCCGTGCGAGGGGATGGGAAGGGCCATGTTCCACCCACAGGATGCTACAGAGGACAAGCCGCCGGGCGGGAGCGTGCACACGTACAGGCGGGAGCGCGCAGGCTCATCCGCCTCCGCCTCCACTTCCCTGTCGTGCCGCCGCCTCAGTCCCTGGGGGCCCGTGGCTGGGAACATGCCAGTTCCAGCGAAGCGCACGAAGGCTGGACGTGCAGAACGCAGCGGGAGGCCTCGCTGCAAGGTGTCAAGGGCACAGGCTGGGGACGGTGCTTGTTTGGCTCCCTACCCCCAGATTAGACCATCAAAAACACGGGGGCTGGGGGAGAGAACAATACAGAGACCTCCGCTTTAAGGAGGAGGTTCTGCACAAGCCTGGATTCCCTCACAGCCGCTTGCTGTAGCCCAGCAAAATGTTGGCCATAAAGCCCCATATTTTACCCTCTTAAAAAGGTCTGGGTTCTCCTGCACCAACAAACTATAGTTTGGCACAGTGGCACCCAACTACCACAAAACCCCCAAACCAACACCTGGCTCTAGAAGAATGCTGCCAGATTGTGGTACCAACTGCCCAAATTGCACTGCCTGAATACATAACTGTAGCTGCCTCTGGTTCCATCAAAAATATCCAGCTGCCTTGCTGACAGAATATGTCAGGTCCAAAACCCCAGATTCAAATCCTAGGTTCACTGAGATCCGGGTAGTTTTTGCCCTCTAATCCCTGAATTTTACAAGGCACTGGTTTCTCTTGCACTGAAAAAAATCTGATGCAGGACTGCAAGAACTTGGATCATGCCAGTTTGAAACCTACATAATGCAAGCAGATCCTATACACTAAAAATTCAAAACTTTGTTGAAAAAAAAGAAAAAGATATTCGACATCTGGATTCTACCAAATCCAACTAGTTTTAAACAGCTATGCAGAGAAATGCACCTACTAAAATTGCACTGCAAAAATCCAGACTCCAAAGCACTGCATTCTATCTTATTTATTTTACAGGTAGCATTTGCAACAACAAATGCTATAGTTTGGGTTTCAAACACATTTCTATTACAGCTAAGCTATAGGATCAAATGGTCCCTGAGACTAGTACATGTCTGCAAGGAAGGTGTACATTTTCACCTGCTGTTTCAGGCTCTGTACAAGGAATAATCTCTGCACCTCATGGGATGCAAATTGTTCCAAAGAGGAGTGGAGAGAAGCTGGGAACATGACCCTATTACTCATCTGTACCAACACACCCAGTTGAGGAATAAGTTGTACCAATCCTAGGAAACATGTAACACATGTTTTCCCCCATCCCCTCCCCCCCTGCAGAATGGGGAGCACCCAAAGAGATTTTGCTTCCTAAAGTACTAAACAACTCCTGGAGCTGCATCACACAACCTACTACCATGGCAAAATGCCACAGTATAGCCCATAATAATGTTACAAATGTAACAAAATAAAGATGTGTGAAGCTAGGCTTATCTATAAACATCATCTCAACAGCTGGATGTTCAAAAAGCCTTATTCATAATTGTTGTGTTTCCCATATTCCTATACAGTAAAGTGTGTGTTGGTAGGATGGTGTTAATGGCTCTTGTTTTGAGATGACTTGCATAATTAATTAGCAAAGTAAAGCCTTTATACTACATTCTACATACCACTGTTGTAGTTTTTAAAAAGCCACATATTTTACAGTTATGCTATCTTAAAATTGAGGTTTAAACATTTTGGTATATTATTTTTCCTCTTCTCCTCCTATAAAAACAAGCTATTTTAATCCCATGAATCCAACTGCCTTACATAAGAACGGCCGTACTGGGTCAGACCAAAGGTCCATCTAGCCCAGTATCCTGTCTGCCAACAGTGGCCAGCACCAGGTGCCCCAGAGAGGGTGGACCGAAGACAATGATCAAGCGATTTGTCTCCTGCCATCCCTCTCCAGCCTCTGACAAACAGAGGCCAAGGACACCATTTTAGAAAACATGTCTTAGAAAACATGCATTTTATATATATATATATATATATATATATATATATATATATATATATATATATATATATATATATATTAATGTGATTTTAAGGTTTAATACTTCTTGATCTTATTGAGCTAAAAAGATGACACCCTAAATCTTAAATTCTGACTGTATGAGGGAAAGTTTCTACATCTGTGGTGTCCAACACAATAGCCACTAGCCACATGTGGCTATCTGGCCAGTTGAATGGCTAGTTGACTTGAACAATGTGGCTATTTGGCCAGTTGAGCGTGGCTAGTTTGACATCATGGTTCTAAACATTTCCCTCCATTGTTAATACCATTTCATCAAGTACTAGCAACAGTAGGATGCCCAGTATATACAATATATTGACTTTCACCACTGTTGTTAACAACATGCCATAACACTGCTAAATACAAATCTAATTGACACACAGTGGCCTTGTCCAAACTAGATTTTGGAAGGTGTGTTAGTTAACAAGTTAAGAGCCTAGTATTGGCTGTAATTCTTCTAGTTTAATAGTGTTAAAGGTACCTTGCTATGGCTACAGTAGGCAGTTAGTTAACCCATGTTAACACCTTCCAAATCCTACTCTAGACAGCTAATGTTAAAGGCTTTGTCAGGCCATCTGCTCCAGTATCGCTGATATTGGCAATGGAGATGTATCAGTGTCAGCAGCAGTGGGAAATTTTCTAAAAATGGACTCTGGTTCTTGTTGAAAACATGGCCTTAGAGATGTGAGATTCCTAGCACTCTAATGGGATTAAGCAACCGTATCTTCTTCCAATAGTCCACAAACTACTGAACCTTGAATATGCTGTGTGTCCAGGGCCAAATGTCATCTGTCATGCACCTCATGGAGAGGAATGGATTTTTTGTGGCACGTTGACTGTTCAAAGCCTCTCAGAGATTTGGATTGTTATAAGTAGGCCACCTGAAAATAGATCTGAAGATAGAATGCAAAGATGGCAAAGGTGCTTTAGAAATGCAAACATTATATGACTTGACAATGTATGAGAGCTTTGCAGCTTATCATAGGGATATCACCTGTCAAAGATATTAGGAACCAGAAAGTGAAAATTATGAAAAGAAAACATGAAACAGACAAATTATTTTCATTGTCTAAGATGAAAGATGCAAAAAGGTAAATGTTAGCATATATCATGAAAAACAAATTGTATTGTAACAATTCTTACATTTTAATGCAAAGTGTTATTATTAAAATAGTTGTTCACAATGTAATTTTTAAATCCATAATGTCCTTTTAGGTATGTGGATAAACAGGCATTCAATATATGTATTTCCTTGGTTTTAATTGGTCTTTCTTGACTTATAATGCCAATATAATCATAGAATCATAGAATCATAGGACTGTAAGGGACCTCAAGAGGTCATCGAGTCCAGCCCCCCGCCCTCAAGGCAGGACCAAGCTCCACCTACACCATCCCTGACAGATGTCTATCTAACCTGTTCTTAAATATCTCCAGAGAGGGAGATTCCACCACCTCCCTTGGCAATTTATTCCAATAATTGACCACCCTGACAGTTAGGAATTTTTTCCTAATGTCCAATCTAAACCTCCCCTGCTGCACTTTAAGCCCATTACTCCTTGTCCTGTCCTCAGAAACCAAGAGGAATAAATTTTCTCCTTCCTTCTTGTGACACCCTTTTAGATATTTGAAAACCGCTATCATGTCCCCCCTTAATCTTCTTTTTTCCAAACTAAACAAGCCCAGTTCACGAAGCCTGGCTTCATAGGTCATGTTCTCTAGACCTTTAATCATTCTTGTCGCTCTTCTCTGTACCCTTTCCAATTTCTCCACATCTTTCTTGAAATGTGGCGCCCAGAACTGGACACAGTACTCCAGCTGAGGCCTAACTAGTGCAGAGTAGAGCGGCAGAATGACTTCACGAGTTTTGCTTACAACACTCCTGTTGATACAACCTAGAATCATATTTGCTTTTTTTGCAACAGCATCACACTGTTGACTCATATTCAACTTGTGGTCCACTATGACCCCTAGATCCCTTTCTGCCATGCTCCTTCCTAGACAGTCGCTTCCCATCTTGTATGTATGGAACTGATTGTTCCTTCCTAAGTGGAGCACTTTGCATTTCTCTTTATTAAACCTCATCCTGTTTACCTCTGACCATTTCTCTAACTTGCTAAGGTCATTTTGAATTATGTCCCTATCCTCCAAAGAAGTCGCAACCCCACCCAGTTTGGTATCATCTGCAAACTTAATAAGCGTACTCTCTATCCCAATATCTAAGTCATTGATGAAGATATTGAACAGTACGGGTCCCAAAACAGACCCTTGAGGAACTCCACTTGTTATCCCTTTCCAGCAGGATTTAGAACCGTTAACAACAACTCTCTGACTACGGTTATCCAGCCAATTATGCACCCACCTTATCGTGGCCCTATCTAAGTTATATTTGCCTAGTTTATCAATAAGAATATCATGCGAGACAGTATCAAATGCCTTACTAAAGTCTAGGTATAAGAACACCTTCCCAATGCAAGGAGAGGTTGAACCTCTCTAGTCCAAAACTCTCTGATCCAAAAACAGCTGTGGTCTGGAATGATTTGAATTAGCTGGATGTCCACTTTTCATGGGTGTGACCAAGTTTCCTGTGGTCCCAGAAAGTGTGTTTCCGGCCACCAGTCCTAGTGCTCAGTATTCTGTGCTGTTATTTATCTCTAATTTACACCCTAAATGTCTTCTGATAGCCCAGTAAGCAGTGGAAATGGTGTTAATGCTGCTGGACAATACTGACCTCCCGTGGTCCAGAAAAGTCTCTGTTTCAGAACTGGTCAGGTTCCAAGTGTGCTGGACTAGAGAGGTTCAACCTGTACTTACATTTGAAAGGCATTATATACAAATTCACAATAAATCACTTTTTGATTGTGTGAAGAAGTGCAATTTTTTTAAATTAGGTATCATCCCTTTTCTGCTGCACCACCAGCTCATATCTCAGGCTATGTCTACCCTACAGGTTTCTTGCGCAAAAACTTCTTGCACAAGAGCATGTCCACACTGCAAAAGCACATCAAAAAAGAGATGCGCTTTTGCGCAAGAGAGCGTCCAGATTGCATGGACACTCTCTCGAAAGGAAACTCTGATTGCTATTTACAGAATGGCTACCAGGGCACCTGTGCTTTTTTCGATTGCCTCTTTTTGTGCAAAAAAACCCTGTTCCCTGTCCACACACACCATTTTGCAATGCTCTTGCTCAAAAAGGAGTTATTCCTCATAGAAGGAGGAATACCTACACTGGAAAAACCCCTCTGTTCTTTTGTTTTACTTGCACAAAACTCTTCTTGAGGTGCGTATGCTCCATGAGTTTTTGTGGAAATACGGCTATTTTTGTCCAAAAACTCTGTAGTGTAGACCTAGCCTCAGGGTTTCTAGAATTAAATGTTAAATCCCAGTGATATAAGTACATATCTGCACAGATCACTGCTCTGTACTGAACTACAGATTCAGCTTTTTGTGATACATACTTGCATATAAACTAGCCACGGTTTCTATTTCTTCATTGGTGACCTGTCAGGAGTAGGTGGGAGAAGCTATCAGGATAGTAACAGAGCATAGTGAAAGTAGTATTCTATTGTATTTTGTTTGTACTTTAACATAGCCTGCAGAGGATTTTTTTAACAATTGGATATATGTCCCTATTTTTTACCTTTTTCAGAGATATAAAGACATTCTGAAAGCTTCATGGCAAATTAGCCTGCTTTTTAGCTTAGAAATAACATTAGTGTCACATCTCCTCTCTCTTTTCTATTCCAATGTAATATCATGGGGCCCTGATAGTTGTATATCAGCAAACTTTGAAAAGTTTACAGAGTCAAATAGCAAACTCACAAGTTATCTAAAAGGTGACCTTCATTGATGGAGTGAGGGTGTGGAATCTCTAGTAAAGGCTTCTGTCAGGGTGTGCTCAGCTCTCACTGTGGCACCTCCTTCTGGTAATTCTGGGGACTAGCTCCACCCAGTTCAGCACCCCCTTCCTGGTCATCCAACATTTCTACCACTCCCAAAATCACAGTACAGGCTTCATGACCAACCTTCCAGCCAGGTCACACAGTAACTTCACCTGCCAGAGGGAAGTCTTTCAAAGTCCTTCTGAACAGCAGCATCAGTCTTCAAACCTTACTAAGCCCCTCCCTCAGTTTTACTATTTACTGCCCGTAGCAATACAAGTACAACCCCAGCCTCTACTCTGGGTTCTAGTCCAGGGTCTTACAGAAAGCAACTGAAGTGTATGGCTATATACCTACACTTACTATTCTCTGGATTGCTTCCTGTATGCTTCCCCAAGCTTTTAATTTTCTAGCTTTCCAGCCAGACACATTTCTCTTAGGCCTGCTAGGTAAACTCTTTCTCAGGAGGTTCTTTTTCCCCACTTCCCTCAGGGAGGCAGATGGCAGACTTTCTCCACATAGCCTTATGTTATTTTCAGCTTCCTGGCTTTATGGCACTACTGCTTGTTCCCACAGAGGTGAGTTTTCTTTCAGTTAGTGGCCTCCACACAGCCTACATCTCCCCTGTTGACAACTTAATTGGGACTTTCTGCCATAATTTTACTCTCTCCAGGCCATTTGGAGTTCCTCACAGTTTTCTTTCTTCAAAATACTAGTTAGACATTGAAGTTATATAAGTGTTCTCACTCACACACTAGGTCAAGGGAAGAATTCTTAAGGGAGTGGCTTTTTCACAACCCAGTGCAGGGATGATATGTGTGGGGGCGGAATGCAGCACCACACCCCTGACCAACAAAAGTTTTACTGACAAAGATGCATGTGTATACATAGCCTTACTTTTCAGTCTCTTCCTTCTTGTCATATCAGTTTATGAAATCTCCAGTCACCGTGGTCCTTTCTGCCATATTTTTTTGGCTGGGGAATGGGAGGGGGCTAGAATTAATTGATTATTAATTAACTCAGATAGCTAACACCTTTGTAAAGGCTAGTGTGGACACTCCCAGATTGTAAACCTTTATTCTTTACCTTGGCTGAGTCCCTAGGCTGTGTCTTCCTAGAAAAAAGATCTATTTTAACCAATGTTAAATGAACCCATGTTAATTAACCTTTGTTAAAATCCTAGCAAAGGCAGATAGTTCTAGTATTAGCCTGTTGAGCTTGGGAACCACTGGTATATAGACTGGGTAACAAATGTGTTACCTCCTTGAAAAAATTCCATTGACTTTAGGTTTAGGTACTGCCTCTCAGAGTGATCAATTAACTACAATTGATGGAGAATTCCTTCCATTGATGAAGGAAGCATCTACAATACAGCACTGCTGTAGCACAACTGAAGTGTCATAGCCCTGTTGCTGTAGTATAGGTTGCATCTCTAAAATCCAGGACTCTCTGATTCAGCAACATCCATGGTCCAGAAAGACCACAGATATTGCTGGATCAGACAGTCCCAGTTGGCCAGATCCAGGGGCCGGGCTGGTGGTGGGGAGCCCAGCCTCCACTATAGCAGAGCCAGCATAGTGAGAAGCACAGTCCCCACTGGGGCTGGTGGTGGGGAGCACAGCCGCGCCCTGCAGCACAGCCGCGCTGGCAGTGGGGCCAGTACAGTAGGGAATGCAGTCCCACCCAGCCAGAGGCAGCAGGGCCGGCAGGGGCTGTTAGAACAGTACCAGCCAAGCTGGCATAGCAGGGAATATAGCCCTGCCTGGGCCAGAGGCAGCTGGGCTGGCACCCGGGAGCACAGCTCAGACTGGAGCCCAGGAGTGCAGATTTGGCCAGGGTAAGAGTGCAGCCCCAGCCAGATTCAGCAGGCCAGGGAGTGTAGCTCTGGCCCCAGGCAGGAAGCACAGCCCCAGGAGGTGGGGAGTATGGCCAATAGCTGGAAGGAGAGCCTTGACCTCCCTGGTCCAGAAAACTCTATTGTTCAGTTTGCTCGGGTCCAAGGGTACCAGACCAGGGAGGTCCTACCTGTATAGACATACTCAAACCCTCGCAGGATAGACAAAACCTGGATTTCTAATGTGAAAAAACAATCGGAAAAAATCCTGATTAACCAAAACCAAAACGACCAACCAAACAAAAAAAACCTACCAAACATCTTTCAGGCCAGAATTCTTTATATGTCATAATGATGCAAAAAGGGAATAAGGTCAATTATTATTTTTAAGGTCATAGAATTTTGTGGGTTTGCTTTCTGAACATTATAAAAATTAAACAAATGCATTTTTTTTAAAATTACTAGGATTAGATGTTTATACCTATGGGTGCCTTAGCTGAATATGCAATTACTACAATTGCTTTCCTATAGCAAAAACAATTGATAAGTTGCCATATCTAAGCATAGCAACTGCATAAACAGTTAGGCTGCATCTAGACTGGCATGATTTTGCGCATAATCTTGCCGTCTGTCTACACTGGCCGCGAGTATTTGCGCAAGAACACTGACTTTGTAATGTACAAAATCAGTGGTTCTTGCGCAAATACTCTGACGCTCCCACTCAGGGATAAGCCATCTTGCGCAAGTATTCTTGTGCAAGAGGGCCAGTGTAGATAGCAACGTTAATTTCTTGCGCAAGAAAGCGTCTACACTGGCACGGATGCTTTTTCACAAAAGCAAATCTTTTGCACAAAGGCACATGCCAGTATAGACGCTGTCTTGCGCAAATACTTTTAAAGGAAAAACTTTTCCATTAAAGGTATTTGTGCAAAATCATGCCAGTCTAGACGCAGCCTCAAGATTCATAGAATTATGGAAAGGCCTTCTTTCTTGCACTCTCTTTTACAGTATAAACAATAGCTCAAATATAAAATGTGAAAGTTGATGAAAGTTATTAAAGAACAAATTTTGCTCTTCTGATATATCTTAATTGGAGTTCTCTAAGCACAAATGGAAAAAAAATATAGGTAGTCGTTCTTAAACTACCTGGCTTGTTGGAGTATGTTGAACACCTATTGTGCATGTATTGAGACTGTCTTATTTTTAGCTGCTTATAATTTAAATACATCTCCATACATAAATTATTCAACTTATATAGCTTTGTATCTGTTTTAATATTAAGCTGAAGCCATTTTGTTCAGTGCAGAGTTCTGAATACCAATACATTAGTGAGCATTCTTTGCTAGGTCTGAATTCCTTTTTCAAAAATAAAGCTTGATTAAGTACATGGCACTTCTGCACTTCTAAAATTTTATCTTCCAATGGGCATTTTTTTCTTCTTTTAACCTTTTCCTGTCTCAGGAGTGGTTTGCGTGCCATCCAGCAATTTCTTAGCAACAAAAATCAATACACTGTTAGATGATTATCATAAGTTAAAACTTACCAGTATGAATTCAGTAGCTATCACTCTCATACAGCTTGCTACTCTGGGCCTTCCTGCCCCCCCACTGCTCTCTTTCCAAATTATGTCCCCTTTCGGCAACATGTATACCAGCAAAAATACCACTTGTAATTAAACACATTACTCAGTTTATAGCCAATAAGAAAAGTCTCTCCTCAGAGAATCTTTCAAAAGAAAATCCAGTTCACATAATATGCAGTAAAATGTAGGTTATTCAGATTATTTTTAATTTTTAAAAATATCTTTTAAAAAATACTATCAAGTTCTTTTTCATAAATGTTGAAATTATTATATATTGTGGTTTCTAAGCCATGGGAAGTCTGAAGCTGAATCTG
Organism: Pelodiscus sinensis; assembly: GCF_049634645.1. Lineage (NCBI taxonomy): Eukaryota > Metazoa > Chordata > Testudines > Trionychidae > Pelodiscus > Pelodiscus sinensis. The sequence goes on along the minus strand of NC_134714.1, from coordinate 48,927,731 downwards.
CATGTTGTGGGTAGAGATATAAGTGACTAGTTGACTAGTCACTCCCCACCCCTTGCTGCTTCTATCGGAGGAAGCAAGGTAGGGGAGCAGAAGCCAGTGCTGGGGGGAGCCGGCTTAAAAGCTGGTTTCCCCCAGCACCATCTGTAGAATTTTTATAATGGTCAGAAAGCAAACCCACAAAATTCTATGACCTTAACAAAAATAATTGGCAGGGGGATAGTGAGGACCGGGCACGAACCGGGAATCAGCTGACTCCAAGCTCACGCCTAGTCCTAGATGCGCTTCTGCTTTTTTAATGTATTTAGAATTGACAGGCTCGTAATCCATTTACAAGGCTAAAGCACAGCAGGAGGGACCCAGCGCAAGCTGGGACAGCTGATTCCCAGCTCATGCAGGGTCCCCCCCTCGCTGTGCACCAGCCTTTTAAATAGATTAAGAGCCAACAGATTCTTACTCCATTTGAAGGGCAGAACTGCAGCAGGTTATTGAACTCCAGGCCAGGAGCTAACCCTGCTGTAGCTCCCCGCTTATCAACTAATCGACTAGGTGATGGAAAATCCATAGACCAGTTGATTATTTGATTAAACTAAATTTTTGGGTTTTGGCACTGGTTTATGACACAGCAGGATGAAAGGGAAAAGTGGGCTTTGAGGGAGAAAAACTTATAGAACTGTCTTACATAATTATCAATCATAGCAAAAGAAATGCAAAATACGACAATGAAAGGAAACTTCTGTTTACATAGATACTGTTTTTATTCAACTTTAATATAAAAGTCCCTTATAAAGAGAGAACTTTGTTGTCATATCACTATTCCTTCAACCTTTTAATAATAATCCTCAATGACCCAAAAAGATGCTGAGATGATGGGGGAACTGAAGGAGCACATATTTTCAGAGCCACAAGGTAGACTATTTTTCATAAGTGATATTTTTGTACTGGCTTTCCTGTTGAGGTCTTGTACATCTATATTTGTACAAGTTCTATATAATACATATAAGCACATAATTTCCACTTTGTTATTGCTCCAGAGACATTCTGTTAAGCAACATAATGACTGCACATCAACTTTCTACACTTATACAATAGGTTTCCAATTCACAGTGTGAGTCGATATTTGCTGACAAAAGCCTAATTGAAATTCTTCAACAGCTTCAGTTACATTCAAAAATTGACAATGCATAACTACATCACAGAATTTTCAGGCAATGAAGAGGGTGGAGGCTGGGTAAGGACATTTTGAGCTTATGATATCATAAAGACACAGAAAATGCTTTGGAATTATGGGATGAACACATTATCTGGATGTTTCTACAAAAACAATGAGCAGCAAAATAGTTAACTGTCTGTTTTTGAGGGGCCAAGCTAGGTGGGGAGCTAGGAAAGGGTGTCTGTACCCGTTGTGACTGGGCTCATTGGAGGCTGGAGAAAGGCACCTATCCTGCAGCTCTATCTCTCCCCTGGCAACAGAAGATCCAATGGGGCTGGATTCCCTGAGCTTCTACATGGCACTTAATAAGCTTCTATGCAGCTGCACAGCTTAGGTTGGCCTAGATATTTTTACTACTGGGGTCACAGCATAAGCTGTAGTGGAGAGTTGGGTGCAGGTTTTTTACTATCTTGTTGTGAGGCAAGCTGTATCATAGACTGGTCTGGATGTTTTACTACTGTATCATTTAATTCTGCCTGTGTAATATCATTGTTATCCAGTCACTGTTAGAGTTTGTACAGTACAGTACAGTACAGCCAAATTGGTGCTGAGATATGGCTACAGAACCTCCTAGTTCAGGTAAGGCCAGGAAAGTGGGAAATATGGTCTAGATGAAATTGCTATAAAGTACACAACTGGTTACAAAACCAAACTCAAAGATCACTTATCAATGGAGGCTGCGTTTAGTAGTCACTTAGAGGACTGTTTTCATTCATAATTTGGATAATGGAATGGAGAGCAGGTTTATACATTTTGCAAATGCCAAACTGGGAGTGGCTGAAAGCTCTTTGGAGGGTGCTATTTGAATTCAAAATGACCCAAAATGACTCTGACAGATGGTAAAAATGGTCTACAGTCAACAAGATGAAATCCAATAAAGAGACATCAAAGTACTGCACTTGGGAAAGAAAACCCCAGTTCATAAATACAAAGTGGGGAATAGGCAGGAGCATTACAGAAAAGGATCTGGGTACTATAAAGAATCACACACTGAATATGAGCCAACTTGATGCCATTGCAAAATCATTCTAATAACATTCTAGAGTGTGTTAACTGGAGTGTTGTATGCCAGACGAGGGAGGTAATTGTTCACATCTACTTGGCACTGGTAAACCTCAGCTGGAGTGCTGTGTCCACTTCTGGACAAACTAGAAAGAGTCCAGAGGAGCTCAACAAAATTGATAAAAGGTATGGAAATCTGACCTATGAGAATAGGTTAGAAAAACTGGGCATGCTTAGTCTTGAGAAAAGAAGACCGAGTGTGGACCTGATAATTGTCTTCAGGTATGTTAAGCAATGCTAGAGGATGGCGATCAATTATTTTCCATGTCCACTTGTCTAGCTTGGCTGGTACTGTCCATCCAGAAGATCCAGGTTTATTAGGTCTTGTTTCTGTGTGGGGGACTAAACTAGATGACCTCTCAAGGTCTTTCCAACCCTAGATTGCTATGGTTCTATTAAATCAATACAGCCTTGGTTTGCATTCAGTAACATCTGAAAGGTTAATTTTGCAACCATTAAGGACAAGCTTTTAGTCAAAGCTAAGGGCTTGTTTTAACATGGGCTAGCCCACTGAAACACACAATTCATACTACTTGCAGTATCCTGCAGTCAGGATATGCTATTTTACAGCATGGGATAGATTCCATGGCAAATTCCATAACTTCATACATAAGGACCCTCAGCATCCTCAACTCTCATAGATTTTAAGTGAATAATTAAATAACCACATAGGCAATGCATGGGGAGTTTAAGGAGAATGTGACTTCAAATGCTGTGGATGGAAGGGGCAAGGGAACAGACAGCAGCCTGCAGGAGGACTAGCAGGTGCCAACAGCAGGGGTCTGCCCCCCCTAGCAGTGGCAGGGAAAGTGGAGCAATGCAACCCCAGCTTGTTCTGCTCCTCTGGCCACATTGTTTGGGGGAGGACTGCTCCTACACTCACTGTCGGGAAATGGAACAATGTGGCTGGGATTGTGGCTCCACAATTTGCCTCACTGCTATCCATGTGGGTGGACATCTGGTCCCTTGCTGCTGGCGCCAGACCCCCACTGGCCCCACTAGTCTCCCAGGCCGCATCACTCGGGGGATGAGGAAGAGGTGTGGCAGGGATCGAGCAAGGACAAGGAAGAGGCAAGGCAGGGATGGAGTAGGGGTGGAGAGAAGCAACACTTGGGGTAGACTTTTCCTGGCCCTACCTTGGGGTGGGGGTCAAATGGATGGTGGCTCCCTGACCCTTTTCACCAGTCACCCCTGAATAACCACAGCTTTAATTAACAAGGATTCTTTAATCACACTTTCTGGCTTGAATGTGAGAAATCACAGGGTCCTCTGCCATATTAGAACATGAGCTAAGAAATAGATTGCATCATTTCTGTTGGCTAGATCTATGAGGCCAGGATGTAATTTAAAAGTGATTTAAATGGAGAAGAGACAGATCTGCCATTTAACCAGAATGTTTCAGACTAAAGCCATTTCTCCACTGTTTAAAAAAAAAAGAAAAAAGGGGGGATTGCAAATTAGTTAAGGTAAAGAAGTTAGTTTAAAAAATTAGGTTGTGTTTATTGGAGCATAGATACTTGTTACAATGCAATACATTAGTGTCAACCTGGACTCTAGGTGAAACTTTGGCTTCACTGAAATCAATGATAAAACTCCCACTGACTTCAACAGAGTTCCCATTTCATGTTATACATCTTCATTCCTTATCAAATTTTATTTTTTGGTAAAACTTTATAGTATAATACATCCTATAATATAATATAGTTGCCCCATTTCTCTCTCCCATGAGGAAAAAAAGCCTCATGTGTTGTTTTGAAAACAAATAATTAAACAAGACATTTCTGACCCACTGTGATGAGATCTGAGAGGTCAGCTACCTCGATTAGTTAAGTGTGTGCTGTAGGAGTCTATTCTGAGTGAGTCTACCCTCTATCAGGAATGGTAAAAGCTCCCTAAAACTGGGGGGCACAGTGTCCAAGCCATGGTCCTGCCTCCCCACTCTGCCTCTTCCCCCCAAGAATCCACTCCTGTTATTTGCCCCCTCCCCTATTTCTCGCCCTTATGGCTAGTAAAAAGTAATACCCCCTTCCCCCTCCCCGGGGCCCTTCTGCCTCCTATATGTATGAACAATGGACCTGACTCTCAGCCTTTTCACTGATGGGAATCTTTTCACTGATGTCAAAGTGTTTTGGATCAGGCCCAATATGTTCTTTTTATCTGAGTTTTTAGCTCCCCAGGCATCAAGGACATCAGTGGTTCATATACTGATAATGCAATGGATCACTTTTTCTTCACTTTTTTCATCAGTAATTAGTTTGTGTGCCTATTAAAACCCCCACACCTTTTCCAAAGAAAGCCCCACAAACTAAGTCAATCTCTATTATCATCTCAAAAAGATTTCAACGATAAATCATCGCTTTAATTTAGTATTAATAATAATCATTTTCTAACTAATAATAAAAACAGGTCAGTTACACAGAACAATGTGGGTCAGTTAGTAAAACCGGGCTTATTTGAGCACCACACTTGTTAATACAGCCAAAAGCAAGGTCAGATATCTAGGAACAATGAATGTAGTTCACAATGGTGGACTACCTATACTATGATTTAGGGAACAACATCTTGTGAAGCAGGAACTTCAAAATAGATTTAGGAGTCATGCTAGATAAGCATCTGAGTATGAGCTCTTAATGCAGTGCTGTAAGGAATTTAATGTGAACCTTGTGTTGATACAGAAGAATCTACACTTGTAAAATTCACTTACTTTTTGTAGAGGTATAGGAGGGCTACATTTACCTCTGTCCATACTAAAATATCCCTCGGTTTATTTGGTATAATTATTACTCATTTTGGAGCAGTGCAAGTCCTTCCTGGTAAAGTTAAGTTTGTGTAGGAGTTAACAGTAAAGAAGTCCTCTCCCTGCATTCCCATTAGGATTGCCAGTCCTCCAGGATTGCCCTACTCTCCAAAAATTAAAGATTAATCTTGAATTAAAGATTATATCATGCGATGAAATCTCCACAAATGTGTCCAACCTAAATTTGTAGCCCTAATTCCCATACTGCATCACTCCCTTCTACAGAGACCTGTCAGATAATCTGTTTGACCTCTATTGTTCAAGGGTCAGAGTTACCAGAAGTCCTCTTGGTTTCTTACAAAGCATTATGACTACTAAGCCTCAAGAGACTATTACTTTGTACAAACTGTGCCCTCTGTTCGTGGCCATGCTCAGGCGTCACCATGGTGCAGAAAGAAAGTCATTGATTTTTCTTGCCCACAAGATGAGAAGTAAAACAAACAAATAACTGATTTTTAATATAGATGGTGCAACAGCAACAAAAATATAAACATAAAAATTTCATTTACAGGTCAAAAAAATTTTTTTTCTTCAGCACAAAACAATTTCCTCTCCGTCTTTTATTTGATTTCATGCTTGTGTGTTTCTAAAACCCTTAAAAAATCTAACTATATTTTGAAACAACACATCATTTCAACGTGAAACGTCTCAAAACATTTTGTTTTTAAAATGTCAAACAAGCTGCTTTGACTTTTTTGAGAAAAAAAAATGTTTGGGTTTTGATGTTTTTGTTGTTGTTGGTTTTTGTGTTTTTTTTGTTTTTTTTGGTTGAAACCATTCACTCAATATGACCTGAATTCACAAATAGTTTCAGTCACTTCAAAACCACATTTTTGGGTTAATAAAATTTTCATATGTAAAAACTCTGCCCAATGCTAATGAGAAGTGAATACAGCTGCTCACTGGAAAGTCCAGGAGTGATCCAGATCCAGCTTAATGCAGAGCCAGCCTGAAACCTGGGTCAGTTGCCAGAATCTGCATACCCAACACAATGGAGAACTCAAGGAAGTACCAGCCAATTCTTACACAAAGTTTGAGGTCAAATTACTATTTTCTAGCTTTTAAAGCCCAACAAAGCCCTCTCTAGCCACTGCCAATGTTGGAACTGTGCATGGGAATAGCTAGGAAGAGGGGAAAAGTGTCCTTCTTTTCATCCAATACCACTGGCACTGTTACAAGCGTCATCAGCTATTTTCCCTCCCCCTCACTGGTAAGGTTGTTCAAGTTCTCCACCGCCTCCAAAAACACTCAGCATTCCCCCAGCTGGGGGTGTGAGCTGCCCCAAATCCCATTTTTAAAACTTTGCAGTTGGCTTTCCAAACTACACCTCCTCCCCAATATTTTGCCTAAGATATTGGACAAGGGGATTGGCAACAATCAGCAGTTTTGCAAACAAAGGCATTTTCTTCTAATGAAGAAAGACACATTGTTAATGCAATCATTGCTAGAGCAAAAGACAGGGTTAGGGGATGGCAGTACTTCTATCTCAACTGTATGCCAAACCACAATGATATTTTTTAAAGCATGCAACTAAATCCATTAATGACACAGAGCAAACACGGGGTGAGGTGCACTAGTAGCAATATTATGAAGTATCTGAGGTGCAACGAAGGTAGAATAGAGCAGGAGTAACACAAAAGTGATAGTACTTTCCAGCCAGATTTTCTATGATGCAACAACCTCCTCCACAAATGCATGCATGTTCCTTACTCACACCCACCATCTCTCCTTCAGAAATCAGTGGAAAGATAAAATACACAGCAGGCACTGGGCTCAACCACATAGACCTCAAAACACTGAATGTTCATCATGCCGTGAGGTAGAGCAAAAAACATATAATAAGAGCCCTTTGCTTAGGTCATAGGATTGAATGACACTAGATGTTCTTAGTGCCATGACTTTCAGCTCTAGAAGCTTGTTAATCTTCACACAAACTGTTCTTGAGCCTAAAGGCTCCATTGCAGAGAACATTTTGAACAAGTAATGCTTTATCTTTGCCCACCCATTATGGCAGAGAGCAGATTTGCCAGGGCAAAACACAGTGGACTACATTTCTATGTCACTCCATCAGCACTTCATGAGGTGGTATCATCATGGAAAAGAGCTTGGCTGGATATTTTCCCAGGTGGCCTCCAGAGCTCTTAAACAGCTCCCTTCGCTGCTTCTTTGGCATCCTTCTCAGGGATATATCCCCTAGGATCCCATTGTCTACAGGAGGTTAATGTTCTTTACTGAATATTCTCTTGCAATGCAAGACCCTATTCACCCCTCCCCTCCCATGCCCAGTATTTCCAGGATAAGTTCTGCAAGATGCTGAACTTGCAAAGCAAGGAGAATGATATTCACCATCCTGAGGACTTGAATGCAGTATTTGCCCAAGAGACCTTTGCTGAAGTCCACATTTGCTTTCTAAGTGACAAAAAGAAGGACTTTGGAATATTTTTCTATGATGGGATGCCTGCGCCCCAGCACGAACCAGTGTTCTATGTTTTTTGATTAATCAGTAATCCCTCAGGGTGTGTCTACACAGCACCCTTCCCTCGAAATGAGCTACACAATTTGCGCTATGCAAATTGTGTAGCTCAGGGTATGTCTACACTACCCCGCTAGTTCGAACTAGCGGGGGTAATGTAGTCATCCCCAGTTGCAAATGAAGCCCGGGATTTGAATTTCCCGGGCTTCATTTGCATGAAGCCGGCCGGCGCCATTTTTAAATGCCGGCTAGTTCGAACCCCGTGCCGCGCGGCTAGACACGGCACGGACTAGCTAGTTCGGATTAGACTACTAATCCGAACTAGCTGTACGCCTCGTTCCATGAGGCATACAGCTAGTTTGGATTAGAAGCCTAATCCAAACTAGCTAGTCCGTGCCGCGTCTAGCCGCGCGGCACGGGGTTCGAACTAGCCGGCATTTAAAAATGGCGCCGGCCGGCTTCATGCAAATGAAGCCCGGGAAATTCAAATCCCGGGCTTCATTTGCAACTGCGGATGACTACATTACCCCGCTAGTTCGAACTAGCGGGGTAGTGTAGACATACCCTTATTTCGAGGTTATTTTGCAATAGCTTGTTTTGAAATTTGGCGCTGTCTACAAAGTGCCAAATTTCAAAATAAAGACTATTTCGTCAAGTCTCTTAACCCTTGTGGAACAAGGGTTATAGGGTTATAGGGATGCCAGAATAGCACGCCCTTTTGAAATATATTTCAAAATAATGGCTGTGTTTAAAGATGCGGAATAGCTATAGCTCCACTGTGTAGATGTAGCCTCAGTGAGCAAGATCCTGCAATGTGCTCCTCTCGCTGCCCCCAGCACCTGCAGAAGTAAACAGAACCAAAGATGACATGCAGGGGATGGATCATTTGATTATTACCTGTTTCTGTTCATTCCCTCTAGAGCAAATGTCATTGGCCACTGTCAGGGGACAGAATACTGGGCTAGATGGACCTTAGCCTGAACCAATATGGCCATTCTTATGTTCTTATGCTTTCTGATTTTATGGCCACCATACTGTCAGAATTTCCAATTCACTCTTAGCTACTGCTCAATAACTCCTGTACTAATATAGATTATTAATACAGTACAAGTGTCTTAGAAATAAGATGTCTTTTTATTATAAGCAACAACCACAGCAATAGATTGAAGTCAAATAATATTAACAATAGAGACAAGTACTCTGGCCCATCCTTTATAATTATGTGGTCAAGGAAATATTTTACCACCTTGATCCACTTTGAAAACCAGGTTTTAGAGCTTTCCTAACCCTAAGTGCAGACACCAGCACTTGTATCCAGAGGCTCAACATTAGCTGTCACTTCACTTTCCCAGCCAGGTGAATGAATTTCTCCTTTCATTTCATAAAAGTTATGCAGTGCACAAAAGGCAGACATAAGAGATAAGATATTTTCCTTGCTGGGATCTAGCTGCATTATGAGACTCTTCGTCTGCCGTTAGGTTTCTGAAGGCACACTCCACACTCATTCTGAAGCTAATAGTTCCTTTTTACTCTCCACCCAGCCAGGAAAACAAAGGGTAAAGCAGAATCACCCAGAAACCCTATTATTCACATTAATATCAACTGGAACATCGGGGTGGTGGATGGGGATGGGACAGAATTGCTGGTTTCAGTTTGTCAAATACTCCCTGAACATTCTGCAACACACGCTTTTCTGGATCAGCCAATACTAATATCAGTGAGACATGCCTCCCCACCCCAGTGATCCACCAGGGCCTTTGGGAGCATTGGATGACCCTCTGAATTTACATACTTAGACGCTAGTGAGGGGCACACAAAATGGCAGGGGTGGATGAGAGTTTTACGGGGCCCAGGGCAGCACAATTTTGTGGGGCCCCCCTTTGGAGACAAAATAGAAAAAAGGCGTCAAATGCGCAAATTGAAGGCTATTTTTCATATTAAATGTGAATTGGGTAAATTTGATAGAAACTTAATTTAGCTGGATAATTTTTATTTTAATTATATTTTAATTCATTCTTAAACACAATTCTGCATTAATAATTAAACATTTTAATTTGTATTTAAGTCTATTATAGCTGTCTAGCTCTTTTGGCAGCACATTCTTCAATTATGTCAGTAAAGTCCATTTCTTTACACAGGGGCTACGTCTAGACTGGCATGATTTTCCGGAAATGCTTTTAATGGAAAAGTTTTCCGTTAAAAGCATTTTCGGAACAGAGCGTCTAGATTGGCACGGATGCTTTTCTGCAAAAGCACTTTTTTGCGGAAAAGCGTCCGTGGCCAATCTAGACGCGCTTTTCCGCAAAAAAGCCCCGATCGCCATTTTCGCGATCGGGGCTTTTTTGTGGAAACCAAATCTCAGCTGTCTACACTGGCCCTTTTACACAAAAGTTTTGTGCAAAAGGGACTTTTGCCCGAACGGGAGCAGCATAGTATTTCTGCACAAAGCACTGATTTCTTACAGTAGGAAGTCAGTACTTTTGCGGAAATTCAAGCAGCCAGTGTAGACAGCTGGCAAGTTTTTCCAAAAAAGCAGCTGATTTTCCGGAAAAACTGGCCAGTCTAGACACAGCCCACATCGTTTTCAATTGATATAATCAAAAGACCTACAAAATGCTCCTGGCTCACAGTAGATTCTCTTTGGCTGCCCATGGCTGGTATTTGCCAGGCAGCGTTGGGTGTTCTGCAGCCAGGCAACATTGGGACTTGCGAGGGTCAGGTAGAGTGTAGGTGTTGAGACTTGGGGGGGGCAGGCAGCGTTGGGTGTTGGGGGAAGGCAGCATGTGGCTGTTGGGACTTGGGGGGCCAGGCAGCATTAGGTGTTGGGATTTGGGGGGGGACAGGCAGTGTGAGAGTGCTGAGATTTGGGGGGCAAGCAGCGTGTGGGTGTTGGGACTTGAGGGGGCAGGCAGCGTGTGGTTACTCGGGTTGGGGGGCAGGCAGGGTGTGGCTACGTGGAGGATGGCGCACAGATGGGCCATAGGGAGGAACAGCGGGCAGGGGTGTCTGACTCATCAGACAGGCAAAAATAACCATTTCAGCCTCTCAAACAGCTCCTGGCTGGGCGGGGGCAGCTGGCAACTCCCCCTGCTCCCAGGGACATGTGTGTGTGGGGGGGCGCTGTCTGTGGAGCTGGACCATGCTGTGCCCACAAGTGGGGGAAGGTGGGGACTGGCAGGAGGAGATGGGGTCTCCCTGGCGGGTGGGTCGCTCTACCCCCGGGAGCAGCAGGAAAGGGGTCTGGGCTCCCCTCGGGGGAGAGACCGCACCACCCCCAGCCTCTCTCTGGGTGGGGCAGGAGGGTGGAGCAGCAGGATACCCAGGCGCCATGGCCAGGCATCACCCTTCGCCTCCATGGCAACGAGCTGCCGCTGCGCGCGCCACTAGCTAGTAGAGGCACTCGTGGACTCGCAGCGAAAGACAGTGGTGGAGGAGGCACCAGAAGGTAAGGGCAGCAGCAGCAGATACACGGCAGGGCGAGTGGGGCTGGCGCGGGGCCTATTGAAGCACGGGGCCCAGGGCAGCCGCCCGCTCGCCCTGCCCTATATCCGCCACTGCAAAATGGGCATAGACAGCCTGCCTAAAACTCCACTAAAATTAGGGAACCTAATTCCTCCATTATTTCCTACGCACTGTCCAGTCTGTCCTGAGCAGCTTGATTGCCTTGCACACCTCAGTGATGACTGCACAATTGTAGATTTCCCATACCAGCATGGGGTCCCCATTGAGCAGTAGCAATATGAAATTGCAAGCTTTCACTCTGTGATTACCACTGCTTCTCCATGCTACGGGCAGCTCTTATCCTGATGTCATTGTGCAGCAAGACACAGGCTCCTCACACAACTCCAGGAATGTGGCCTTCAACATAAAGTTCTGGAACCAATGCTGGCCATTCTAGATCTACAAAATGATCAAGTCCCACCAAATAATGATTGTTGGACTACCTCAGAAACTCATTGCACCAAATGTAGCTGGTGAACAGAACGAGGAGTTGCATCCACTTCCTTTATGTGCAAGTTCTTCTGTGTTGAGTCAGTCTAGCTTCAGTGTCTATCCCTGTGCAACAGGATCATATGTCCTGGCTTAACATCAGACAAAACCACTACATTACTCCATCCTCAGCCATATAGGTGGGGAATAGTTCAGAACTAGCACAGGTGAGTGCAAATTATGGAATATATCAGAGATAAATTTGGGTGTTTGACTCCAGCTCCCACAATTCTCTATGACCCCAGATGATATCCCATAGTACCCAGGAGAAAATTCCCAAAAGACGCTGAGCTGGCAGGCAGTGTGGAGGACATTAGGTACCTATCCACAGCATTGCATGCATGTAGTGATCTTGTTGCCTGTTCACAAATGTTGTGACATGCACGAGTACAAGGGCACAATGTTGTTTTTTCAATGGTACAATATCAATAATCTTATACCAATGCAGTTTCTGTGTTTAAACAAGCCCTTAGACATATAAGAAAGGGAATATCAAGTAGGATTAGGAAAGTGGTATTACCACTGTATACATCAGTGGAAAACTGGAAAGGGTTCAGAAAAAAGTTATAAAAATGATTTGAGGTCTGGAAAACCTGCCTTTCAGCAAGGGACTTAAAAAGCTTAAATACTTACATAGAAGATTTTGGTCATAAAGGGCTCTTTAATCTAGCAGACAAAGTCATAAGGCGATCCAATGACTGGAAGATCAAATTAGACAAGAGCAGACCAGAAATCAAGAATAAAGATTTAAGAGTGAGAGTAATTACATTGGAACAATTTACCAGAGTCTGGAGCAAACTGTACATCGTTTGAAGTCTTTTAATGAAGACTAGAGACCTTTCTATAAGTTACACTCTAGAGATCAGTGATTTGCAAACTGTAGGTCAGGACCTGAAAGCACAGGCATGGACTTTCCACTGTGTCAAGGGTGCTGGATCTCTGGCTCTGTCCCAGGCCCTGTCCTCACTCCACCCCTACCCTTGAGGCCACCCCCCTTTCTATTCCAATCCTGTCTTACCTCTTCCCACCCACTTCTGTCCCCTCCCCCCGAATACATCGCACCCTCACTTTTCCCCTCCCCTGAAGCCTCACTGTGAAACAGCTGATTGCAATGGGTGGGAAATGCAGGGAGGGAGGGGGAGGTTCTGAACTATGGAGCAGCCTGCAGACAGGATGTGCTGGGGCAGAAAGGGGGGAAGCGCTGATAGGGGACTGCCAGTGAGTTCTCAGCACCCACCAGTTGTTTCCTGTAGGTGCTCTAGCTCCAGAGTCAGGGCCTATGCCCCAAAGTGGGTGGCAACCCCATTAAAAAGGGGTTGCCAAGGGTGGCATTAGACTTGCTGTGGCCCAGGGTTGAAGGAAGGCTCAGGCTACAGTCTCCACCCCCGCTCAGGGCTGAATCCCTCAAGCTTTGACTTTGTCCCCTCCCTAAGGCAGCAATGCTTAGGCTTTGCTCCCACTCCCAGTGTAGCAGGGCTTGGGCTTTGCCCCCTCCCAGGCAATGGTGACTCAAGAATGTTCCTGGGACCATGCAGAATGTTTTGTTGCCAGAAGAAGGTTGTGGTGCAATGAAGGCTGAGAAACCCTGCTCTTAATCAGTCAGAAATTAGGGACCTGATGGGGAAATTAGAGGTCAAATTCTACCCTGTGTGTTATGCATGAGGGCACACTAGATGATCATAATGGTCCCTGTTGGCCTGAAAATCTATAGATTTAAAAACACAACGAAATAATGTTATAGGAATCTGACTAACTGCATTCACTCTCTTTCCTGTTCTAAGCATTAAATTATTAAGGTTAATTTAAGGAAAAGACCTTGAAACACTTGATTTTCCCCCGCTCCCCAAACTGCTCAAAAATTGGAGAAAAGACAAGGCTCACTGAAGCTGGAAGTGGAATGAAATTACACTGATTGTAGATGGTGGCTGAACTCATGTTTGGGAAGATTATTATATTGTTGTTTATTTGTATTACAACAGCAGCTAGATTATTTGTCCTCATGCTTATGTTGCTAAAGATGCGCCATTGTATAGTGTGGCCCTCTGAAACATCTTTGTCTTTTATTTACCTAACGAGTCAACTGGTATGTTAAACCTCAGGTAAAATTGTCATTTGTTGGTATAAGAAGATCTGGTCAAAGTTAGCAAATGGAAATTGGGGGGAATGAGATGAAGCCTATCTGGAATGTCTCCATCTGCTGTCTCTAGTGCCTTTTTTAGAAGATTCTCCCCAGGGGTAAAAAAAAAAAAATCATTTTGAGGGAAATGTCTCATGTGAAACACCAAATTAGTGCTCACATTGAAAGGGTTAACTGCCCTGGGCTGTTAACAGAAGTGCTGTCACTGTTTCCTCATCCTCAGGATGCTTGACAATGTGGTTTCCTTCACAGTAATGTCTGTGATACCACAATATTTTTGGTGACCTAGTTAGTGACTTTAGAAGTGAATGCTAGTGTAGCAAGCAGTTTGGAGCATAAGCAATTCCCATGTCCATGTTTGTTAAGCAGCTTGTTTCTATCATGTCCCCTGAAATCCTGTGTAGTAGGTTATAAGAAATTCCTCCTAACTAAATTTAGTGACTAAATAGTTAATGATTATGCTAGCCCACAGATGGCTCTAAAAAGGAATGTTTGGGGGGTGGTTCCCCCATGCAACACAGAGTAAAAAAGCAATTAGGTAGCCCCTTTGAGTGCTCAGGGCCCTACGCAATTGTTTAGTCTGCTTGGCTACGTCTACACTGGCCCCTTCTTCGGAAGGGGCATGCTAATTTTGAACTTGGGAATAGGGAAATCCGCGGGGGATTTAAATATCCCCCGCGGGATTTAAATAAACATGTCCGCCGCTTTTTTTCCGGCTTGGGGAAAAGCCGGAAAAAAGCGTCTAGACTGGCGCGATCCTCCGGAATAAAGCCCTTTTCCGGAGGATCTCTTATTCCTACTTTGAAGTTCATTCCACGAGAAAGTAACGGTAGTTCGAACTAGAAAGCCTAGTTCAAACTCCCTAGTTCGTGCCCCGTGTAGCCGCGCTGCACGGGGTTCGAACGAGCGGGGATTTAAAAATGGCGGCGCCCCGCTTATGCAAATGAAGCCCGGGAAATTCAAATCCCAGGCTTCATTTGCAATTGCGGTATGCCTACATTACCCTCTTAATGCGAATTAGGAGGGTAGTGTAGACATACCCTATGAGAGGAGGTAGCTAGGTCAGTGAAAGAATTCTTCCATCAGTCTACCTGCATCTACAGTGGAGGTTGACGTAACATTGTCACATTGAGGTTACATCTACACTACAGTAGAAAGTTGTCTGAAGTCACACAACTCCAGCTGGAGTCAATGTATCTTAAGTTACCGCAGACTTTATACCACAGGAGGTTGACGGGAGAAACTCTACTGTTGACTTTCCTTACTCTTCTTGTCCGAGGTAGAGTCACAGGGTTGATAGGAGAGCAATCTGTGGTTGATTTGGCAGGTCTTCACCAGTATTTCCTCTAAGGCTATGTCTAGACTGCAGGCTTCTTTTGGAAGAAGCTTTTCTGGAAGAGAGCTTCTGGAAAAAAGTCTTCCAAAAGAGAGCATCCACACAACAAAAGCATATAAAAAAAATGATCTGCTTCTTCAAAAGATAATGTCCACACTGAATGGAGGCTCTCTCACATTTAAGCTGTGATTACTATGGACGGAGTGGCCACTAGGGCATCTGTGCTTTTTCCTCTTTCCTCTTCTTTCGAAAGAACTCCCTCTTCCTCATAAAAGAGGTTTACCAATGTCAGAAAACCCCTCTGTTCTTTTGCGTTTTTTTCAGAAGAACGCGATTGGAGTGTGGATATAAGTGAAGATTTTTTGGAAAAACTAATGTTTTTCTGAAATAATGCTGCAGTGTAGACATACCCAAAGATTTTCTATCAATGAGTGGAGTGAGCTTTGTCTTGTGCACCAATATTGAGGTCATGTGTGCTTGTTTTGCTGTCTGCCACTGTGGAACCCAAGTTAGAAACCTCTCCCTTTTCCCCTCTGCTGCCATGTCTCCCATCCTTCTTCCACCCATCTGCTCCCCTGGTGCCTGCTGCAGTCCCCCCGCTGTCCTGGCTCCGCCCTTTTCACTTGCCTCAGCCCTCCTGGGACTTGCCCCACCTACCCATCTTCTCTGACCCCAGCACCTGCCCTTCTCTTTCCCCCCTGTGCTCATCTCCCCATTCTCTACCCCCCTCTTCATCCCCTCTCCTAACACCTCCCTCTACCCACCTGCCCTGCCTCTCTCCTCTGCTCTCTGGTGCCTGTCCCTCCCTTCTACTCCCCACCCCATGTCTGCCCTTTTGCTTCACCCCCACAGTGCCGCTGGCATGTGCACCTTCCCTTACCCACTGCACCCTCCTGGTGCCTCTCACTGTCACTGCTCTCCAAACACCTGCCCCCTTTGTCCTTTTCCTCCCTAATGTCCACCCCTTCACCACACTCTGCCCCAGTTCTCCTCAGGCCCTTCTGTGCCCTCACACGTGACTGGCTCCAACCCATGCCTTCTCATGCCCACCCCTCCTTTGAACCCCTTGTCTCCTGGCACCCACTCCTCCCCTCTTCTTTTCCTTCCTCTTGCCCTTACTACCCCACCCATCTCTTCTCCCAGCATCACCCTGCCCCCTCCTCTATCCCATCCTCATTGACACCTTCCCATTCCCCCCCTATTCCTGCTCCTCTTGCCCTTTCCCCTTATTGTCTCCTCTTGGGCCCCTGGCATTTTTCTCTCCTCCACTCTATCCCTTGGTGCCTTCCCCTTTCTTCTCCTGCCCTGGCCCCTCCTCTCCCCTCAGCACAAGCCCCTTCCTCTCCTCACCCCCACCTTCTCCTAAGTTATCCCCCTGTCCTTTCCCTTACCTTCTGCCATCCTGACACCTGTCAGATGGGGCAGCATGGCAGGTGGCTGCCCCATGTGCCAGGAGTCGAACTGGGGCCATGGTGCTATTTTTAGTACTGTGGTCCCAGCCCCAGCAGCAGCCATGAAGCCATGGCCCCAGCTGCTCTTCAACTCTTTCCCCCATCTGATCCTGCAACATGAATCTTTTCTTGCCTTTCTGTCTTAGGGTGGAATTTTCAAAAGCAATCAACAGTGGCCTGGACTGTCATTCTTCTGCTCTACTGTGCACTGATTAGGCCTCAGTTGGAGTATTGTGCCCAGTTCTGGGCATCACATTTCAAGAAAGATGTAGAGAAATTAGAGAAGGTCCAGAGAAGAGCAACAAGAATGAGTAAAGGTCTAGAGAACATGACCTATGAGGGAAGGCTGAAAGAATTGGGTTTGTTTAGTTTGGAAAAGAGAAGACTGAGAAGGGATACGATAGTGGTTTTCAAGTATCTAAAATGGTGTCACAAGGAGGAGGGGGAATAATTATTCTCCTTTGCCTCTGTGGATAGGACAAGAAGCAATGGGCTTAAACTGCCACAAGGGAAGTTTAGGTTGGACATTAGGAAAAACTTCCTAATGGTCAGGGTGGTCAAACACTGGAATAAATTGCCTGGGGAGGTTGTAGAATCTCCATCTCTGGAGATATTTAAGAGCAGGTTAGATAGACATCTATCAGGGATGGTCTAGATGGTGCTTGGTCCTGCTGTGAGGGCAGGGGACTAGACTCGATGACCTCTCGAGGTCCCTTCCAGTTCTAGTTTTCTATGAGTCTATGATTCTATGACTCTGCTTCCTTGCATTCCAGTGGGAGCAGTGTCAGGCCAGTGCTGAGTACATTTATCTATCCCACCCTTAATATCCTTCCCCTCTCCTACTGGATGTAACCTTGTAGTTTATCTTTCTCCTATGAAAGCACCATGATAAATGGTGTCATTAATGTTTACATACAACATCAAGCATTCTCTCTACAGCTTCAGTCACACCACAGAATCTTTATTCAGAACTCCCCATTAACCATAATTATGTAACTTTTTTATGCTAGCTCCCCTCACAGTGTAGGGACATGATGTGAGTGTGTCCACAATGCTGCTGCACTTGCTATTTAGAGCTAGTCACAAAATGAGAATTAATTTTTGGAAATAATTTTACAATACTTGAACGTTAGTAAAAAATAGTAGAATTCTTTTTTTTTTCACCAGCAGGAACAGTTGCGCAAAAGGGCTTATTCTTGAGTGGGAGCATCATAGTTCTTGTGCAAGAAGCCCTGATTTCATACAGTAGAATGTCAGTTTACTTGCGCAAGAACACACGGCCAGTGTAGACAAGCTGCAAGTTTTTGCGCAAGAGCAGCAGCTTTGGCGCAAGATCGTGCTAGTGTAGACACAGACTTTGTGTGCTCCTTTAACATCTCGATCATCCAGTGGCCACATAGGTTGTTTAGCAGGCTTCCTGCTTCTGATGTACTTAAAAAAATTGCTATTACTTTTTGAGTTTTTGGCAAGCTTTTCTTCAGATTCCTTTTTGGCCTTTCTAATTATATTTTTACACTTCTTTTGTTAGAGTTTATGCCCTTTTCTATTTTCCTCACTAGGATTTTACTTCCACTTTTTAAACAATACCTTTTTATCTCTTACTGCTTCTTTTACTTGGTTGTTAAACCACAATGGCACTTGGTTCCTGTAATCCCTGTAAGATGCATGGAAACTTTTCAAAGACACCATAATAGAGACTCAACTTAAATGTGTACCCCAAATTTAAAAACACAGTAGGAGAACCAAAAGTTTCCAAGAAATTTATCTCTGCATCCCTTCCTGAGGTGACATGTACCCATTCCATCCCAAGGTAACATGTACCCGCCAATAGTTGAAATCCCCCATTATTATTGAGGGTATTTTTATTTTTATCGCCTCTCTAAGCTACCTTAGCATTTCACAGTCATTATCACCGTCCTGCTCAGGTGATTGGTGATATATCCCTACTGTTATATTCATATTATTAGAGCATGACTTTATTATCCATAAAGATTCTATGGAACAATTTGATTCATTTATGATTTTCACTTCATTTGAATCCATGTTTTTTTTCATATATTGTGCCACTCCCCCACCAGCATGACCTCTTCTGTCTTTCTGATATATTTTGTACTCTAATATGACTGCGTCCTATTGATTATCCCCACTCCACCAAGTTTCTTTGATGCCTATTATAACAATATCCACCTATTAAACCATCTTGTTAGTCTTTAAAGTGCTACATAGTTTTCCTTTTGTTTTAGTAAGATCAGACTAACATGGCTACCTCTCTATTACTATTCATTCAATACGAGACAGTCTATTTCACTCATATGAATATTTAGACTTCTAGCGATTGTACATAAGCACTTTAAAAACTCATCACTATATAGCTGTCTGCCATTACCTGATGTGATTGAATGGGACTCTTTTTCATTTAGCTGTTTCTCATTTAATCTTACCCATATTTTATTATCTTCCATCCTCTCCTCTTTACTAGAACATAAAGAATCTCATTTAATAGACCCTCCCCTAAGGGCTGTCTCTGTCTTATCCATATGCTCCTCCACATCTGTTGGCTTTCCCCCAGCCCTTAGTGTAAAATTGCTCTACAACCTTTTTAATTTTAAGTGGTTCCAATTTGGTTCCATTTTGGTTTAGATGCAGCCCATCGTTCCTATATAGGCTCCCCCTTTTCCAAAAGTTTTCCCAGATCCTAATAAATCTAAGCCCCTTCTCCGTACGCCATCATCTCATCCACACATTGAGACCCTGCGGTTCTGCCTGTCTATCTCGCCGTGGGCCTGGAACTGGAAGTATTTCAGAGAATGCTACCATTGAGATCCTAGATGTCATTCACTTTTCTAGCAGTTTAAATTTGGCCTCCAGGACTTCTCTCCTATCCTTCTCCTTGCCATTGGTACTGTGGAGGCAGGAAAAGGGAATAAGGGAATTTGTGTGCAGCCATCTTGGTCTTGTTAACAAGAGAGCAAGAGTCAGGCTAAGTCTGTGGCCTGACAACGCGAGATCTGTAATTAGACGCTGCCTTTGCCTCTCGCCTCCATACGGAGATAAGGATAGAATGCTGACTCTGGCAGGGACCTTGAGATAAGGAGCATCTGGGTGGAACTAAATAACTGTTAGCCATTGATGTTTGTAATGGGAAGGAGACTAATTGTTATTGTTATTATATCTAATAGACAGTATATAAACTGCTTCATAATTGCTTGTATTCGAAGATCTGCCTCGGAGGGGGGGGCTTCCCCCCTGTCCGAACCAGTTTTTCCCTTGCTGCAGCTCATAATAAAACTGCCTCTGGCTACTTGTTGCTTACAAACTCAGAGTGAGGACAATGTTTTCTTCCACAATACCTACTTGTACCATTGACTCCTCCTCAGTACTACAGATAAGTCTATCAAGATTTCTCAAGAGATCCACAACCTTTGCACCAGGCAGGCAAATCACCATACAGTTTTCCTGGACATCGCAAACCCAGCTGTCTATGTTTCTAATTATTCTAATGATTGACTCCTCCATTACTATCACCTGTTTTTTCTAATGGCGGTTAATGCTAAGATTATGGAGAGATTTTGCATACATGTTTTGATGGTATTCCTGTGTAAAATGGTTTTGTCTTAAGTGTTAGAGCTGATGATGTGTTCATAAGAGCTGCATGTCCTGGAGTGGGATGCGAGTGTTTGCATTGAACAAGGAGTTAAAAATGCAACTAAAACATAATATCCTGTAATTGTGCTCCTTCATTCATGCTATACATGGTTGAAAACAATATAAGTAAGACAAAATTATTTAGTAGCCTCAATGCAAAAATAATTCCTACTTCACAACATTCCCCTTTCCCTTGCTAAGAAGATTATATATTCTAGTATGACATTCTACAGTCTGTGGATTCCAACTGATAGCTAAGCAGAAGTATCATATGACAGCAAAACTGTGTAACATAAATATTTCTAAAGGGATTAATGGCTATTTGATCTGAGCTACCTTTAATGATCAAAATCAAATCCACACATGTTTATTTTACTATTACTGTTTTCCTTCTTTACTTTTTAGAAATGCTTGTGTTACTTTTAAAGTGATCTATCATTTGCTGGAAGAAAATATTTTGAATACATTTTAAATTGACCATTTTGTCTTTGTGATAGAGATACTACATTTTCTATATTATAGTAAGATGGGTTCAGATGTATGTATAAAAAACTCTTCCTTTTATACCATTTGAAAAATAGAACACTTTTTATTTTGCGCTAGTCACTACCAATTTTTTAAATTCAAAATATCACATAAAATATAGCAGCAGCTTGCTGTACTGATTTAAATCAGTTGTAGTATATTAAAATGGAAGCACTTTCACATGTACACAATGGGAATACAAAACCAAATAAACAAATACATACAGCTGTACTTTAATGTGACAAGAAGTATACACTTTGAGATGACAATGACCTAGAGGAATCTGGATCCTGGAAAAAAATAATTCTTCAGTATGAGTACAGACATATGGGCAGAAAACAGAACAGCCATTTTGCTTTGACTTAAATTATTTTTGCCTTTGAAAGGAATTAGATGCTAATATAAGTTTCTAAGAAGAATATGGTTATTGTAAAAGCTGAAGTAGCTGTAATGACTCTCTAATTATTGGCTGTGATGTATGACAAAATGTGTCTGTATCTCATGTGGCTGATGGCACTGGGCTTATGTAGGTGTTTGTTTTTTGTACACAACTCAAGTCATATGAGGATAACTTTGACTTTAGTTCAAGATAGAATTATTCATGTCACTTCTTCTTTTACTTATATAGGCTGCTCACCCCTCCAAGCCTGACTGAAATAGAAAAGATGGATTTACAAACTCAGTGCCAGATACACAGAGTCAACTAAATTTTTTTATTTAATCTGTAATATTGGTTCCCGAGCTACAAAAGAGAGGCAGAAGATACATGCAATTGGACTGCAGGAACTCGTACATCATTATGGAGCTGCCAATCAAGTTCCATAATTTCTACCCATCTATATCTCATCAGTCACTTCCTCCTACTCCCCCATGTCCTATACTTCTCCCAGTCCTCCTGCTTTATTGCACTCTTAGGCCAGGTCTACATTACAGACTCAGAGGGGTAGCTGTTGTTCCCTTTTGCTCCCCACTCCACACACATACCCCTCCATGTGCAGTCCTGCCATAGGGTCCATGTGTGCTGTTGAATGCTTCCAGCAGGGAAACTGATGAGGTGGAGGAGGAAAAGGGGCAGCTGCTCTGGGGACCATCAATTTAAAAGGGCCTAGGGCTCCCACCCGCCATGGCAGTGGCCAGGATCCTTGGGCACTTCAAATCACCACCTGATCCCTGAGGCTTCCAGGTGCAATTGCTACAGCCTCAGAGCTGCTGGCTGCCATGGCGGCAGCAGCAGTGAGGCTCTAGCTGGGGGAGTATGGCCTCAGCCCTGCCTCTTCTGCCTGAGGCACTGGCCCTTCTGGAGGGCCCACAGCCACACGCTCCTACTTAAACCACTCTAGTTTAAAGGTGCCACAAGGAAAGCAAAATACTCTTTGGCCCTCTGCCAGCTGGTCTATGGAAGAAAAACAGGTAATAAGCTACATCTGCAGCATCTGTCAGGCTGGGTTCCCATTCTTAGTAGGCATGGGTAGGGCAGGTTTCTGGAATGGAGCTGCAAGGGTCCCTTGCACTGAGGTAAATCCTGAGAGCTGGATAATGCTGGCCAATCAGAACCCCTCTTCCCAGCTTGCTAATGGGGGCCAGAGGCTCCCAGGGGGAGAAGCTACTTATTGTTCTTTTGTGAGTGCCTCCTTCCCTTGATCTTGGAATGTCCATCTTTCTGGCAGGCATCAAATTCCACCTGTTGATGTGGGTGGCAGGTTGTTTTATTTTAATACTAATTTGGGTAGGTGTGGTGCATGGAGAAGGCAAAACACAAAGGGCAGGTCTACACCACTGGCTAAAGTCAACCTAAGTTACAAAACTCCAGCTATGGTGGCTACAGTGCACAGGGTCAATGGGAGAAGCTCTCCCGTTTACTCACCTTATGTGTCTCACTCTGGTGGAGTACCAGAGTCAACGGGAGCACTTTTGGCTCTTGATATAGCAGGTCTTCACTAGATCTGCTAATATGACCCCTCGTGGATCAATTGCCACAGTGTTGATTCAAATGGTAGTGGAGATAAGCCCAAAGAAACTGAGAAGGGAGTCAGAACAAGAAAGATTGAAGGAGAGTGAGGCAGCCTAAAGGAGCAAATAAAAGAATGATGACTGACCCTAAAAGTTTTCTGGGGAAAATTTCAGCGAAGATTATTGAATGCAGATAGAAGAGAGCAAAAGAAGCAATTTCCTGCTAATTAATTATTTCTGTGCTCAGAGATACCAGGCTATGTATTTTCTTTGTAAATAAACAAAACTCCATCAAAGAAATACCTGACTACCACCAAGCTCTACTCTGAACTGGAACACCCAGAGGAATCCAAATTTTGACTAGCCACTTGGGTCCAAAGGGGCAACATTATTGCCAGAAGCAGGATCCAATTTCCAAGGAGAGAGAATATGTACTGATGTTCCTGCTGAACCAAAAAGCAAAAAGATAATAGAGGTGCTTGCAGAAATAAAAAATGGCCTGCAAGATTTAAAATAACACTTGAAGCAGGAACGGGAGATTCCACAGAAGAATTGAAAGAGGCATCTGGAGGATTTCCAGTAAAGGCTGAGGGCTTCCCTGCGCACAGAGGTCAAATCTATAGTGGAACAACAAGTAGACTGATATATTCTAAGGGCAGAATGAACCATTATAATCATCTAGCTGCTGCCCAGCCCATAGAGTGGAGTCTGGGGAGGAGGCTGCCCAACTGGCCCTGCAGAGTCATGGAAGGCAATTACCTGGATGAGGAATTGAGTCAGCCAGAGGATTTAGGCAATATCAGAGATATAAGTAGATGAATAATATCTTTTATTGGAGAAACTTCTATTGGTGGGAGACAAGTTTTGGATTTTGGAAAGTGAGATGGTGGGGGGGGGATGTTGATCATTGTAGCAGTGGACATATGTCAACAGGTTTTGCATGAATTTCTTGTTCTGGCAGAGTCTGGTATTGTTTTGAGTTGGTGTGTCCTGGTCTATAGGGAGCTTGCTCCTGATGATGACCTTGGAGAAGTTGGGAGCTGTTTAAAAGCCTGAAAAGAAAGCTCAGGACAGACTTCTTTCAGGATGTGATCTACAGTGAGTATGGGTTGCAACTGCTTGATAATACCTCCTTATAGATTCCAGTGCTGGGTGTTGCATGATTGGGGTATGTGGTTAAAAAGGTTTATTTCTGGTGGAAACAAGTTCTGTAGTCACATTTGGGTCACCTATTCCATGATGTGATATACTTCTCTGTTGAAGTTTCCTTGTTTGGTAAAGGTGGTTCTAAGTGCATTAAGGTATATATCCCAGTCATATTCCATGGTATCTGAGTGCCTTGTGATAGATAAGAGATTTCTTGGTGTGTTTCAGTTGGTTACGTAGGGAGGGTGATCCACATGTTTATTGCATGTAGGGTTCCATTGCTGACACTGATCATGGAGTATAGGAAGTTGATGCTAGTACGGGAGTGTTCTATAGAGAATTTAACGAATGAATGGTGGTTATTGAAACTGTGATGGAAATGCTAAACAATTTGTTCTACCTGGTATTTACCTGTGACATTCACACACAATATTTCCCATCCACACCTGATCCTGAAGTTTAGTTCTGTGGAAACTCAAAAACTTGTCTCTCTCACCAACAGAAATTGGTGTAATAAAATATAGAACATCACCCACCTTGTCTCTCTAATATCCTGGGAGCAGCTCTCGTGATGCCACAGCCCATTATCTTTGAGGCAAAGAAAATCTCTGTGAGGCTTATTTGGCTCAGTTCAACATTTTAGCTCAAATGAATGGCTGGGATGAGGGACCGTGTCACGTTACTGGATTTTAAGGGGAGCAGCCAGATCACTGCTGCACTCATGGGGGGGGAGGGTTTGCCCCAAAGTGTATACAAAGAGGGTCATGTGAGGTGTCACATGAAAGCTTGTGTTCTCCTGATTCTGTGTGTGCTATTCATGTATTTGTATAATATCTGTATGCGGAGTTATAAACATGTACTCTGTAAGGATGCTCGAAAATTCTCTGTCTGTGGCTAAGCAATGGGCAAGGAATGCTCAGCCAATGGCTATGCTAATTAGCAAGGAGACAATGAAGCTCTAGATGCCAATACACACCTGAGGAATGTGACTAATACCTGCAAACCAGCCAGGGCTTAAGGGCTACCAGCATGGGATGCAGGGTAGGTTGTAGGACCATATGACCTGCTACAGCTTGGAAGATGCCAGGGGAGTATATAAGTGCCATGTGGCACCCTCCATTTGGTCTTCAGTTTAGCTCCTGATCCCAGACGCAGCCTTTCAGGGAACAACAAGCTGGAAAGAACTGTGGACCCATCCTGACATAGGATGTACACCAGATACTTTTAAGATAGCAGTTTATAACATCTCTGCTAAGAGCCTGTATCGAGAATTGGGTGATTCGACGCATGTAATGTATTATCCTTTAACAACCTTACTCTCATGCCTTTCTTTCTTTTAGTAATAAACCTTTAGTTTTTAGATTCTAAAGGATTGGCTCAGTGTGATCTTGTGGGTAAGATCCAGGGTGTAAATTGACCTGGGAACTGTGGCTGGTTTCTTGGAACTGGAAGAACCCGTTCAGGGTAGGTGAGATTGGGTTCTATAACCCCTCACCTGTGTGTTAGGCCTGGGGCTGATTGGGGCACAGAAAGAGCTGGGATGTCAGAGGGGTTTTGCTCATGAGGCTTCTGGCTGGCCAGATTGGCAGCTGAAGTGCTTGGTGTGACTGGTTTGTGGCCTATTTGGGAAGGTCTCCAGTCTGGGGCTGTAAGGAGCCCTGAGTTTGAGCAATTCACCCTGAGTAGATGCCCTCAGCTGTGCCCAGATCCAGCCTGATCTGTCACAGACTGAAACGAGTTTTTTTACTAGCAGCCAACTTGGTTGGCTCAACTCTGACAGTGTTGCAGAACTAAACGCAGAAAAGAGATGGAATTATCCATTCCTTGTTCAAGTCCTTGACATAAGGTTTGGAGCTAGTCACCAGTACAAGTTGGCAAAGGCATAGATCAGAGCTAAAAGAAGAGGAGAAGTAACCCCACCTGAACTAGCAGAGCACCTACAGAGGCTTGTGTTCCTGGCACACCCAGATATCTCTGAGGCTTTCCAGGATAAAGCGGCAATGGACCAATATATAGCTACTCAGCTGTACTTGGTCTTGCAGATCAAGATCAAGAAAAGGAGACCAAAGACCCCGAAGCTGTGGAAATTGCCATAGAAATTGAAACTTTTCATGCAGCAGAGCATCAGAAGAGGTAGCAGCAGGTATTGTGGAAGATAGAGGCTGATTGCCAATAGACAAGTCTTGTAAGTACAACTCTGTGTCTAGTATGTGAAATGAAGGAGGGGGTTCTAATCTGGCTCATGATCATACTGAATGATTAAAACAAACTGGAAAATTGGAAACAGTTAAATTAAATGCTGATATTGTGACACAATCAGCCACAGAAAGGATTGTTACACATTTTAAGGAAGGCTAAGACCGACTGTTGCAGATTGCAGTTCAGGAAATGGAGTCACACACAAAAAAAGGAGCAAAGCTTGGTGAAGGTACAGGACTCAGCCTCACTGTTTTTATTTCGATCAGGACAGGTAAACAACAATAATGAGAATTTGGCTAATAACTGCAATTAATGCCAGGAAACATATCTTACAAATTCTATCTGAAATTCCCCTTAAATATATGGGCTATGTGAGACAAATGGATTTTAGGCATTGGTTTGCAGTGAATGAATGTTCTTCAAGGCCTGTGATTCACACTGCCCCTTTCTGTGCTCTCCTTATGGCGCCGATGTCTGGTTGCTCAAACTCTCTGGACAGGCATGCTGCCTCAGCCCCCGATCCTGCCAGAAAAGTTTCCCCTTTGTTCTTGTGCAGGTTATGGAGTACACAACAGGCTGACACCACAAACGGGATTTTGCATTCTCTGAGATCCAACCAGATCAGGAGACTCCTAAACCTCCCATTTAAACATCCAAATGCACAGTCCACCTCCATTCTGTACCTACTCAGCCTGTTGTTTAACTCCTTCTTGCTGGTGTCCAGGCTGCCTGTGAGGGCTTTGTGAGCCAGGAGAGCATGGGGTAGGCTGGGTCACCAAGGATCACTATTGGCATATTCACCTCTCTAACTCTGATTGTCCAGTTAGGGAAAAAAGTGCGAGTGTGCATCTTTCAGAAGAGGCTGGAGTTCCAAAAGATGCGTGTGTCATGCACCTTTCCTAGCCATACATTGATGTCAGTGAAGTGGCCCTTGTGAACCACCCGTGCTTGTAGCAACATGAAGAAGTACCCTTTGCGGCTGATGTAGTCCAAGGCATGGTGGTCGGGGGCCATGACACACATGAGCATGATGATGCTTTCCTGCACACTGAGCTCCATGCTTGTGGTGTTCTGGCATCTGCGTGGACAACCAGGGCACCGAAAGGTGTGAGCACACTGCCTCTCTTTTATGTCACACATGGGGAGAGGGACTGAAGGAATGCCTTATGGGATGCTGCTGACATGAGTCTCTGTAACAATTCGCTGCTGAGATTTGGACCCAGTGGACACCATGATCATAGCACAGACTGCAAAGCTACCCACAGTGCCCCACTCTCTGAGTGGATGGCAGGCTGCTTAATGGGGACACACTATTTCGGGCAACATTTGATTCTTGCCCACAGTGAGGACAGGATGTACACCTTTGACTTCTCAAAATCAGGTGTCCAAAAATTGACCATAGTAGATTTGTCCTTATCTCATTGTGTAGACATGCCACTGGTAAGGGTGCACACTGCCAACACAAAGAACCAAGTTTGTGCACACACGTGATTTGATAACTGCAGTGGCTGCATACCTGTATAAGTAAGGTCAACATAATTTTGCTATACAGATATGGCTAAGCATTCAAGCTGAACAGAGTTCTTCCTGAGAAAGACACTGTAAGAGCGCCTTGTCTCTCTAATACCGTGGGGTCGCCAAAGCTACAACACTGCATTCAACAACTGGGAGGGAGAAGAAGAGAAAGAGAGAGGGAGACCCTAAAAAAGCAGTTGAAAGCATGGTGGCTGATGCTGGAAGCAACCTGGGAAGAGGTTTTTCAGTCATTGTGCAGGCTGAAAAGAATGTTCATGGAGCTGTTTGCAAAGAAAAGTTACTTCCTGCTATTTGATTCCTTCTGTGTTTGGTGAGACAGTTTTGGTAAAGAAACAAAACTGTACAAAGCAATGCCTGACTGCCCCCAAAGTCTATTCCCAGTTGGTTAGCACTTAGAGCCTAAACTTTGACTAGCCAGTTGGGTAAAAAACGGGCCATGGTATTCTTACTTAGACAACAGATAGAACTTTACCAAAGAAATGAGCCCAGGAATCTTTCAGGCTCCCAAATGACCAGGACTTCAGTTTACAGTCTCATGAGAAAAATGTTTTCTTCCACTAATTCCAAGGTCATTGGTTCAGTGAAAGTAGAAAGAATTATAATGTAAGAGAAAGATGAATTGTGCTGTAATAATTGAATAAGTTGAAGGAATACTGTTTGGGCTCGTCTACACTGGCCCCTTTTCCGGAAGGGGCATGTAAATTTCATGAGTCGTAGTAGGGAAATGCGCGGGGGATTTAAATATCCCCCGCGGCATTTAAATAAAAATGTCCGCCGCTTTTTTCCGGCTTTTAAAAAAGCCGGAAAAGAGCATCTACACTGGCCCCGATCCTCCGGAAAAAGCGCCCTTTTCCGGAGGCTCTTATTCCTACTTTGAAGGCACCGTTAATTTAGCTAATTTAAATAAAAAGGTAAAAGCACCTTTAGGTTCTCTGTGACCTGTTGCTATATTGGGCCTACAAATTTGCTTAATTGTAAGATCCATCATTAGATGAATATGAAAGATCATGAGATTATACACGCACCTGTAATAGCATATTGTTGGAAAGTAGGTCAAACTGCTTTTAATAATGAAGGTTATGAACAGGTGCAGAAAAGAAACAGAGAAAAACTAAATTAATCCTGACCAAAAACAGGCCACATTGATGTGATTCAAGAACTATGTTGGAATCATGCTGGGTAAAAACAGATGATGTGGAACCAGAATTTTTTTAAAAAAATTGGCAACTTTGATATTAGATCTAACTGGAGGACAAAATAATGATGGGCTGGGCTATTGCACCCTCCACAGCCTTTGGGGTCTTTAAAGAGACAGACTCAGGAGGAGGAGGGTAATGAGAACAGATGGAGACTACTGGAGTAACTATCATGACTGCACCCCACCATTTCATGGGACCCCAGACTTTCTTCATCCTAATCCTGAAGATTGTCCTGACCAGCCAGGCCAGAGGGAGGGATCTAGATAACATTGCTACCCTTACCAGCTCCAGCTGAATCCCAAACCAGCCCCTGAGATGTAACAGAATGGGACATTATGGGTACGTCTAGATTACAGGCTTTTGTCGACAGAAGTTTTGTCGACAGATACTGTCGACAAAACTTCTGTCGACAAAGAGCGTCTACACTACATTCAGTTCTGTCGACAAAGCAAGCTGCTTTGTCGACATGGTAGTGTATACGCAAAGGACAGTTTACATGCAATAACACCTTCTGTCGACAGAAACTCTGTCGACAGAAGGCGTTATGCCTCGTAAAATGAGGTTTACCAGCGTCGACAAAACTGCTGAGTTCTGTCGACGTTATGTCGACAGAACTCAGCAGTAGTGTAGACGCAGGTATAGTGTTGTCGACAAAAGTCCACTTTTGTCGACAAAACTCTGTAGTCTAGACACACTCTATCTGTGCAACAGCTCCAAATCCTTTTCAACTTCTTCTCTTTCAACCGCAAAAGTAGTTATTAGAGACTGCTAAACAAAGATTATTTTCTTTCTAAAAACTCTCTCCAACCAGGCGGAAAAGGAAGTTATTAAGATAAAAGTTTTTCTACATTACATTTCAAATGCTATAATTGTTTTGCCTTCTCCTCTTTAACTTTATTAAAATGCTAAAATGATTTTAATGCTATGTTTCCATACTACTAGGCAGGCTGAGGTCTTTGTATGCCAAACCACAAACCTTATATCACTATTTAATATTGGTGATTGACTGGGTTTTGTTAACATTTTGGGGCGCCTATAAAACATTTAAATGAAACAGTCCTCTGCCAATTGTGGTTTTACAGTAACACCCTCCACTTGTCAAAAATGTGTTCTCATCTAGTGCTTTGTGAAACAAACAGGAAACTGACTATCCAGCTGAATATACAGGGAAACCGACAATACAAAATGAGCTGCCAAAATACACCAAGTAAAAAAGTGACAAAAGGGTTGTCTTTCCTTCTGCTTTCAGTTACATAGTAATTTAGGTGTCACCTAACAACAATAGATAGAAAATGTTCAGACACAAGCACAATTTCAAAGTAGATAGTGTCTACTGAAGCTGTCCATAGAACTCCTCTTTAGCTCCATTCACTTCTTTTGGGGCCAAAATTTCATCTCAGGACAGCATCTCACTTTACAGGTTAATGCATTAGGAAAATATTAACCCACATTTAAATGGGGATTTGTGTCATAACATAAGAACGGCCATACTGGGTCAGACCAAAGGTCCATCTAGCCCAGTAGCCTGTCTGCCAACAGTGGCCAGCACCAGGTGCCCCAGAGAGGGTGGACCCTGGCTAATAGCCTTTCATGGACCTAACCTCCATGAATTTATCTAGCTTCTCTTTAAACTCTGATATAGTCCTAGCCTTCACAGCCTCCTCTGGCAAGGAGATCTACAGGTTGACTATACACTGTGTGAAGAAGAACTTTCTTTTATTAGTTTTAAACCTGCTACCCATTAACTTCATTTGGTGTCCTCTAGTTCTTCTATTATGGGAACTAATAAATAACTTTTCTTTCTTCACCCTCTCCACACCACTCATGATTTTATAGACCTCTATCATATCCCCCCTCGGTCTCCTCTTTTCTAAACTGAAAAGTCCCAGTCATTTTAACCTCTCTTCATATGGGACCCATTCCAAACCCCTAATCATTTTAGTTGCCCTTTTCTGAACCCTTTCCAAGGCCAAAATATCTTTTTTGAGGTGAGGAGACCACATCCGTACACAGTATTCAAGATGTGGGCATACCATAGTTTTATATGGTAAGATATTCTGTGTCTTATTTTCTAAACCTTGCTTAATAATTCCTAGCATCCTATTTGCTTTTTTGACCGCTGCTGCACACTGTGTGGAAGTTTTCAGAGAACTATTCACGATAACCGCAAGATCTCTTTTCTGATTTGTCATAGCCAAATTAGCGGCCATCATACTGTACGTATAATTGGGTTTATTTTTCCCGATGTGCATTACTTTACACTTATCCACATTAAATTTCATTTGCCATTTTGTTGCCCAATCACTCAGTTTGGTAAGATATTTTTGGAGTCCCTCACAGACTGCTTCTGTCTTGACTATCTTAAACAGTTTAGTATCATCCACAAACTTTATCACCTCACTGCTTACCCCTTTCTCCAGATCATTTATGAATAAGTTGAACAGGATTGGTCCCAGGACTGACCCTTGGGGGACACCACTAGTTACCCCTCTCCATTCTGAAAATTTACCATTTATTCATACCCTTTGTTTCCTGTCTTTTAACCAGTTCTCAATCCATGAAAGGACCTTCCCTCTTATCCCATGGCAGTGTAATTTACCCAAGAGCTTTTGGTGAGGGACCTTGTCAAAGGCTTTCTGAAAATCTAAGTATACTATATCTACTGGATCACCTTTGTCTGCATGTTTGTTAACCCCTTCAAAGAACTCTAATAGATTAGTAAGTCATGATTTCCCTTTACAGAAACCATGTTGACTTTTGTCCAACAAATTATGTTCTTCTACGTGCCTCACAATTTTATTCTCTACTATTGTTTCAACTAATTTGCCCGGTACTGAAGTTAGACTTACCGGTCTGTAATTGCCAGGATCACCTCTAGAGCCCTTTTTAAATATTGGTGTCACATTAGCTACGTTCCAGTCATTAGGTACGGAAGCTGATTTAAAGGACAGGTTACAAAACACAGATAATAGTTCAGCAATTTCCCATTTGAGTTCTTTTAGAACCCTTGGATGAGTGCCATCCGGTCCCGGAGATTTGTTAACATTAAGTTTTTCTATTTGTTCCAAAACCTCCTCTAATGACACTTCAATCTGGGACAGTTCCTCAGATTCATCACCCACAAAGGACGGTGCAGATTTGGGAATCTTCCTCACGTCTTCAGCCGTGAAGACTGAAGCAAAGAAATCATTTAGTTTCTCTGCAATGGCTTTATCATCCTTGATTGCTCCTTTTATATCTTGATGGTCTAGGGGACCCACAGGTTTTTTAGCAGGCTTCCTGCTTCTAATGTACTTAAAAAACATTTTGTTATTTCTTTTTGAGTTTTTGGCTAGCTGTTCCTCAAAATCTTTTTTTGCTTTTCTTATTACATTTTTACACTTGATTTGACAGTGTTTATGTTCCTTTCTATTTATCTCACTAGGATTGGACTTCCACTTCTTAAAAGATGCCTTTTTGTCCCTCACTGTTTCTTTTACATGGTGGTTAAGCCATGGTGACTCTTTTTTAGGTCTCTTGTTATGTTTTTTAATTTGGGGTATACATTTAAGTTGGGCCTCTATTATGGTGTCTTTAAAAAGTTTCCATGCAGCTTGCAGGGATTTGGCTCTAGTCACTGTGCCTTTTAATTTCTGTTTAACTAACCTCCTCATTTTTGTGTAATTCCCCTTTTTGAAATTAAATGCCAGAGTGCTGGACTACTGAGGTGTTCTTCCCACCACAGGAATGTTAAATGTTATTATATTATGGTCACTATTCCCAAGCGGTCCTGTAACGGTTATCTTCTGGACCTGATCCTGCGCTCCACTCAGGACTAAATCGAGAATTGCCTCTCTCCTTGTGGGTTCCTGTACCAGCTGTTCCAAGAAGCAGTCATTTAAGCCATTGAGAAATTTTATCTCTGCTTCTCTTCCTGAGGTGACATGTATCCAGTCAATATGGGGATAATTAAAATCCCCCATTATTATAGAGTTCTTTATTTTGGTAGCCTCTCTAATCTCCCTCAGCATTTCAATGTCAGTATCGCTGTCCTGGTCAGGTGGTCGATAATATATCCCTACTGCTAATTTCTTATTATTGGAGCATGGAATTTCTATCCATAGCGATTCTATTGAACATGTTGATTCATTTAATATTTTTATTTCATTTGATTCTACATTATCTTTCACATACAGTGCCACTCCGCCACCCACCCGGCCTGCTCTATCCTTCCGATATATTTTATATCCCGGTATGATTGTGTTCCACAGATTTTCCTCATTCCACCAGGTTTCAGTGATGCCTATTATGTCAATCTCCTCCTTTAATACAAGGTACTCTAGTTCACCCATCTTATTAGTCAGACTGCTAGCATTTGTGTAGAAGCACTTTAAAAATTTGCCACATCACTGAAACCTGTGGAATGAGGATATTAGATCATTAGCTCACAGACATTTACCTTTCCCCCTCCCCCATCCCCCTTCCGTTCTGAAATTTGATTTGTCCTTTTCATATGTGTTTATTTTTTTAATTGTATCCTTTGGTATATATGGTTGTGACTATTTTCTTCCACTATTTAATCTGAGAAAGTGGGTCTGGCCCACGAAAGCTCATCACTTAATAAACCATCTTGTTAGTCTTTAAAGTGCTACATAGTCCTGTTTTTTGTTCCAACTATCTATGTTTCTAACGCTCGAATCACCCACTACAAACACCTGCCTCTTCCTAACAACTGGCGTTCCCTCCCCCTCAGAGGTATCCTCAGTGCGAAAGGATACCGCAACATCCTCTGGAAGGAGGGTCCCAACTAAGGGATGGTTTCCCTCTGTTCCCATTGAATGCTCTGTTCCCTTGAGACTTTCATCCTCTTTAAGAGCACTGGGGCTCTCAGACTGGAGGTGGGACAGTACTACAGTGTCCCAGAAAGTCTCATCAACATAGCTCTCTACCTCGCTTAGCTCCTCCAGTTCAGCCACCCTGACCTCTAAAGCCCGAATTTGGTCTCTGAGGGTCAGGAGCTCCTTGAAATGAGTGCACACATACGCCACCCGCCCACAGGGCAGGTAATTATCATACATGTTACACTCGACACAATAAACAGGATAGCCCCCACTCTGCTGCTGGGCTTCTGTCTCCATTTTTCTTATGAATAAGTTTAAGTATAAACTGGACTTCTTATTAAATGTCTGGAATATAGATTATTATAAAAATTATGTTTAAAGAAGGTCAGAAGTCACTAGTGTCCTCTAACCTCCCCTACTAAACTCCCTCTCCAAACTCCCTGTTAGCTGCTCCTGTTCACAAGCTCCCTGGTCGCTGACTCACAGCTTATAAAGCCCTGGTAGCCCCTCAAGGAAATGTCAGCTCATCCTATTTCTGTAGACTGGTTCAAAGGGGCTGCAGTACAAGAGAAATACTCGGAGTGCAAAAGACTCTATAGGACAGCCAGGTCTGCAACCCCCTGCTGCAGGAAAAGCCAGCATAGAGGGATTCTTGGATAGCTGAGGCATCCTTATACCTCATTAATTTCACACTCCTACAATAAGGCTACTACAGAGGGGTACATATTAACACAGTTCTAATGCACCTCTAGGGCTAAATTGGCTTTTCAATACCAGGACAAAAGAAACAAACCACCTTCCTTTGTCCCTCCATCAGCTTGGTGCAAGCACAGGGATGAATATGGCCCAGAGAGATTAGAAGGTTTGTCTAAGGTCAAGCAGGAAGTCTACGAAAGAGCTGGAAGTAGGATCCAGGCTTTCCAAATCCCAGATCAATGGCCAGGGCCAGCTCTAGGTTTTTTGCTGCCCCAAGCAAAAAAATTTTTGCCCACTGCCCTGCCCAACACCACCACCACCACCACCGGGAAAAAATTCTGTTGAAGGG
This sequence comes from Pelodiscus sinensis, assembly GCF_049634645.1. Classification (NCBI taxonomy): domain Eukaryota; kingdom Metazoa; phylum Chordata; order Testudines; family Trionychidae; genus Pelodiscus; species Pelodiscus sinensis. The sequence continues at coordinate 48,893,210 of NC_134714.1, read as the reverse complement.
GAAAAAAAGAGGGGGAGGGGGCGACCGAAGTTGTTGAGCAAAAAGGACTCCAGGACTTAAGCCAAATGAAATAAAATAAAATAAAACAGCACTTTACGCCTTTAAGAGTGAGTGCATGGATAGGAACAGGGGAGCTTCCCCTACGTCTTTTGGCTGGCAGCCATTTTGTGGAACCAGGTAAGCATGGGGGCTGGGGTCAGGTGGGGGGGCTGTTGGGGGGGTTCGGGCTGGGGGTAGGCTAAGCGCTGAGTGTTTGTAGGGTTGCCAGGTGCCCAGCATTTTTGTCTCCTGGCCGGGGAAAAAAAATCAGAAAATACTGGAGATCTCAGGTGTCCGGTATTCTCTGAATTTTTTTACCTGACAGGAGGCGAAAATACCAGACTGTCCAGGTGGCTACTGGACACATGGCAACCCTAAGCAGGAAGGGAGTGTCCTATCTGGGATTGCCACATGATGTAGGCGGAGGGGTGGATGATTGCCAGGTCCAGGCTGCGGGTCTCGTGGAGCAGAGCCTCTGCTTGGAGTAGGGAGGCTCTTGAAGGAGCCAGTGGCCGCTGGGGAGGAGCAGGACTCAAGAGACAGGGCTGGCCAGCAGGCTCCAGGGCCGGGCGCACATGGTGCCAGTGCTGGCTAGGGTTGCCCGGTGTCTGGTTTTTTACTGGATAGTCCAGTATTTGAGCCCTCTGTCTGGTAGAAAAATTCAGAAAATACCAGACACGTGCACTGTCCGGTATTTTCTGAATTTCCAGCGGGGCGCCGGATGGAAGCCTGGGGGAGTGACTGGGAGGTGGGCCGCGATTAGCGCTGGGAGCCCTGTGGTTGGGTGCAAAGGTGGGGTGGGGGCACTGACCAGGACTCATGTACGAAGGCCCCATTAAAAACAGAATGTTGTCATTTTTGAATGCTTCTGCTAACAAAAGATTATCATACAGATTGCAATGTAACAGGCTTAACCCTTCTTGCCTTAAGTATTCACTGAATTAGACTGACTTCATTGGGATCATTTTTGTGAGTCTAGGAGGATTGGACCAACATGTAAAAAAATGACAAAATGTGGGTCCCCTTCTTAGGGAGCCAGCAACTAGTGTTCCTATGTAACAGCAATATTTGGAAAGGCTACATTGACCTACTACTGTAGTAAAACTCCAGCAGCCAATCTGCATGGCTTCCCTTTTAATTCTATGTTTATTTTTATAGCAGGAAAAATCTGGCTCTTTACAAATAATCAATCTAATTCAACTACTACAACTTTTCTGGTACTGGAGAAGGCCTGAATCAGGTATATGACTACAGTGGAATCTATGAAGTTACAGTGGTGTAAAACTTAAATACACACTCTTTCTTTCTCTGGTGTTAATTGCAGCATTCACATTTTAGCATGTGGACCTTAACTGCAGTTTATTAAAAGCACTATCATACATACTCTGACATGTGTGAAACATCTTATCCTAATCCAAATGTTGGAAAGAAAAGAAACAAACAAACAAACAAACACCTCATCACGGGTTCTCAAATAGCTCTTCAGGCTTTTTCAATCCAAACAGAAAGTAGTTAAAGTGGACCAAAACCACATTCATTCAAGAGAGTGTTATATAGTCTGGTAAAAAGTGAGATCTGTGTAGGGCGAAATTAATGTTATTCTGCAAGAACATTGAATCCATGTACAATGCATTTTTCTTACAGAGAAATCTAACCCATCTAGCTGCCTAACCATTTACTTCTATGACCCACATTTCTGTAGGATCTGAGTGCCTCATAATCAATGTATCACACGCAATCTGAGTTAGGCCCCGCATTTGGTTTTCAGAGGCAAAGATTCGGTTCTCTTCTTCTCTGGAGCTGTCTCCACTGTTTTTCTTACATCTTAGGTAAACAATTAACCTTGTTCAGAACAAATGTGATCGACACAGTGCTGAAAACGCCTACAGCGTCCGGTGACTCATCATGGCTTCCAAACCAGTGTCACTGATACCAGTGGAGCTGAACCAGTGTTGGCAACAGTGGAAAATTTTCAGAGACTTTTTTTAAGTGTAGAGAGGGTATTTGAAGCTCCCAATTCATCCCTCCAACTTGCTGATTGTGGCTGGATGAAATTTTGCAAACTAATAATTTATTTGCCATAAAATAATTTCAGGTTGAGGAAAAATATATGCAAGTACAAGTCAGAGTCAGTGAATAGTTTCAAAGGGGGAAAAAATAAGATTTTTTTTGAAAAAGTCAGTGTTACATTTCATCATTTTCAAAATTAAAAGCTGTAACTTCCATTCAAAATGACATTTTCCTTTGGAATTTACTTAGATTTATGTAACAAACCAAAAGGTAAAAAACAGACAAAATTGAAGAAAAAAATAATTTCATGCTGAACTAAATATTTAGTTCAACCCAAAATGAAAGTTTTTCAGTTTGTCATGTCAGCAAGAAAAAAACAGAACATTTATGTTTTGGGTTGATCAGAAACAATTTTTTTTGTTTGCTCACAGAACCAAAAAAAAAAAATCAAGTATTTGCTCAATTTTACTACTAATTTCAGACTCCCTCCCTTACCATATATGATTTCACTGCCGCGTTCCTAAGCTTGGGAATTAATTTACCAGTGGTGTTGGACCCAGTGACGTGCTAGTCATATCATGTGAACTCCACATTCAGGGAACTTTTCACAGGGGTAGTCTCAGTGTAAGATGTGAATGGAACAAGGAAGCTGGGAATCAGCACAAATGACAAGAGGCAAGCCCATGGGACCATGAGCAGAAGGAGCTCTTGAGAACTCGGGGGGGGGGGGGAGGGGGAGAAATAATCTGGTGGTTGGTAAAGGTTTCCTGGGAGGGAGGGAGAGAGAACCAAAATCCAAGTCATAGGTCAGAGAAAAGGGAGTGGAAACCTCAGAAGTACGGGGGAAAGGGAGGATATGGGGTAAGAATTGCTAGGTTAAAGAAGGGCACCAGAATTATTTAGAACCAGAACGTTCCTGATATTCACATTCCAAACCGAAGCTCATCAATATTGGATACTCTTATTCACGCACATCCCTAGTGTGGGCAGATCCTAGCCATCCCACATAGCTGTGCCCATGCACCTCTATCCTAAACAGAAGTAAACCTGCCTCTCAGGGCTGTCTCTCCCTGAGGCAGAGACTCTAATTCTTGTGAAATATTTCTGACATACACACAGGAGGACTAATGTGAGAAAAACACCCCCAGGGGAAAAAAAACCCATTGTTTCATGTCAGTATTTGAACTAGAGCCACCAATGATTAACGGATTAGTACATCGTCCCCTGCGACCACCCACTCCCTGACTCCCAGGGAAAGTCTAATTCAGTTTCAATGTTGAGGCAGTTCGATGCCAAAAGTCTGTCACAAGTACAGCATTAGAAAACTCACATTAAAAAAATCACCATAGTTCTTACATAGTGCTTTACATGTGCCGATAACAGTGCACTATACAAAGAATGGTAAATGTCACTATCTCCATTTCGCAGAAGGAATAAAACAGGTACAGAGAGGTGAAGTGGGTTGTTCAAGGTCATGCAACAGGTCTGTAGCAGAGCTGGGACAACCACCAGACTCCCATATCAGTGCCTTACATGATCTCGTTCCTACCCAATGTGGTTAGCACATACAATAATTAATTTTTTTCCTTCTTCTTAGGTTAAAGTCAGGCATTAAAGTGAAGATGACTATTACTGTATCTCTTAGGTAAGAATTCTTTTCCTGCCAGAACAAAACAGACCTAGCCCTTTAGCAAGTGGAGGAAACAAAGTTATGCCTCATACGGTGCAGACGTGTGAAATTATCAGTAGTTACTTGCTGAGTTTCCAAACATCAACTAACCCTAGAATTTCAGTTTCATGCTCCAGCTATCTGCTTTAAAAAAAGAGGTGGGGGAGGGGAAAGCTACTGCAATGCAAGGACATTTGCTTCATGAGTGCTGAACACTGCATTTTGTTCAGGTGTATATTTTCTCCTGAAGGATCTTCTTTGGTGATACTGTACAGGACCACCTTAGAATCATAGGGTTGGAAGAGACCTCAGGAGGTCATCAAGTCCAACCCCCTGCCCAAAGCAGGACAATTAAATCATCCCAGCCAGTGTTTTGTCAAGCCAGGACTTAAAAACCTCTAGGAATGGAGATTCCACCATCTCCCTATGTAACCCATTCCAGTGCTTCACCACCCTCCTATGGAAATAATTTTTCTTAATATCCAAGCTAGACCTATCTGGTCCCCCTTTCTGGCAAAAAGAGATTTAAACTATAGATCAGTGTGAAATCATAGAATTGAGGGAGGAAGATCCCTGGTTAATGACTCTCTGCACATTCCTCTTTAAAAACATTGGCAATAGATCATGCTTCTTGATTACATTTAGGGTGTGTCTAGACTACACCTCTCTGCCCACAGAGAGATGTAAATTAGGCACATTGAAATTGCTAATGAAGCGGGGATTTAAATATCCCACACTTCATTAGCATAAAAATGGCTGCCGCTTTTTTCGGCACAGAGCTTTGTCAGAGAAAAGTGGCAGCCTAGAGCCTGATCTTTCGAAAAATAAAGCCTTTTTTGAAAGATTCTATAAACCTCATTTCATGAGGGATAAGGGGTCTTTCGAGAAAGGCTTTATTTTTCAAAAGATCAGCCTCTAGACTGCCGCTTTTCTCTGACAAAGCTCCGTGCAGAAACAAAGCGGTGGCCATTTTTATGATAATGAAGCGCAGAATATTTAAATCCCTGCTTCATTAGCAATTTCGATGTGCCTAATCTACATCTCTCTGTCAACAGAGAGGTGTAGTCTAGACACACTCTTAGGGTATGTCTACACAGCAAAGTTATTTCAAAATAACAGCCCTTATTTCGAAATAACTTTCCTAGGGTCTACGCAGCCAAACTGCTATTTCGAAATAAATTCGAAATACCAGAATATTTATTTCGAATTTTGTAAACCTCATTCTCACTACAGCCTCAACCAAGAACACTTCTCTCCCTTCCTGCCCTCCCCTCCCCAGAGCCCTTAAAGGGGTAGACTCTGGCCACGGTGCCTGTGCCAGCTCCAAGCCTGCCAGCCCAGAGCCAGCAGTCACTGCCTCTGACCCAGTGGCCCCAAAACATGAGCCAACAAGCCACTGGCAGCCAGACCTCCACCACTCCCTAAGAGCAGTCTGCACACTTTCAGGAGCTTGCCAGAGCCCAGAGAAGGTGGGCGCCTTCCTGGTCAAGGGTGGAGATCATGGACCTTATTCAGGTTCGGGGGGGTGCCCCCAACGTCCATGATCTCCACACTAGATGGAGGAACGCGGCTGTCTATGGCAGGATAGCTGCCAGCCTGGCCTTGAAAGGCCACATGTGAACCCAGGAGCAGGTTCGCATGAAAATCAAGTTGGCCCAGAGAGACCCCCACCCCGAGCCCTGAGCTTCCCCTCCTCTTTCTTCCCCTTGCTCCCCCTTCCAGATCCCTCCTCCCAGGTGTCCCCCTCCAGTTTTCCCACCCTCTCTTCTCCCCTCTCCCACCTCCTTTCCCCAGTCTCACCAGAGTTTCATTCCCTCACCCTCAGTTTTGCTAAATAAAGAGAGTTTGTGTTCATGAAAATATGTATATTTTAGCTGACATTAGGGAGGGGGTTAGGGAGGGGTAAGTGGAAGGACATGAGGGAGGAATGAGGCACAAACCCACAGCGGGGCAGACCAGGGAGGCTTTTAGTGCTCCTCAGGGTGGAAGCTCTCCCACAGGGCCTCCTGGATACTGACTGCCCCCCGATGAACCTCCCAGATGGCAACATACAGAAAGTGCAGCCAGGCTCGCAGCAACACATCCAAGAAAAGCACCAGAGTGCCCAGGGGCAGCTCTGGCTCCATGTTGTGGAGTGCTGTGGTGTCCCGAGCAAGGGCAATCAGAGCATCCAGAGACAAAATGCTTTGCTGTCCCTCATTGAGGTAGACAAGCAAGCAGGAAAACCTGAGAACTGGCTGTCCAGGGTGGGGGGGTCCCTTTAAGCACAGACCTCAGACATCCTCAGGCAGCAGCCCCACACAGTAAGTCCTGACCTGATGCCCTGCCGGAACTGGTTCCGGCCAGCTTTAAATGCAATTCAGAGTCCACTCAGTGTGGACGTGCTATTTTGAAATAGCAAAATGCTATTTCAAAATGCATGATGTGTTTAGATGCGTTATTTCGAAATAAGCTATTTCAAAATAACACTGTAGTGAAGACATACCCTCAGAGTGCTGAATTACATGTCAGTTGAAGAGTTCCCTGATTCTCAGCCATGGTGCCAGTTGAGAGCAGTGTGGAGGCTGCTCTAGCCTCCAACAACTCTCTATGGTGCCTTTGGGATGATACACCAAAGGAAAAAAAGACTGATGCCTTGCACAGCTATAAGGAATATACCATAAATATTCCTTCCTCAACATGTCATGTGCGGCAGGTAAGGTCAGTGATATGATGCAGACCCCTTACAGGCATGGCTGATGCAGATTGGCACTATCTGGAAGGGATTCCCTGCAGTATGGCTACTACTTTTTGCCAGAATGAGGGACTAAGGTGGTCCTATACAGAATCACCAAATAAGGCCATCACCAGATACTGCCAGAGAAAGGAGCTGTAGATAATATGTACAGGCTACTTTCAGCAAACAAAATATTTTTTTTTCCTAAAGGAATGTTGTGGTTGCTGGGCTTAATGGAAAATAATAGTATTCATGGGGAAACACCCATTGGGATGCACTCAGAGGAAGTGAAATGAATAGGGGCTAGAGAAATCTCAGAGGATGGGGCTTGGCTGGTACATGTGGCAGCATCATAGTACAGCAGAAGGAATTGCATGGGAAGGTAAGGGTTACAGCAAGGGGATTGCTCCATATTTACTTATGCAAAAAAGATAATTATGGGGCTCAAAGTTTTGTTTTAGCTACCAAACTTGTAAAAAGTTCAGGTTGCTTTGACAGGATTTATTTTGCCATGATCTCATGTTTATCTGCAGTAATTAAGTAACCCTCCTTATGTTCATTATTAATCAAGTCTTGTATCAGCTGCTGCATTATCTTGTCTGGGCTCAATGTCAGCTTTACAGGCCTATAATTATTTGCCCATTGGCCCTCTTAAAAAATTGGCACAATCGTAGCTTTTTTCCAATCTTCTGGAACTTCACCAATGCTCAGAAACTTCTTGAAAATCAACATTAACAGTACAGCAAACTCCTTAGCTTATATGTTTAAAACTTTTTGGAGCAAGTTATTTGGACGTGTGGATTTTAAAATATGTAACTTTAACATCCTCCAGAGATACTAGCGGAATAATAAGAGACTTGTCATCGTTATGGGCATGTCTACACAGCAAGACTAAAGCTGAAATAAGCCACGCAACCTGAGCTATATCAATTGCGTATCTTAAGTCAAAATAGTTTATTTTCTTCTTTGGTGCTGTCTACACTGCAGGAAGTCCGAGTTGGAGCACTTTTCCTCTGACTTCCCTTACTCCTCAAAAAATGAGGGTTATAGGAGTCAGAGTAAGAAGTCCTCCATCTGACATCATTTTAAAGTTATGTCGAAATAACTGCTTGCTGTGTGTGCGTGGACTATGTTATTTGGCAATAATGTCAGTTATTCCGAAATAAAGCTGCCATGTAAACATAGCCTATATGATGAAACTATTTCATCTGTTTTTTCTCAAATGCAGAACAGACCTATTTATTGAACACTTCTGCCTTATTTATAATTCTACCATTATGTAGAATTATAAATAATGGACCTAGTAATGGACCTTCACCATTTTCAGGATTCTTTTTGTTCCTAATACATTTAAAAAACTTAAAACCTTATTGTCTTCAACTCTGATGGACACAGATTTCTCATGTTCCTTGGCTGCCTGTGTCAGTTTTCTACAATTCATAATTTCTGATTTACATTCATTACAATCTACTTCCCCCTCCCTTGCATTAGTGTTATATTGTATATATACAGGTTGGGTTTTTAACCAGTCTTCCCCAGTTATGGGATTCTGCATTTTTTTAGAAATCTAGCAGTGTTCTTAAATGATTCCCAATTGTCATTCACATTTTTTCTGATTAATTTCTTCCTCCTAGCTGATATGTCCCTATTGAAGTGCTATGTATTGCTAGACTATTTGTTTGCACGATGTAATCAAGTTGTGATCACTTGTACCTAAGCTTTGATTCACATTTTAGTTTTGTGATTGTATCTTTTTCACATGTTAGGATAAGGTTTAATAGAATTTCCCCATATTGGTTACACTTTCTGAGTTAGGAAATTAGCATCTGTAACATTCAGAAATTTCAAGGATGTTTTAGTACTGGCAGTATAAGACCGCTACTATATGTCACATTAATTGAAGTCTCCAAATCTCTCAGTTTTTTTCTCCTAAATATTGTAGACAGGTGCAAAAGGAAATGGCCGTCCTCTTCCTAGTGTGGTTTGCTGGCCTATAACAAACATCAACTAGTGTCCCATCTTGTGCTTTATCTGTTAGAACATGGATCCATAAGTATTCAAGATAATTTTTCTTCCAAGTTATCAGTGATTCAGAAACAGGTAATACCACTCCTTCTCCCCTTTGACCATTCAGTCTTTCCTAAATAGATTACAATCACTGATTTCAACATTTCATTGTGCTAATCATCCCATAACATTTCAGTAATACCAACTAGACTGAATTTATGCTCATAAATGATCAATTCCAATTCTTCTTGTTTTGTTATTCCAGCTCCTAGCCTGAGAAATTCAATAATTTTGTCTCTTCATTTTTTTTTTGGTTTCATGGTTAATTTTGTTCTCAACAGCTCCATTTTGTGCTAGCAGATTGCCCATGTTGTCCTCTCTTTACTCCTCCATTTTTGCTATTAGCTTAACTCCTTTAGAATATTTCTTTATCATGCCTGGGAGGGGGCTCAGCCTAGGCAGATTGAGCACATGGAGAAGATGTGCTGCAGAGACTCTCCAGGAGAGTGGCAGACTTTGCATATTTACCATGTGCAAAGTCTGCCACTCTCCTGGAGAATCATAGAGAATCATCTTCCTCAGCTTTCCTGAAGTTTCCTTCCATAAGAACCCATGAATATTACAAGCTTCTGCTGACTCCACTAGCCAGCTTGTTTGAGTTTCCTTCCACTGAGGTGGAGGCCATCCAAGCAATATAGCCCCATAACCTCATAGAAGGCGAACCAGTGTTTCACAATACAACAGACCTCCAGACTATGCCATTTACCTAGACAGATTCATTTCCAGAATCTTTTGACTTCTGTCTTCCTTTGCTCATTGGAAAGTAAGGATCTCAGAAAATTACTTGGATATTCTTCTTCAGCACACTTATGAGTTTCTTGAAGTCATATATCAGCAAGATATCTTCCAATGCAGTCTCACTAGGCTGATCTGAACCATTCCCAGTGGATTCTTGCTCTCAGAATTCAGAAGCCGAGGCAAACTCAGGGTATATCTACACTACAGCGCTAACTCGAACTAACTTAGTTCAAATTAGTTAGTTCGAATTAGCTTAGTTCGAATTAACGCATCTAGAACTAAAAACTAGTTCAAATTAGCGTTTTGCTAATTCGAACTAGCGCGTCCACATTAAGTGGACCCTGAAGCGGGGTTAAGGATGGCCGGAAGCAGTGCCAGCAGGGCATCAAAGGAGGACTTAGAGCATGGAGATGCTGTCTCAGGCTAGCCGAGGGCTGTGCTTAAAGGGTCCCGACCCCCACCCCGGACAGACAGTTCTCAGGGGTGCCCTGCTTGCAAAGCAGTACTGGCTTGGATTGCCCGGAGTACCCACACTGGGCACATCACAACACTCGGCCATCAGACCAGCTGCACTTGCCGCAGGCTGCCATCTGGAGAGAGGGGGCAATTGGGGGGCTGCAGGAGAGCTTCCACCCCCAGAAGCCCGCAGAGCCAGCCCAGTCCTCCCCATCGGGAGCGCGTACCCCATTCCTCCCTCACCTCCTTCCACTTACCCTTCCCTAGCCCCTCTTCTTGATGTACAAAATAAAGGACAATTGTGTTCAAAAATGGAATCTGTCTTTATTGAACAAAACTGGGGGAGACTGGGAAAAGGAGGTGGGAGAGGGGAAGAGAGAGGGGGGTGGGAGAGGGGAGGGCAACTACAATGATCAGGGGTTGGGAACAGGTCCCATATGAAGAGAGGCTAAAGAGACTGGGACTTTTCAGCTTAGAAAAGAGGAGACGGAAGGGGGACAGGATAGAGGTCTCTAAAAGCAGGAGTTGGGTGGAGAGGGTGCATACAGAAAAGTTCTTCATTAGTTCCCATAAAGAAGGACTAGAGGACACCAAAGGAAAGGAATGGGTAGCAGGCTTCAAACTAGTAACAGAAAGTTGTTCTTCACAAAGCAAAGAGTCAACCCGTGGAACTCCTTGCTGCAGGAGGCTGTGAAGGCTAGAACTGGAACAGAGTTTAAAGGGAAGTGAGATCAAGTGATGGAGGTTGGGTCCATGGAGTGGTATTAGCCAGGGGGTAGGAGTGGTGTCCCTGCCCAAGGTTTGTGGAAGGCTGGAGCGGGATGGCACGAGACAAATGGCTTGGTCACTGTCTTCGGTCCATCCCCTCCAGGGTCCCTAGGGTTGGCTGCTGTCAGCAGACAGGCTACTGGGCTAGATGGACCTTTGGTCTGACCCAGGACGGCCATTGTAAGCTCAGGGCTCAGGGTCGGGGGTCTCAGCGGACCCCCTTGATTCTCTTGCACACCTGCTCCTGGGTGGCCAGGCTGGCAGCTCTCCTGCCCAAGCCGGCCACTTTCCTGTGCCTAGTGCAGAGATCGTGGACAAGGTCCACGATGTCCGCACTAGCCCAGGCGGGTGCCCGCCTCTTGCGGTCCCGGGCAAGCTCCCGGGAGCCGCCAGCCTGGTCCCGGGAAGAGGAGGAGGGCTGGGGGGGCATCGGGTGGGTGGCTCGATCCGTGCCAGGTGCAGGGTCTGCTGGCTGGGTGCTGGCAGGCTTGCACCTGGCACGGGCACCGTAGCCAGCCTGTGCCCCTTTAAGGGGTCCGGGCCGGGAGGGGGGCAGTAGAGTTTCCCTGGTGTTGGCCAGAGTGGCCACCAGGGAAACCTGGGAAGGATTAGCCTCCCACTAGTTCGAATTAAGGGGCTACACACCCCTTAATTTGAACTAGCTAGTTCGAACTAGGCTTAATCCTCGTGGAATGAGGATTACCTAGTTCGAACTAAGCGCTCCGTTAGTTCGAATTAAATTCGAACTAACGGAGCGCTAGTATAGCGCCTATGAAAGTTAGTTTGAACTAATGTCCGTTAGTTCGAAATAACTTTGTAGTGTAGACATACCCTCAGGGTGCTTATGTCTTGGCTCTGGGAAGCCAGCACATTGTTCTGTATTAAACCTCCAGCAAGGACTGTCTGCTTGCCTTGTGGATATTATCCTGGGAGATCTCCCCAGTCACTCTGCAAATTACCTCATTCCAGTCCTAGAATGCATGTGGTGGGGGAAGACGGAAAGGGGAGGAATGAAAGGAGACGTAGGGAGGAAATGAAGGGTAGAGCAAGTAAGAGATGATGAGTAAGAAGAAATAATGCAGAGAGGACAGAAGAACAGATATGGACAGGGATGAATATCTGTAGGATTCAGAGAGTTTTGCCAAGACCTCTGTTTTCCACATGACATATAATTTGGATCTAAAGATCTACTGGAGAGACTGTTACTGGAGAGGACTTGTCTCTGCCACTGGGCCTAAATAGCTGGAGGCAGCACGGTCAGCACAGGAAGCCAGCAGTGATGCTACTTCACAACTTCTTTGTCCAGCTGACTCTGGCCCTGCCTACTCGCAGCCAGTAGCAGAATCTGGACTTTGGAACAGAAACATCAAGAACCTGTTCCTATCCCTGCTATGGAGCTTTAAAATACTACCTGTTTTGAAGGAAGAACTTTTTTTTTAACTGAAATTCAACAACATTCAATGGAATTCACTCTACCGGGCAAAGTAGCTCCAGAAGAGCATTGGAGACCGCTCTTTTGATGTAACTGCAATGAATAGAGACCGCTCCTTTAATGTGTGCCGAAGTGCAACCATTTGCATTTTTAAACACAAAGAAATTGTGAGGTGGTTAAAGGCCAAAAGCAGCAATCTAACCATCTCAAGTTTCTAGCGCAGTATTTCCTAAAAAACTGTTACTTGAATTTTGGAACTTCCAGCTAATAGGAATATGCTAAACATTTTAGACCAAATTCTCAAGTGGTCCTTAGCCTAGCATCTCTTCATTCAATCACTTGTATCATACATCTTAACCGGAACTGTCCACTCAAAGGCTACATCTAGACTGGCATGATTTTCCAGAAATGCTTTTAACGGAAAAGTTTTCCATTAAAAGAATTTAGGAAAAGAGCGTCTAGATTGGCACGGACACTTTTCCGCAAAAGCACTTTTTGCGGAAAAGCATCCGTGGCCAATCAAGACACGCTTTTGCGCAAAAAATCCCCCATCGCCATTTTCACAATCGGGGCTTTTTTGTGCAAAACAAATCTCAGCTGTCTACACTGGCCCTTTTGCGCAAAAGTTTTGCACAAAAGGGACTTTTGCCCGAACAGGAGCAGCATAGTATTTCCACAAAAAGCACTGATTTCTTACAGTAGGAAGTCAGTGCTTTTACGGAAATTCAAGCAGCCAGTGTAGACAGATGGCAAGTTTTTCCGGAAAAGCGGCTGATTTTCCGGAAAAACTGGCCAGTCTAGACACAGCCAGAGGTTTTAACCTGAACAAACACAATACTGCTTCTGGACCAATAAAAGCTGATCTGACTGGTTGCTTTTATTCCAAATTGGGATTGTCTCTAGTTGGGGATTGGTGGCAAAAAAAATGTATGCTTTCCTCAACTTACCCTTTGCCTCATTTTTAAATTAGTTTGAAGCATTTTTTTGGCCATATGGTTTGGTTCTGAAATGAAAAATCAGTTTTCTGTGGAAAACTTCCTTTCCCCCTCAATTTTCTGACTACCCCCAATGCCTAGGAACATTGCCAAACATGTAAGCCAGATCCCTAAATGGAATAATAGGTAACCATTCTTCCTGGGTTTCAACTGTATCTGAATCAAAGTATGTCCTGAAGATTTTAAACCTGGATACTTACAGCTACTAAGTACACCTGACTGTTCTGGGGGATTTTGCTCAAATAGCAGAACTCAAACTAAGTTGTGGCAGAAAATGGCTGATAGTGATCCAGAATGGCATGGTATTTCAGCTAACGAGTAAAATACTTCTCACTTGAGCTGTTACAAGATATTGCCAAAATAAGCCACAGTTATTTATTCAGATTATGTTCCTTGGCTTTCCTTTCAGGGATAACTGCCAGAAAATAAATGAAGTATTCACTGACTCAAGAAGGCTGAAAAAGATTGTCAAAAAATAAGTCTGAAGTGGGAATTTTCAAACAGCATAAGTTTCCCAGACCTGAAGAAGAGCTCTGTTTAAGCTCAAAAGCTTTTCTCACTCTTACCAACAGAACTAGGGCCAATAAAAGATATTATCTTGCCCACCTTGTCTCTCTACAATGAACTAAGTGAAGCAGTTAGAAAAAGATTAATTTTTCTATAGCTTTTTAATTTTTTTTTTATTTTCAAGGATATATTTTAAATGAAAATAACTTCTGGGCTGTGACATGCCACTAATTGGCAAAGCCAAATAAAATAATGCTTTACTAATATTACTTTCTGGAAAAGAAAAACTCTGAGTTCCACTTGTCTAAGTAAGACTTACATTAATCAGCCAAGTGATTTATTCTGCACAACTGGTAATTCTATGGGTTCATTCCATTTTTATGATATGTTATAAAGAATGCAACCTACCTTTCTTTCTTTATTTCACACATGCACGCACACACACACACACCACTGACAGAAAAGGGCTGCCTTTGTAAGAATGCAAATGAGCACTAGAATTGTGGTTGATGGACATGTGAAAACCAGTGATGATGCAGCAATCCAGAGCAGAGTGGTAGTGACTAGGCAAAAGCTTAAATGAAATGCATCTATCTAATTTGCAACATAAGGTGAAGGTGAGGGAAGCACTGATCTGTTGCCAATTGGTATAAGTTACAGGGCTTGCAGCAACATGAGAAAACTGGACCACTGAAAAGTGGGTGGGGAGGGAGAAGAAAACACAATATTGAACAAGAAAGCGCACTAGAGCCTTATTAATCTGCTTGAGGTAAAGATATATATGGTTCACTGCAATTTAAAATGTTTCCCAGGAAAGATACTGTTTTCTAAAAGTAGCATAAACAAATCTTGGCCATGCTGATCTCTCAGGTAAGCATTCATGAGAACTCATGACTGATCAGAGTCAGTTGAGGTCATGTATTACCCTTGTGACACTGGCAAACCAGGTGCCAGGTCATGGCAAGGCCCCTTGGCCTCACTGACCATTGACAAATGCACAGTTGGAAACCAGTCTGGCTCGCCTGTGAGTTAACATTGTTATAAGAACATGTTTAGACTTTATGTACTGTGACAAAGCTCCTACTCAAACTTGCTGGGTCCTGTACTTTCAGGTGGATTGCTTGCCTCAAAGGCTCACAGCAGCCTTCAATTTAGGCATCACACTTAGGGCATCAATGTGCTGTTTGTTGAGCTACTGTCATCCCTGCCCAACATAAGATATAGAAATTAAACCCAACAGTCTTGGTGGACCCACAAGTGATACAGGGCTGGGTAAACCCCTTGACTATGTCTACACTCGCAGCTTCTTACGCAAGTACGGCCATTCTTGTGCAAGAATCCACAAAGCATCCATACTGCCTGACCACTCTTGCACAAGGAAATTTAGAGTACTGCATGGTAAGAGAGGGCTTCTTGCACAAGAGCTATGCTCTTTAACAGGTGTAAGCCCTCTTGCACAGGAGCTCTTACACAAGAGAGCAGTGTGGTCATTTAGCAGGGATTTCTTGCACAAGAAAGCCCTATGGCTAAAATGGCCATCAGAGCTTCCTTGCGCAAGAGAGCATCCATACTGCCATAGGCACTCTTGTGCAAAAGCACAGCTAGCAGATGGCAGTGTGGCTGTTTTCTTGCACAAGACTTCTTGCACAAAAAACCTTGCACAAGATGTTCTTGTGCAAGAAACCACCAGTGTAGACATAACCCTTTTCCCTGAGTGGAAAATGGGGAAGCAGGTGTTGGAGAGAAACTAGGCCCACCCTCTACCCCAGAGCTCTGTAATAGCAGCTGCCTATTAAAGTCTGCAAGACAGCTACAAAATCCCTGAGCTATTTCCTCAGCACCTTCCTTATCTCAGGCTCTTCCTACGAGACACCACTGTTGCTTGCTCCTCTTAGACTCTCTGTAGCACTCCCTCCATTCTCTCACCTACTCACTCACTCACTCACTAACTAACCGACTGCAGAGAAGCTCTTTTTATAACCAGTCTCAACTGGTTCTTTAATTGGCCCCAGGTGTTCCAACAAGTCTTTGCTCACCTGACTGTGAAAACCCACTTAATTAGCTCCAGCTGCTTAATTGCCCTGATTGATTCTGGCAAGTTCCCACTGGATCCGGACTAGCCCCTGCCAGTTTACACTGGGAACAGAGATTTGCTCAATCTCAGGCTAATATACCTCTCTTTCATCACTTTCTTGTGGTCTTCTGGCCTGATCTTGTCACAGTGCTTGTAGGAAGCTATGTGTATTAACTTTACTTATAGCAATTGTACCCCATGTTATAAGGTAAATATTTAAGTATTTGCTCTAAAATTGTAAACCTCCCACAGCCGGGAGAGAAGAATTACCAAGTGTGAAATGCTAGTTTACAACAGGAAGTGTCATCCGCTCTCAATAAAAGAAAACCCACAGACACCAGACCAGCCATTGTGGAACATTGGGGGACAAAAACTTTGATAATTGCTCCTTCCCGCACCCATGAAAAGGAGACATTACAAACACTGGTCCCATCAGCTTGAGCTCTGCAGAAAGGAATACAAATCCCTGTCAAGGAGAAATGTTATGTGGCTTGGATGTCAGGGAGAAAACTTCTAAATATAAGCAAGAGATAGCTAGTTGTTTAGCTTGGGTGAGCTCTAAAAGAACATAGAAAGCTAGAACATTATAGCAGCTTTTATTACTTTTCGGAACCTAAAATTATAACTCATTTGTGTGTGTGTGTTCATTAACTTTAACTGTGTAAATAGATTTCACTTATTTCATCTTCTTAGTTAATAAATCTTTAGTTAGTTTATTATAGAATTGGCTAGAAATGTTGTTTTTGGCTGAGATCTGAAATATTATTGGCTTGAGGTAAGTGATTGGCCCTTTGGGACTGGCAGTCACCTGAATATTGCTGTGAATGTTGGTGCAAGAGACCATCAATTATAAAGTCAAGTTTGCCTTGGTAACAAGATAGACCGGAATATCCAAGGGCACTGTCTATGAATCCATGTTAAGGCTGTACTTGAGGACTTTACACTTGATACTTGATAGGTAAAATCTAATTATAGAATACACAACCAATTTGGGGGGGGGACTATTTTTTAACAGTCTGCCCTGAGGTTGGCGCTCACCATTGTGAGCCACTCCAGACAGCTTGGCAACCTGCAATTCTGATACACAGCTTTCATAGGGTTCATTTATAAAGCACAAAGAATCCTGCAGCAGTGAGTCTCAGACTCCAGGACAACTTACTTGGGCTTGCAGCAGGGGTGGGCAATAATTTTTGCAGGGGGGGCAATTAATGAATTTTGGTACATGGTCACAGTCAGGCTCCACATACACTCTTCCCCCAGAAAGGGTGGGGCTGGGGACTAGCCTCCCCCCAGAGTTGTCTGGGGAAGGAGACTTTGAATTAAAAATAAAGCAAAGGGCTCATGGCTCCTGGTCCCATTACTACTGCATTGCCGAGCAGCTGCCTGGGGTTGCTGTGGTTATTTAAAGGGCTCGCACCTCTGGCCCCTGCTGAGGAAGTACCACAACTGGGGGCTGTAAGCCATTTAAATAGGACCTGGATGACTGAGCCACTGCCTGGAAAAGAGTGGCCAGTTGCAGTCCGTGGGCCGGATCAAATTGTTGGGTGGGCCAGATCTAGCCCCTGGGTCGCAACTTCCCAGCCCTGGCAAACACTATAGGACTAAAAGCTTCAGGGGGTAGCCAAATTAGTCTGTAACAGGAAAAACTTAAAAAATATCAAATAGATTAGTAGCACCTTAAAGACTAACAAAACATGTAGATGGTACCATGAGCTTTCGTGGACACAGCCCACTTCTTCAGATGACCGGAGTGCTAAAAGTCCAGATCCAAGAATATATAAGGGAATGAGGGGGAGGAAGGAAAACAAAGGAAGGGGAGGAAGAAGAAAGATAGACAGTGAGTAGATAAGCTTCAGAGGAGTAGCAGAGTTAGTTGGTAACAGGAAAAACTTAAAAAACAACAACTAGACTATTTTAAGTTTTTCTTCATACAGACTAACTCCGCTACTCCTCTGAAGCTTATCTACTCACTGTCTCTCTTTTTTCTTCCTCCCTCTCTTTTTTCCCTTTTTTTCCCTTCTGCCCCACTCTCCTGCCTCCTTCCCTTTATTCTTGGATCTGGACTTCTAACACTCCTGTCATCTGAAAAGTGGGCTGTGCTCGTGACAACTCATGATACCATCTACATTAGAGTTTCTCTACCTATGGGTCGGGACCCAAATATGAGTCGCCATTATATTTCAAAAGGGTCACCAAGTGTCTCCCCAGGTGGTGCTCTTAAGGAGCCATTCACACATTTGAAAATTTATATTCTTGCCTCAGGCACAAAATTAGCTAGTTACGGCACTGTCCCCCTCTTCCTCCTCCCTCCCCATTTTGAATTGCCTTGGGTCACCCAGTCTTCCTGAATTGTCAAAATGGGTCCCCATCTGGAAAAGGTTGGGAACCATTGATCTACATGTTTTGTTAGTCTTTAAGGTGCTGCTAGACCATTCATTGTTTTTAAAGTATAGGACTAACAAGAGTATGTGTAGACTTTTCCACTCAGATGGGAGACAGGGTCCTGAAACTCAGAAAAAGGGGTGGGTCTTGAAGCTTGGGCTACAGCCTTAGTGGGAATGCCTCCATGGCTATTTTTAAGTTCCATAGTGCAAGACCAGTTGATTGACTCAAGTTTTGAGAGACTCACTACTGTGGGGAAAATACTTGCAATGTAGATGTACCCTGAAGCCCATGGGAACTGAACACACAGAGTCCTGCACATCTGTGGATATCTGGTTTAGATCCATGGGTATCCACATCCTCAGATGTGGATGCAGCTATCTGTGGCTTATCTTTGCAGATGCAGATGTGGATATGGATACAAATTTTGTATTCACACAGGGCTCTACATACAGACTCAGGATAGCACAAGACACTATAGTACAAATTATCCTTTTTTTTTCAATTGTTGCTTGTATGTGTTGCTTGCTGCTAGAAGGGAGCTTACAGAAAGGATAAATGGTGTATTTTGAAACACGTTAGCTAAAACAGTTGAAAACATGAAAACCCTAAGTAAGAAGGGCATATTTTAACAGGTAAACACATGTTAAAATACAATTTGACGGTCTACAATTGGGTTTTAAATTTGTTAGTTAATATGTTTTAAAAGCCATGATTTTCCTAGTAGGGCAGCCCTTTAGAGGTGCGATTCTCTGGAATAATGGCTACAATTCATAGATCCTGTCAAAGATGTATTTTAGTCAGTTCTGGTTTAAACTGAGATCCCTTCCCTTTATAACTCACTTATCCTCCGCCATTCGCAAGTCAAGTGTCGTAT
This sequence comes from Pelodiscus sinensis, assembly GCF_049634645.1. Lineage (NCBI taxonomy): Eukaryota > Metazoa > Chordata > Testudines > Trionychidae > Pelodiscus > Pelodiscus sinensis. Next base: position 48,874,480 of record NC_134714.1, on the reverse strand, counting down.
ATACTGACCCAATAGCATATCTTGAAAACAAGAGCCAATCAACAATTTTAAGCATCATTTTCATTCTCAGTGATCCAGAATTAGTAACGTATGACTACATTTATTTCAGAAGCATTTTGGCTGTAGAGCAGTGTTCTCTTCATGATTTTCAGTCATCATTTGTCAGAGGGGTAGCCGTGTTAGTCTGAATCTGCAAAAGCAACGAGGAGTCCTGTGGCACCTTATAGACTAACTGAAGTGTAGGAGCATAAGCTTTTGTGAGCAAAGACCCACTTCTGACGTGCATCTGATGAAGTGGGTCTTTGCCCACGAAAGCTTATGCTCCTACACTTCAGTTAGTCTATAAGGTGCCACAGGACTCCTCGTCGCTTTTGCAGTAATCATTTGGTATTTAATTAACACACACAACTGCCTTATTAAACCTGACTAAAATCTGGATTTAAGACACTCTAATTTAAGTTTGAGCCAATTCCTTTTAAAAGAGCTGTTAACAATGAAAGCAAACATGAACAGAGAAATTCTGAAGGACACTAACATGCTTTCTGTTGCTAAGGGAAACTCTTCCTTGGTCTACCCCCATGTACTCAGTAGGTCTGACACAAGCATTCTGGCTTTCAATAAATAATGAAAGCACTATAGTGCTTAAGAACAAAAGACCAGTAAAAAGGGTTAAAAATAAAACAAAATCACATTGAACAACATACTAATGAAATATTTTTTATAAAGGTTCCAGGAACTATGTATAGTGAGTGGTTCCTTAACATTGAACTTGTCTCTGTAGGCTACATAGTGTGCCTGAGACAGCTTTCATGTATACAGAAAAAGTGCTAAAATAGACTTGTTTTTGTTGCTGTATTTCAAAGCTGATGTTTAGAACACTGAGCTAAACCTTTCCAACTGTGCCCCATTGGAACTCTGTGTACTTTCTCCCTCATTTTCTTTTTCAAATCTCTTTCTCTCTGCAGGAAATGCCTCTGCCAAGTATCTTTCTCCCACAATAGCTCCTGTTCCTTATGACTTTTTATGATCTCCTTTTTACAGATGGAGCAGTTACTGCGACACAGAGAGGCCAAAAATTGCCAAAGGTCTTTCGAATTTTGGATGCTTTTATTTTGGGTACCCAAATTGTGACTCCTTAGGAGACTGATAGAAGTGCTGGACATCACTAGTTCCCAAAGATTTCAACTAAAGTTACCGTGCTCTGCACATCTGAAATTCAGGCTCCAAATCAGAGGCCACTTTTGAAAATTTTGGCTCCAAGCAATTGCCCTTACCTTGACCATAATGAGTTCTTTATCCATAGGGTGGGGGTGTCATGACACATGGGCTCGAATTCTGAATCAGACACTGATTCAGAATTACGTTAAAGTAAGAATCTCTTTGTGCCTCGCTTGCTCACTGTGTAAAATGAGATAATGGGTATTTACCTCTTTCATGCACAGCTCTGAGGTACAATTGTCAGACCTTCTTTCTGTCACTGGGATACGCTGCCATAGTTGTAATCAGTGGATCCCTCTAGAAATAGTAGGAAAAGCTGCTAACTGTATGGTCTCTTTAAGGGGAACATCTAGTGCTGAAGGGCACAATCTTACAAATACTTAAGCATGTGCACAGCTGTACTAAGGAGACTGGCCCAATATATTTCAATAGGACGACTCGCATGACTAAATGCATAGCATTTGTTTGTTTGTTTGTTTGTTTGTTTAAGCACTTTTAGGATACAGTCCTTAGTTAAAAATAATTCAAGATAACATTAACTATGGAGTAGCTACTGCCTTCTTAATAACAATACTGCACTAAGTGTCTGTTTTTTTACATCTGTATATAATAATACAATATATAATATATTTTAAAATGGAGATAGGTAGAAAAGAAAAGAAAAGAAAAGAAAAGAAAAGAAAAGAAAAGAAAAGAAAAGAAAAGAAAAGAAAAGAAAAGAAAAATGACTGGTCACTCTAAAAGATGAAAATCCATTTGGTAAATTCTTCCACCTACAGGCAGTCCCCGGGTTACGTACAAGATAGGGACTGTAGGTTTGTTCTTAAGTTGAATTTGTATGCAAGTCGGAACTGGTACATATTGTAGAGGAAACTCTAGCCAAACATTTCTCCAGAGCTCAGTTTTATTCTCCCACACTTCACTTCCCTCAGTCCTTTATTCTCAAGCTGAAGTGTCTGCTGAGAAAAGCCGCTCCGCGTCTCTCTGGTCTGCTGGGGGGGGGGGGGGGGGAGGGCGCTAGCTTCGCGTCTCCCTGGTCTGCTGGGGGTGGGGAAAGCAGCTAGTGCGGGGTTGCCTCACCCCATTTGTAAGTAGGGATCCGATGTAAGTCGGATCCATGTAACCCGGGGACTGCCTGTATATCTACCAGAAAGGAAAGACAGGGTAAAATTTTCCACTATTTTCAAATGCTTCTACTCATAGTTATTAACTCTCTGACTCAGATGTCAATGAGAGGTCAATGATGTCCGTCTCTCAAACACCCACAGTAGCTATTATATTACAAGAAAGTTTTTAAAAAATCTACACGCAGACAGGATAATAAAAACTGGAAAAACAATGTAAGTAGCATAGGAAAAAAAGAGCTAACTTTAAAATTTAGCTTAGTTTTTTTATTATTATGGCCCAGGTGTTAAAAGTGGGAAGAATGAGGTTAAAATATGACAAGGAGAAATTGTTATGTAAACAGGGGAAATCCTGTCAATCCCCTTTTCCAACATATTTTTCCTCCTTTGTCATTTGTACTTACCATTATACTTGCTACTAAAATAAACAGTTACCACAAATTTTTATATACTAAATCTTGCATTCTTTATTCAAGCAAAACAACCATTGACTTGAATGGAAATTTTGCCTGAATACGGACTATATTCAGTATATTTTATATATCATCATGATGTAAATGCACAAACATGAATCTGTATCAGTCAGATGGAATACTGAATTTAAAAGAAACCCTTACATAATCTAATTTTAATGTACTATATATCTGGAGAAATAGCCATACTAAATAACATTCTGGTGATCCAAGTTAAAAATGTGAGTTTGTAACCTGCATACATTTATATTTCTTCTCACACAATGCATATTGGTCTATATTACTGAGTGGGCAGGAACACAAGTTCCACGCATCTTAAAGAACTTTTTTACATTATAAAAAATACAATTCCAATTGAATAAATGGACATTTTGCCATTGATTTCAGTAGGGCTAGTATTTTACCCAGTGGGTCTTGTCAGTTTCAAGCAGGAGTGAGCTTCACTAATGCTCTCCTTTTTTACTTCGGGAATTTATATAGTGCAGCTGTATTTGTGACTGACCAACAATTACTGGAACTGGGTAATTCCCAAACAAAGACTGACTCACAGACTAATTTCTTGGTTACTTCAATGTGTGTAACTAACTCCCAGCTATAAAGGCCATGAGAATTTCATTAAATAAAATCAAATGAAATTTAGGCTGGAAAACAAGACTAGTTCACATTTTCTTGGTCCTGCCGTGAGGGCAGAGGACTGGACTTGATGATTTCTTGAGGTCCCTTCCAGTTCTAGTATTCTATGATTCTTGGGAAATTAGGAAAAGACTGATGCATATGTAAACTATGCAACACTTTGCTTTTCCTAATTAGCCTTCATGTTTATATTTGTCACCAAAACACTTAGAGATATATAAAAAAATAAATCCTATTATGAAGTTCTATATTTTTCAGTCTCTCGGACATTTTGTAAATCAGAGGGCAAGTAATTAATAATAGATCTAGGGTTATGGACAGCTTGCTTTGTCTCTTTCAAGGGAAGAGCAGCTCATCCTTTTCTATCCTCCTCTGCCCCTCCTCCGGTACTGCCCCAGCCCCGAGCCTGAAGTTTCTCTTCCCTGACCCTGTTCAGTTCATATAGGGACACTGACAGCTTTTCCCCTTCATCAGGAGAAAGTGCAGAGTTTGTTGCATTCCTCACTCTGGCTGGAGAGTTCAGGGGGGAAGACAAACCTGGACCTGCCCCAGCTGGGGGACATGCACCCCTTCCCTGGCTGTGTCTGCTGGAGCTGCAGTGTCCATTAAGAGGTGCTTCTCACCTGGCCCCAAGCTGCAGTGATGAGAGAGGACTGGGGTAGTCTTCTCTCTTTAAGGCAGACTGTGTAGTTAAGCCTCCATCCTGGTCCACCCCAGAGCAATGATTTAAATGAAGCAGATACACTTTCATTTTATTTTCCAAAAAGCAAAAATGAATTGAGTTAAGGACCTGAGCAATGCTGAGTACATTTTCTAGTACCTAATATTTAAATAATTTAGATCGAGACATAAACCATTATTCAAAGAGTGCTGAAGATATGTTGTCACTATAACACTGTTTCACAATGCCCTTGCTGAATCAAATTCCATTTCTATCTCCTAAAACTGCATTCAAGCAAACATATCTGATACAATACTGCCCTTCTTCCATTTGCTAGCAAATGAGAAAAGGGTGTTAACCTAGATATGAAATGGTGACACATAGTCACATTCCTACCTTGCACTCAATGGGAGAGGCTGTGTATACCAAGGATGTGCTTTTGAAATATAATACATATTTGCTTGAAATACCATACAATCAATTCAATCCATGAAGCTAACATCAGAACTGTTGCTATTCACTTACTGATTTAAAGTTTTAAAAAATATCTGTGACTCTTGATGTGATTAATAATTATTCAATATGTTGCTATGGGAAACAGAATTTTTCAACCAAACAGCATTAATATTTTGAGATATTCTATCTATTTTAATGATCCAGTGGGAGTTGAATAGACATCTAGGCTCTGTCTAGACTGGCAAGTTTTTCCGCAAAATCATCTGATTTTGCGGAAAAACTTGCCAGCTGTCTACACTGGCCGCTTGAATTTCCGGAAAAGCACTGACGATCTCATGTAAGATCATCAGTGCTTTTCCGGAAATACTATGCTGCTCCCGTTTGGGAAAAAGTCTTTTTCCGAAAGACTTTTGTGCAAAAGGGCCAGTGTAAACAGCACAGTAGTGTTTTCCGCAAAAAAGCCCCGATCGCGAAAATGGCGATCGGGGCTTTTTTGTGGAAATCCACGTCTAGATTGGCCACGGATGCTTTTCCGCAAAAAGTGATTTGCGGAAAAGCATCCTGCCAATCTAGACGTGCATTTCCGAAAATGCTTTTAACGGAAAACTTTTCCGTTAAAAGCATTTTTGGAAAATCATGCCAGTGTAGACGTAGCCCTAATGTTTAAGGGCTTGCACAGATTAGATATTTTTAAAGAACTTATATCCAGATAATATATTTATACTCGGATACCGAATGTTTTGTATACTGTCCTTTAACCAGGGAAATGACTCTCCCGAACTCCATATGAATAAAGGGTCAGTCCACCCCGCCCCCCCCCCCCCCACAAAAAAAAAACAATTTGTGGACTGTAACTATGCTTTTTATGCACAGTAATTTTACTATCTTGCATGGATTGCTAAATACATACATTCTCCTCATAGCCTGGTCTATTGTAGGAAACTGAACTGTTGTCAAAAATGTATTTCAGCAGCTGCTGCTAAAAACAGGTACTAAAAATGGTTTAAGTGCAAATGTAGGCCAGACAAAACTGTTTTCAACTTTGTGGTGATGAAACTTGCATCTGGTTTAACATTAGAGGAATTTACTATTTTAACAACCACCCTTCCTTGCTTGCTCATAGAAATGCCTCATACCAATACACAAAAGTTCTCCAACCCATCTACATGATTTCCCAAAATTGCTTGGATTATACTTGCTTTCCGCAGTCTGCACTGTTGTAGTGTCCCTGTGGGCAGAAATCACTGGCATAACAATAAAATTATTTCAAATAGTCCTCTCACCACTGTCCCACAGTGCACCAGAAATCAGCCAGAGACTCCCAGAATCCACAGCTTTCAGGATCTGTGCTGTGAACTATGAGATAGGGGCCCAGAGAGAGGGCAAATGAAACAGCATAAAACAGTGCTTTGAGGGCGTGGATCGGACCTGCAGTGGTATGGAATATAAATCAGCAGGGGTAGTGTGGACATGCCAAACAGTTTATGCTGAAATCAATTCTTATTATGAAATGAGAGAATGTTTTCCTTATTACTCCCTAAGTGAACTGTATTTATTATGAAACAAAAGACAGGACTATGCAGCACTTTAAAGACTAACAAGATGGTTTATTAGGTGATGAGCTTTCGTGGGCCAGACACACTTCCTCAGATCAAATTGTGGAAGAAAATTGGCATGACCATATATACCAAAGGGATACAATAAAAAAAAAGTGAACACATATAAAATTGATAAATCAGATTTTAGAACAGAGGAGCGGTGGGGGGGGGGGAGGTTAGGCTATGAGATAATGATATTAGGGGTGATAATTGGGGAAGCTATCTTTGTAATGGGTATGGTAGTTAGCATCTTTGTTAAGACCCATTTGTAAAGTGTCAAATTTAAGCATGAATGACAATTCTGAGGTTTCCCTTTGTAGTCTGGTGTTAAAGTCTCTTTGAAGTTATATACATGCAGTGAGGTCGTTGAGACAACGCCCAGTCTGGTTGAAATGACAAGAAACTGTCTCATATTTATTATATGAGAAATAATATTAGAAAAGCTCTGCCAAAACCGAACAGTCTTCAGAAATATATCACCTATATTTTTATTTACATTTTAAAAAATAATCATAATAAAGTAACACATATTATACATAAAGTTTAAGGACAATACTTTACATTTGAATGATTTTTGTTCATTTACGCCATCCCCAAGCCAAATATTAGTGTTTTTATCGTATTTCTTTCTTGTAATTTTTCTGTATTGATTTTGAGTTCACAACTCAAAATAAATTGGGCTTGATTTTGTACACTTGATTTAGACAAGTGCCTGTTAGATCGGAATTTGACACAGCAGAGTTATACAACAGTGTAAAACTAGCATGAGAAGCAACTCATGCCTGTAATATCAAGGTCAACCTTGGCTAATGCATTCATGGAAGATTCTCACAGAGGTGACCTACCAAAGAACAATGGCAAATACCAAATTAAAAGCTTGTTGATGCAACAACTCTCAACTGTGCAAGAGTTAAAAACAACGTTCTCCTTATACCAAAAAAGCAGGGATCCAAAGTTTATTGTTAGCAGTGACAGGCAAGCACAAACAGGAGTTAGTAAATACAAAAATACTTTCACTGCGTAAACAGGGATAATTATATTACCAAAATTATTGACACAATATTATGTATTTGTAATATAATCAATTAAAAAAACTCAGTGTAATTTTCCTCTCCCCATGCACTCCCTCTATTTCTTCCCACCTCTTTTCTTTTTTGAAGACATCTGGTAACTCTCCAATATCAATCCTCAAAAGAGCAAAAAGAGAGGAAAGAGTTCAGAGCAAAGTGAAAGAAGAAAGACAGGGAGGGGAACAATATAAATGCAGAGGAAGGGAGAGACGGAAGATGAAGTGGAAAGTGATTAAAAAGAGTAAGGAAGAAAAAAGATAGGTGAAAAAGTAGGGCGGTCTACTAGGGGCTACTATAGACAGCTGACACTGAAACAACATGAGAGGAGATCCTGTATACTATGTTGCTGTCATCTTTTCATTAGATAGGCTTATTCTTAGTACTGCTATGTAATGTCATTACAACAAAGACAGCAGAAAGTTTGGCCTGTAATTGCCCAGGCAGAGATATGAGCAAGCATACGTGAGCTCTTGCACACAGACTAGAATAAACACGAATATTTTATTGCCAGTTTGATAAAGAAATACTGCACATTTTATGCAGTACATTAGTCAGCTGCCAGTTCACTACCAAAGTAGGAGTGCCTATCATCTCCAGTCTTGCTGCCCTGCACAGAGTATGAGCCGCACCTAACTGAGGCTGTGTCTAGCCTACAAAGAAAAGTCAGGAAAAGATACGCAAATTGTGAACCGCTTTTCTTCCGAAAGAGTCTTCTGACATTTGGCCCATCTACACCAGTATCCCAGAAAAACTCTGCAGTCTAGATGTATGCTGACTGTTTCCAAGAAACAAAGGGGATCACAGAGACTAGTGAACAGTAAATGATAGCTCAATCTAGTGTAAGCTCTTCTAGTAGGCCTCTTACCAGAATATCTAGGTGTCATATCCATAATTAAAATTGAATAATAATAATAATAGTTAATTAAAGACACTGCTGTTTCCTCTTTCTTGATTCTAGTAAGCATGTCTTGGTTATAATTTTTATTAGTTTATTATTTATTATTAATAACAACAACAATAATCTAAACTTATGGCATTTAAAGATGGCAAACTATTCTGATCATTGTACTTTGATTTGTAATTTGTAATTTCACAGAACTGTCATTTTAATGTCCCATTTCACAAAGGTGCAAGCTCAGTTTCTTTCTTTGGCAAAAGACATTAGGAACTGTGGTTCAGAACCACAGCTAGTGTAAATTGGCTTTTATTGATTTCAGTAGAGCTATACCAATTTTTAACAGCAGAAATGATGTATCATTAGCTGATTTTGCTATTTTTACCTCTTTGAAAAATATATCACATTTACAGTACTGGAAGGCAAATCCACATGCTTCTCAACCATGACTGGCACAAACAGATTGTGTGTGTATGCGCGCACATGCATTGCAAACAGTGTTTGATGGCTATTGAGTTTTATTTTGAAATGTGTGATTCACACTAATGTAGTACTTAGAGTGTTGGGATGGGGTGGGGGAGAGGAAATGTCCTGACATAGTTCCAATCCAAAGGAAATAGTTTCAAGAATCCCAAAGAGAATCTTTGTTTGCTAAATACCTGTACTTCCTAGTGCTCTACCGCTGTCTGACCTTGTGCCCTCTGCCTCATCTGACACTATGGCTTTTAGATTTCCTGTTACATCTTGGTAAATTTGTGAGGAAGAGAAGCCACTTGGTCCACCTGGGACACATTGTGGAGTGATGCTCTGATAAGACATAAGCTAAATTAACTGAGGGCATGTCTACATGTACAGCCCTGCAGCTGTAGCATGTTTGGTGAAAATGCTCTATGTAGATGGGAGATGGCTCTCTCGTTGGCATAATAAAGCCATCTCTGCAAGCAGCTGAGGCTAAATCAGACAGAGAAGCAATCCCACCTACACAGTGCTGTCCATACCACACTTATGATGGTGTAACTTAAATTGCTCAGGAGGATGACTTTACTCATCCTCCTGAGTGACATACATTCTGCTAACAATGAGCTGTAGTGTAGACATAGCCAGAGAAACCATCATGGTCTCAATTAGTTAGGCTATGTCTACACTGTGTGTTTGTGGGGGGGAGGTGTTTCATAAAAGATACGCAAATTGCTAACAGCGTATCTTTTTCTTCTTGTTTTTTCGGAAGAGGCTTTCCCATCTATATGGGGCCAAATGTTGGAAAAACCTCCTCTTTCAGAAGATCCCTTATTCTGCATAAAATGAGGAATACAGGTATGCCGAAAGAATGCGCCAGCTTTTTTGGAAACTGTTCTGAAAAACCGGACCTGTTCCCTGGACGCAGCAGAGTTTTTCCGGGATACCTCTGGTACCCTGGAAAAACTCTTCAGTCTAGTCATAGCCTTAGGCTACGTCTACACTGGCATGATTTTCTGGAAATGCTTTTAATGGAAAAGTTTTCCTTTAAAAGCATTTTCGGAAAAGCATGTCTAGATTGGCAGGACGCTTTTCCGCAAAAGCACTTTTTGCACAAAGTGTCCGTGGCCAATCTAGACGCGGTTTTCCGCAAAAAAGCCCCGATCTCCATTTTCACGATCGGGGCTTTTTTGCGGAAAACAAATCTCTGCTGTCTACACTGGCCCTTTTGTGCAAAAGTTTTTCGGAAAAAGACTTGCCCGAACGGGAGCAGCATAGTATTTCTGCAAAAGCACTGACAATCTTACATGAGATCGTCATTGCTTTTGAGGAAATTCAAGCGGCCAGTGTAGACAGATGGTAAATTTTTCAGTAAAATCACATGCTTTTGCGGAAAAACTTGCCGGTCTAGACACAGCCTTAGTTTGACATCTGTAAAATTGTCACTAGACACAGCCTTAAGGCCCTGACTTTTCCAATACTCACATGCTTATATTTACGCATGTGTGCATTGTAGGAGAAGACCCTATCATACAATGGAACATTCTTTCTTCTTAAATGTTGTCACTTTTGTCCAGCTTGCCCAGGTACATCCCTCCACAAATGCAAATTGACGCCACACTATTCCATTTTGTTGCAAGCACATTTTTTCCATTTCTGGCCAAAGATTTTTGTCATGGGGATTGATCCAGCATGTTTTCGATTGTTTGTAGTCTCTGGGATCCAGTCACTAATGTGGGTTGTCCACCTATTATCTTGCCTGAGGACTACATGGCCCATCCATCTCTGCTTTGTGTCATACATTGCCCGTACTACATTGCCTGTATGCCTTCTCATTTCTTCATTCAATATGTGAACACCGAGCTATATCTTACACATTTGCCTTTCCATTGCTCTCTGGGTAAAAGTTGTGCTATGGTAATTAATTCTGTATGCTAGAGACAATGCTTTCGGATGACAAAGCCCACACAAATTAGAAAATGACGTTGATTTCTGAATGTTTCTAGTTAGTTTGTAGCCCTTACTTTCAAGTTCACTCCAGCAGCTATTAATGCTTGGCCAAATAAGAGTGAGAGAAGCTCAGTCTGTGGGAGAGATCCAATCAATGACTATTGTTTCTCTTAGTACTCTAATTAAAACAATTTTTAATAATTTCAGTTACTTCACATACCCCTCCCCTTAGCAAAAGATTAAGTGTGTGACAGAAATTGAAAACAATTCCCCCCAGACCAGAATATAGCTGGTACTACAAGTTCAATAAGTAAAGCAAAAAAGTGTCCTCTAATTAATTGATGCTATCTCTGTTAGGTTACCCCAGCTCGTTTCATTCCCCGAATACAAAAGAGTGTGCAAGATCTCTGATAACGCTGGTTTAATTAAAAGAAAAGATGCACTTTTCAAATGTTTTATCTACAGAAGAAAGTGCATGGGAGAAATGAAAAATCTCATCTGGGATTAAAAAAAAATCCCTTTTTTTTTTAAAGTTATAACGTATTTTGGCTGTCACAAATCCTGTACTTCTGGGGTGAAATCCTGCCTCCACGGAAATTAATGGCAAAACTGCTATTGCTTCTGTGGGCTTCAAAGTTTTACCCCTTATACAGCCAATACTCCCCAGAAGCAAATAGAGGTTTGTTCCTTGAAGATTAGCCTTAATATTTTTTAAGTATTTATTTCCATTTTACATGGACTGCACTTTTTCTTGTTGCTGACAGATTATAGACTGAGAACAAAAACATGTCTCTGTGCCTTTGACTTTTGAGCCTGAACATAAACTACAGTAATAATAACTTATTTGCATTTTTGAATAGCCTTGAACATCAACCAATGGCACAAAGATAAAGCAAGCTTCTTCATGGAAACAAACAGCTTGAATTGTCATTAGTTAAAGCAGTTGTCAGATCTTGTAAAAATGTTTCCTTGCACCCAGATTGCTATAAGTATATTGTGGGAGTACCAGCCATGTTTTGCCTTCTCCCTAATAGGTCTTGTAGTAATCGCTCTGAGTCAAATTCAACCACAGCTGTTAAACTTTAATAGGATTTCCTGCAGCTATTCATATATTCATGCACGTATGCAACCCATGACTCACGGTGCTTATCGATCATCTGATACTCCTTTTGGTGAGTGAGGCATTATTACTGAGACCACTTCTTCTTTCACACTGAATAAAACATTCAACATATTTATGATCTTTTCTAGGTCTTCACCTCCCATCCCCCCAAAGCAGAGTCTGAAGGGCATGCAAGCCATGGCTACAATTGTTCTCAGCTTCCTCACTGTGTTCATGTTATTAGTGAAGTTTGAAATCATTTACCTCTGCCATTGTATTTTTAATACTTCACTTTCAAAATACTAGACAAACCATGATACCAGGTATCCGCCTCCCATTCTGGTGGCTGAGTTCGTATTCAGAGAACTCATTTATGGTAATTATTAATTATTGTTACAGTATTATTTATTTGCACAGCCATAGCTCCTAGGAGCCCCAGTCATAGTTGGGGCCTCATGCGCTAAGCACTGTCCAAACACAATTATGTTCTCATGTTTGTCAGCTAGAACACTAGAAATTCAGCCCTTTAAAACAGAACACACCTTCAAAAAGGATTCCAGTCAGTTGCCTTCCCTTTTTTGATCTGTGTATTCATTTTTAGCACTACAATAGTGTTGTCCCTCAAACTACACTGAAGTAGACAGAAAGGAGAGCAGTTACTAGTGCATTTGCAGAGAGCTGTTCTCTGTGAACAGTGATATCTATATTAGACTTCACATGATTAAAAGTGAGTAAATCTTTCACCAACATTTCATATCCAAAGAATTCTGTAGCACGATATTAAGCTCTATTATGATTTACGTAATGATGAAAGCACGAGGTGCTTTAAAACATTTCGATTTCAGATGTCCCCTCCAGGGCTTCTGATGGGTTGCTTCTGTCTCTTGATTGAGGGAACTGAAAACCTGTAGGGAGGTGTTCTAGGCTACATCTACATTGTTAGAGGCCTCAACTAGAGTCCTTCAAAACAAAGGAGAAAATGAGGACAGTGCAGGGGATTGAAGTAAAACTTGAAAGAGGATCTAGAGAGAGGTGGTGGACAAGAGGAAACTCAAGGGAAGGAGAAGTTCGTGCCGCATGTAGCCGCGGGGCACGGAGTCCGAACTAGCGGACATTTAAAAATGGCGGCGCCATGCAAATGAAGCCCGGGAAATTCAAATCCCGGCCTTCATTTGCAACTCCGGTTGACTACATTACCACCCTAGTTCGAACTAGGGTGGTAATGTAGACATACCCTTAGAAGCTTTTGAGAATCTCTGCTCACAATGTCTGTATTAGAGGAATACCAGTAGGCCTTAACTTCAATAGCTCCTCAACATCAGATGTTAATCCTCAAGTGGCACAGACCCACTATTCTGGCTCCTAGATTATCATCCTCAGGGCACATCTGTATATATGGGGCATTTTATAATATGGTTGACATCGATATTATAAAATTACAGGGAAACTGACCAGATATGTTGTGTGAGGTAGCTGAGAAAATGTTACCATTTGCCAGGTATGATAATTGTTTATGTTTTTATCAGCTTGGTATTATGAGTTATAGATATGTAGGGTATATATGTATTTCTAGACTTGTGCTGGTTTTGAGTGACACCCCTGTCAGCCGATGGTCAGGGCAGTGTGCGTGTGTATGTTTCCGAGAAAAGGTTTAACGTCCGTGTCTTTACTGCTAGGACCGGGGTCCCATCGCAGAGGGTGGCCAGCAGGCCAACAGACACCCCGAGTTTATAGGAAGAGCTTATTACGCTTCAGATTTTAGCTGCTAGAATTTCATAATTCCTTCGCAGCGGGCAGCCTCGGGGAGACTGAGAAGCGCCCCAACTGAATTTTGCCACCTGGGTGTGACACAAATCCAAACGCCCAAGCTCTCCCTATATCTGTCCCTTTATGACCGGCTGAAGTTCTTTTAAATTGTGCTTGGTTCTGTTACAGCAACTGAAGGAGTCAGGTTAAAGCTTAAACAGTTACAGGTTTATTGAGGAAGCTTATAAATCATATGGTTACAATGGCTATTGCTCTATTTCTTAACTATTAGCAAAATATAGGTCTTAAAAATGGTTACAAAGAAGATAAAGATAGAAAAATAGAAATAATGGTACCAAGTAACAGCTTACTCTTTCTATGTGTACACTTAAGACAGAGGACCACATCCAGGTACCATTTTTACCCCCTTCTGTGCCTCTCGACTCCAGCATGTCAGGCCAGGGCCGGTCCCTCAATTCCTAGGAAAGACGAAAATACGAGGTGGGCGTCCCCATAGAACCTCGGGAGGTCAAACACCTAACCCGACCAGCAGGTAGAGGGTAGAATGACACTCAAAGTGAGTGTATGCTGGGCCCATCTTTTATAATCATGGGGTCACGTATTTCTCTTTCTTATCTGTAATGCCAATTGATGCTGGTCTGTCTGCTGTGAGACCAGTTCTTACAAGGGAGTTGTGAACTTAATTTACACTTGTAAGAGAGAATTGAGGTGATTAAATTTTGAAGTACTGGACATTGTTTTCTCAGTGGGAAATTCCTCTTCCTGGGACTGTGTGTGTTCGAATCAACATAGGTGCCAGCCGCAGCCTCGAGGCCAGCTTATTGACTTAGCTGCTCTCTATCCACATATCTGTGTTTCAGCTTCTCAGGATCAGATGAGCCAGCATAGACTATGCTGATATTATTGCTCCTTCTCTGTCCTGTATGCTTCAGGAAGGCAAATAAGATGGATGATATGGAGGCAGGCTGTCTGGCCACAACCCCCACAGAGACTGACATCAGCACTTCCTAGTCTGCTTGCTAGCCTATCAAGAGGCATCAAGCATATGATGAACCCATTGAAAGGAACCAGAAAAGATACCTTATGGGTCAGCAGCAGGGCAGATGGTATGCCTGTGGACAGCAAACTCGAAGGCTTCCCTGCCATGTGCTTGGCACTTGTGTTTGGAACAAAGGAAATACAAGCTACATAGCAAAAGACTATAAAAGGCAGCTTCATCTGCTCCATTTTGTCTTCTTACTTCTTACCTCTGGAGTAACTTTTCTACAAACGCAAGCTCTGAACAAAGGACTGTGGAGCCAAGCTGTGAATGTTAGCCAGAGGGACTTTCAAGTCAGCAAACTCACCAATACTGCTAAGAACCTGATATATGGACTTTGAAATCTTTGTGTGTATGTGATTGCTTTGGCATTTAACAACTCTCTTCTTCTTTCTTTATAATAAAGAAAGTTTTAGATATAAAAGAATTGACTAGCAGTGTGGTATTTTGGGTAAGATCCAAACCTAGACCAACCTGGTAATGTGGTAGGTCTTTTGTGGTCAGAAAAACATTTTTGTATATGTGAGCAGAGTTTTAAAATAACTTCTCACTATAATAGACCTAGATGCTGTTGGGAGCCAGACAACTGGAATGTAAAATCTTCTCTTAATGATGATAATACTTGATGGATAATCAGCAGAATTCGTAGGATCCTTTTTGGAACTGAAATGATCTATTGTAATGCTGTGCTTGTTTATTTAATTAATGTATTTATTTATGTGGCTCACTGGAAACTAAAGAAAAATGTTCAGTCTTAAACATTAAAGTGTAGAAGTTGCTTTTTTACAATAAAAATAAATGTGTACAACCCCCCCACCTCACCACCACCACCACCCTGGAATGCAATAAAGGGGCTGTGTGAGTCTCTCTTTCTCTCTTTTTTTTCTTCTTACTAAACAGAGTGGGGATCAGAAACACAATTTGTGACTGGGAGTTTAACTTCAGTGTTACCTAACAGTTTGGGGAGTATTTGCTCTCCCTTTTGCAGCCTGCCCTGACCATGGCATTTCCAGTAAGGGCTGCCCTAAGCACACTGAATCTGCATTACAAAAATTATGTGACCTATCTTAGAATAAAACCACTGTAGTAATTAAATCACTTTTGTGTGTCAACATTTTGCTCCTTGTGTTGAAGGTGCACGTCGCCAACAGGAGGGCTTGTACTGATTATACTGTCAAGCTATGTCTAGACTGGCCATTTTTTGCGGAAAATCAGCCACTTTTCCAGAAAAACTTGTCATCTGTCTATACTGGCCGCTTGAATTTCTGCAAGAACACTGATGATCTCATGTAAGAAATCAGTGCTTCTTGCGGAAATACTATGCTGCTCCCATTTGGGCAAAAGTCCTTTTGCACAAAAGCTTTTGTGGAAAAGGGCCAGTGTAGACAGCTCAGATTTGTTTGGCGCAAAAAAGCCCCGAACACGAAAATGGCGATCGGGGCTTTCTTGGGCAAAAGCGCATCTAGATTGGCACAGATGCTTTTCCACAAAAAGTGCTTTTTTAATGGAAAACTTTTTCGTTAAAAGCATTTGCGGAAAATCATGCCAGTCTAGACGTAGCCTCAGTGTAGGGCATTATGGGATGGCTTCAGAAAAGCAGCAACAGTTGATGTAGGCAACTCTGAGTACACTGACACAGTATAAACCTACGTTCAACATGATAGGGCAGCCTGAAAATTACTCTAATTGGACCAGAGACTGAGCCACTGCCCAGCATCCCAAAGATGAGGGGAAAGTAAAAGCTGACTTAAAGCTACATTTGCTCTACCCTCTGGATTTGCACCAACTGTAATTTGGCAGGTCCTGAGAATTAGTCTTTCTAAGTTCTCCAGTTAGAGAGAGAGAAAATGTTCTGCTCCCTTTTATTGATACAGAAAGAGCTTAAGGTCAAACATACCAGTCATGTCTTATTCAACTGCATTTTCTCCCTAGAACTAGAAAATAAAGCATCTAAGAGACTTTTAAAATGATTCTAGGTTTGAAAGTGACTCTGGACTGTTCCCATAAAAGCTCATTGATCTGTATTTTGATTCAGTCTTTGCCCTAAGGATGATATGGTTAGTCATTATTTATGAGATGTGCAAAATGTCAGGGTAATATAAAGAAGTGTTGTGTTCAGGAAGCACATGATGTGACTAATAAAGGATAACAAGAGGTGTGGTCATCATGAGATAATCACGTCCCTTCAGTTTTTCATAAGACATGAGAGAGTAACTATCTTCTTTCTGTCATAGGACATGTTTATCCTTTTAGAATGACCCTCCTCAAGTTATTGTGCTGCTGTTATTAAAAGCCTTTTGTGTATTTGTTCAGAAAGGAGATTTATTCCTGGGATGCTAAACAAAAAAGTTTTAAGTCACATAGGTCAGTTAATTTTTAGAGGTAAAGTTTTACAGTCAGGCAGGGTAGCCAGTTATCCAGAGATGAGCCCAAGATCTTCTTCAGCACTAAGGACTCATCTAGATTACGCTAAAGTGTCGAAATAAGATATGCAAATTCCACAGGAATTTGCATATCTTCTTCCAATCTCAATTTCGAAAGTGAAAGTAATCTGGATGCTTCCCCCTCCCCTTTTTAGAAAAGCTGCGGAGCTTTCGAAAGTAAGATCAGAAGAAGATAGGCAAATTCCTGTGGAATTTGCATATCCTCTTTCGACACTTTAGCACAGTCTAGATAAGCCCAAGATTATGTCTATTATCAACAGAGGGAAGACACAATTGCCCACAACTGGAGACCACTCCAATGCCTAAATTCTCACATTATCTGGGTCAGGTTTGATAAGCCCCAAAGTCCTTGGGCATGAAGTCACATAAAAATTAAAAGACAAGTGGGGAGGTCTGCCTGGTCTTGTCTTGACAGAGAGAAAGAGAGAGATTGAGGGAAGGAAAAATTAAAGAGGAGGGAAAAAGTGTGGTGGAATGAAAGGGTGAGGGTTGCGAGAACCAGGGAAATGAATGGAATGGAAGGGAAAAGAAACAGAGAGGAGGAAAGTTTGGCAGGAGCAGGGAGACTTACAGTGATGGAAGGAGATGAAATAAGAGAGAGTGACTGAAGAGGAAAAGGGAGAATAGAAAGAGATGGAAGTTTTGGGAAGGGGGTGGGTGACCCCTAATTCTGGTGTTATATGATGGAGTAAATACTTCCTTATTCACTTTATCTATACAATTCATGATTTTAGAGATTTCTCTTATATCCCCCCCCCCCTTAGTTGTCTCTTTTATAAGAGAATGGTGAAGAGAAATGTAAGTAGAGAACAGGAAACAGACAACGAAGGGGAATGATCAAACACCATTTGATAGAAGGGAAAAAGACACTGAGTAGATATGAAAGGAGGGGGAGAATTAAACTGGAAAAAAAGGAAGTTAAGGAGAATAAAAAATTATGGAAAGGAAAGGTGGAAAAGGCACATCTTTTAGGTTACTTATATAGTAATTATATTCACACCCCTACTTTTACATGTGCAGTTCCAGAGCATATCCTCTCCAGAGTATGTGTGTGTGTATGTGTGTGTGAGAGACAGACAGACATAATTGCCAACTATTTTTTTTTTAACTTTGACTGGGAAGGGAGAATGTCAAATCATTCTTTTCCATTGAGTTCCAGTATTACAGATTGACTACTCCCTAGTCCAAAAAGATATATATCTCTACACATCTATTAGTGAAATCTTCAGCTCATAACTTTCAAAATAATAAAGTGAGGGTGCGTTTTCACACAACACAGCTAATGGATTTTCCACACTGCTTTTGCTGCACTGAAGATTAGATTGTTTTTTGTTTGTTTATTTCTTACATTATGTAAACTTTTATATTCTATTTATCATTGCAATGGTCAAAGCAATACAACTTTTGTGTGTAAAAAATTCCTTAGTCCCAAGCCCCTGGTGTACATTAGGGAGTTATTTGGAAATAAGGGGCTGGTTATTTCAGAATAATAACTCCTGCTTTCCTTGACAAATAAACTTATTTCAAAATAATTTCCTACTATAGACATGCCCGAAGTTACTAATTTACCCCCCCAAAAAAATGGTGCACCCTTGCTTTCGTTGCTGAAAAATGTTCAGGTCAGAAATGTAGAATCGAGGTCCAATGGTTATTTTCAGAATCTTTCTAGGAGTTAAGGGGAGGGGATTTAACATAAATATGGATCCCAACCTAAAACAACAAGAACAGTATTCTTAAAAAGGCCAAATCCTAAAGGTCATTGAATAATGACTTCAGAATTTGGCCCCGAGATAGTCAATGACAGCAATCACTTTTAATATTTTCATAGAACTAAAGTTTCATGCAATGAAACTTTCTGACAGAGAGCCATGAATGAAGTAAGTGAAATATTTAAAAGACATGCACATAAGTGCAAAAAGTACAAAAGTACAAAATAGCAAGGTTTTAGTTACCAAAAAAAAAAAAAAAAAACAATTCTAAAGATCATAAAAAAGAATTTCTGTCTAAGCAGAGTAGCACATGGTTAGCACATACCATAATGTCCTTCTTTTACAATGTTTACTTCCTTTTGGGTTATGTGCAGGGCCAGTGAGAGGCATTTGTAGTCTGTTCCCCCACACACTGCCCCACGCTTTGTTATTGGTCCTGCCTATTTGGGGGTGGTGCATCCTACCTGAGTCACATCTCAACCTGCCGGCTGCACATGGCAGCTGCAGCCCTCCCACCCAGTTGGGCCCCCAGCCCACGGGAGAAGAGGAGGAGGTTGCCATAGGTGCCAGTGTGAGGGTGCCCCACCCACCCCAGCTCCCCATGCTGCTGGCCTAGAAGCTCTTTGCACCACTCATGGAGCAGTCACTGCAGCCCTTTATGGGCAAAGCTGGAGCCCCAGGTTCGGTGTGCAGTCACCGATGGCCTAGGCCGCAGCACCCTATTCGAACTAGGTCTCGCAAATAATCTTGCCAGCCATTGTTATGTGTTTACAGTAAAAATATCTAAAATAATAGCAACAAATTTAGAAGGGGAGATTAAATTTAGCTATATGGGTAGGCTGAATTTAATCACACAACGACCCTGAAGGAGACCTATAACATACACAACCAATGAAATGTAACATAACAATATTACATCATCAGAGAACTCTCGTAGACTGACTGTACCCTGTGGGCAGGACACTATTACCTAATTAGGCTTTAATCTTACTATGAGATGTGCACCTCAGACTCAGACTTCTGTGGGACTCTGGGCCAATGGAGGGTTTGCTTCCATGCATTTTATTAGGCCTAACTGGTGATTCCATGGGTAGGGTACTGTAGCATGAAAGCTGTCTTTTTAATACTTCTTTTCTCCTGAAGTAGAGTCAACAGGAATTGAAGTACTATGCAAACTCACATGCCTAGATAGGGAATTTAATAAAAAGGGCTTCCCACCAGATTTTAGAGTTTCCACAGATCTGATGATTACATTTAAAAAGTGGAGAACAATGTCATCAACAGACATGTTCTGACAGGATTCCTCCAAGATTGCAATTGGAGATGACTGCTTCCCTCTGAGTGAATAGGCCATATGGATTCAGACTTGATAATCCAAAAGCATCGTGTGACTCTATCTTCTGAAATTATTTTAAAGTGTATCTAAACAACTTCAGATAGCACGGCTATTTGAAGTGTGCCATGTTCTAAAACCTTATGCTGAAAACTGTTCTCAGGACGTTTTGGAATGCTCAACTGTTGGCCAGAAAACAACAGAGATGAAAACATGGCTCCATTGCAGTCAATGGTAATTTTGCCATTGACTTGAGGGAGAGGCTTGTTGGATTTCATCCCACGTGAGTAAGCCAGGTTCTATAAGAATGGCCATTCCAGGCCAAACCAGTGTTTTAAATTGTTGAGAAGACAGACAAATTTTACCAAGAACCAGCACTAAGGCATTCCCTCCAATAAGTGTCTATAACTTGGCAAAATTTGAAGGTTGATGTTAAAAGTCATAACATCACTTCAGAATGTGTTCATCAATGAGCAGTTAATGCAGGAAACGTACTGTAGGAGCCTTTTACAACAGAGTTTCTTGCTGCTATATTAAGGAACTTTGGTGTCTGATGCTCTTGTACCTTCTCATTACTAACACAGGAAAATGTGCAGGGAGCTCAGTGTTGCTTACAAACAGCCACATTGAAAAGCTTTTGTTTATTTTCTGCTTCCAGGCTAAAACTGAACTGGCGCCATATCATTTGATGTTTCTTATTTACTCCTAATAATGATAAACCACTTATCTGAAAATCACTAATTGACAACAGGCTCTTAGTGCTGCTGGGATTTACTGTATTGGAGGGGAAAGCTATGTTGAGCCCTATCATTGTTCCTGTTAAAGGTATAGCAGTTCTTGTCTGTACACTTACATGCAGGATACTACATTTGCCTGTTAACAGCAGATAGATATAGCTATAGATTAGATACAGATATAGATAGATATAGATATATACACACAGTAGGGGAACCAAATATACCACTTTATGCTGCAGATAGATACTGCTGCCACCTGTGCTAAAACAGAATCTCCTTTAAGGGTCATACATAGCACGGCTATCTGATTTATAGGCTTAGCCACCAGAGTCTGAGTCATGGACAAACATATGAGTAAGCCAGGTTCCATAAGAATAGCTATTCTGGGCCGGATCTATGGTCTGTCTAGTCCAGCAGCCTGTCTGACAGTCACCAGTGATAATTGTTTCAGATGAAATGGACAGAACACGGCAATTTCAAGGGATTCATCCTTTATCATCCTGTGTCAGTTATTGGTAGCTGGAGATTTAGGGACTGCCTGACTATCTTGGCAAATAATCACTATTGATCCTATCCTCTATGAGCTTATCAAATTCTTTTTTGAACGTGGTTATACTTTTGGCTTTTACAACATCTCATGGCAACGAGTTCTACAGGATGACTGTGCATTGTGTGAAATTTGTTTTTAACTTCTGCCTATTAATGTCATTGGATGACCCCTAATTCTTGTGTTATATGATGGAGTAAATTCTTCCCTATTCACTTTCTCCATACCATTCGTGATTTTATAGATCTCTGTTATAAGATCTCAGATCTCTTAGTTATCTCTTTTATAAGCTGAACAGCCCCCACTTTCTTTTACTCTAGTATGGAAACTACTCCATAATCCTAATCCTTTTTTGTTTGTTTGTTTGTTTGTTTTTTGTTTACCCTTCTCTGGACATTTTCCAAATCTAATATATCTCTTTTGAGCTGGGGTGATCAAAACTGCACACAGAATTCCAGGTTTGGATATACCATGGATTTACAGAGTGGCATTATGATATTTTCTGTTTTATTATCTGTCCCTTTCCTAATACTTCCCAACTTTCTACTGGCTTTTCGACTGCCACTGCAGACTGAGCAGATGTTTTAAGAGAACTATTTACAATGACTTCCAGATCTTTTTTCTACAGTGGCAATAGCTAATTAGACTCTATTGTTTTATATGTATGGTTGGGATTATGTTTTTCAATGTGCATTACTTTGCGCTTATAAACATTGGATTTCATCTGCTATTTTGTTGCCAGTCACCCAATTTTGTGACATCCCTTTGAAACTTTCTCAGTCAGATGTGGACTTAACTTTCTTGAGTAATTTTGTAAAATTTATCATCTCAATGTTGACCCATTTCCCCAGATCATTTATGAATATGTTAAACAGTACTAGTCTCAGAACAGATCCTTGGATGATACCACTCTCCATTCCGAAAACTGCCCATTTATTTCTACCCTTTATTTCCAGTCATTTAATCATTGATCCATGATGTCTATCTTATCCCATGATTGCTCACTTTGCTTAATAGCCTTTGGTCAGGGACCTTGTCAAAGATTTTCTGAAAGTCCAAGTTCCATTTCTCTGTATAAATATTTGATATGTTTTATAGATAACTGATGAAATATTCTTTGCAAATGTTTTTATATTTGTACCATATTTTAAGGTAATTAGCAAATACTCAGTTCTAACTTTATAAACAATTCTAGAACTCTCATCACTTAAGTATAAAAGACTTACGAATACAGTATGTTTTGATGTTTTGTGTACATTTCAATAGGGTACCGTTTTAACAGTAAAGAAAAAAATATTTCTTCAAGAAATAAGTATTGGAGTCATTGTGAATAGTTCTTGGAAAACATCTGCTCAACATTCAGGGACAGTCAAAAAAAGCTAAAACAATATTAAGCACCATTAAGAAAAGGATAGATAATAAGACAAAAAGTATCAGAATGCCACTCTATAAATCCATGGAATACTGTCTGCAGGTCTGGTTGCCCCATCTCAAAAAAGATATTAGAACTGGGAAAAGGTGAAAAGAAAGGGAATAAAAATGTGTAAGGATATGGACCAGCTTCTTTATGAGGAGGGATTAGAAAGACTGGAACCATTCAGCATGAAAAAAAAGAGGAAGAAAGCAGGTGTATGAGAAGTCTAAAGTATCATGAATGGTGTGGAGAAAATGAATAAGGAAGTGTTATTTACCCTTTCATGGAAGAACCAGGGATCATCCATGAAATTAACAGGCATCAGGTTTAAAACAAACAAAAGTATACTCCTTCACACAATGTATAGTCAACCTGTCAAACTTATTGTCAGAGCATGTTGCGAAGGTCAAAGCTATAACTACATTCAGAAAAGAATTAGATAAGTTCATAGAGGACAGATCCATCAATGGGTATTACCCAAATTGGTCAAGGATGTAACTCCACGATCTGGGTGTCCCTAGACCTCTCATAGCCAAGTGGGAGAATTGGACAACAGAGCATGGATCACTGGATAATTGTCCTGGGCTGTTCACTCCTTTTGAAGCATCTGGTACTGGCCACTGTCAGAAAACAGGATAGTGGGCTAGATGGGCCATTGGTTTGACCTATTATGACCATTCTTATGTCCGGTTGTTGAGCTCTAATCAAGAGGGGTGGTTTTTTTTTCTTTTGAATAGAATTTTAAAATAGGGAAATATCTATTAAGTATAGCTTGGGCCCAAAAAATTGATCTCAGTTACTTCAATGCAACTTTAATGAGTTACTCTACCTGTGTTTATATGCTCTGAGGGAGCATCTATACAGCAAAGTTATTTCAGAATAATGGCTGTTATTCTGAAATAACTATGCAAGCATCTACAAAGCAATAATTTCAAAATAATGGGAGGCTTATTATGACTTCTTTAAACCTCATTCTACGAAGAATAACGCCTATTCAGAAATAGTTATTTCGTAATAGGGGCTGTGTAGACGCTTTACTTCTGCTATTTCTAAATAGCCCCTTACCAGGGCCAATCTAAGGGTACGTCTAAACTACATGGCTCTGGCGCTGGAGCCATGTAGATTTGTTTGTTTGGCAAAGGGAAATGAAGCCACGATTTTAATAATCGCGGCTTCATTTAAATTTAAATGGCTGTCGCGCTGAGCCGACAAACAGCTGATCAGCTGTTTGTCGGCTCAGCGCGCTAGTCTAGATGCTCCCTTGCCGACATGAAAGCCCTTTATTGACCTCCCCGGTAAATCTCATCTTACGAGGCATAACGGGGAGGTCGATAAAGGGCTTTCAGGTCAGCGCGGAAGTGTCCAGACTAGCACGCTGAGCCGACAAACAGCTGATCAGCTGTTTGTGGGCTCAGCGCGGCAGCCATTTAAATTTAAATGAAGCCACGATTATTTAAATCGCGGCTTCATTTCCCTTTGCCGATCAGCCTAATCTACATGGCTCCATCAATGGAGCCATGTAGTTTAGACACACCCTAAGTTATTCCTCCCTAGTGCTTCCTGGGGCTCTAAATCAAAATAGCACATCCGCATTAGGGAAGCCTGCCTCAGACTAATTTTGAGGCTTCCCTGCAGTGTAGACGTGCTATTTTGAAATAAGCTATTACAGAATGACTATTCCAGAATAGTTTATTCCGAAATAAATGTGCAATGTAGACGTAGTCTGAGAGTCCAGCATTCAACAAGCCTCATCTTAATTAGTATAGTACAGTGACAGAGATAATGTTTTTGGCCATAGGTATGAATTATAGTCTCTGTTTTTAACAAATTCCAACAATGATTTCTGTTGGTGTGTGCTTTATCAGAGAAGAGACATCTGTCCTTAGTTTTAAAATTCAACACACAATCCTTTTGTAAGCAACCAGCAATAAAGTTCAGTACTCATAAGGAGCACAGGTAGATTTCTGCATAATTGAGTATTCTAAATTAAGACTGCTTATCTAATCATGCGGAAGTAAAATTCACTTTCAGATACCCTATCACATTCATTGTAATCAAAACAACCCAGAAAACAATATCATCCTTTATTGTTTTTGTCTTCACACTGATAGATGGCAAGGGTTCCAGTACTACAATGGCTCACATCATTCAATGCCTCTTGACTTCAGTGGAGCCAGGATTTCATCCTCGAGTTTCATAAGCCTGAAAGGAAAGAGTCCAGAGTTTGCTCTGGAACCCAGATATGCACAAAGGAATTCAGAAATATTTACAAATGCTGTAAACATGTTAGGCTGTGGGAATGGCAGGTAAATATTCTATGTTGATTAAGTACATATTTAATGTATTTGATACTCTAGCATCATTTGCAAATAGCCTTTTTGTATGAAAACAGCAATGGCTTATTCAAAACCAGATCAAAGAGTCATGCAAAACTCACATCTACTAAATAAACGCTGATGCCTGATGGCAGTAATGCAACTATTTATATTCATTGCTTGATTTAACCAGTGGCATTCCTTTAATATGATAATAAGCATGAGCTGTTTGCTACAAAAAATAGAGACTTGCATGTTAGTGTTCTGTACACTTCTGAACACTGAATGAGACACTGATATTAGCTAGGGAAGAATACTTAGATGAGATATGCTAATTAGCTTCCATTACTGAAAAAACAAGGATTTAAATTTAAAATTATGCCTTGGAATCATATGCAAAATATAATAGGTACATGGAGCCCATGAGGTTCCTAAAACGTTGTTACAAGAAGGAGGGAGAAAAATTATTTTCCTTAACCTCTGGTTATAGAACAAGGTGCAATGGGCTCAAATTACAGCATGAAAGGTTTAGGTTGGACGTTAGGAAAAAGTCAGGGTGGTTAAAAAGTGGAATAAATTGCCTAGATAGGTGGTGGAATATCCATCATTGGTGACTTTTAAGAGCAGGTTAGACAAACATTGTCTGGGACAATCTGGCTACGTCTAGACTACAGGAGTCTTTCGGAAGAAGCTTTTTTCAGAAGAGACCTTCCAAAAAAGACCCAACTTCTTCTGAAAGAGAGCATCCACACTGCAAAAGTGCATCAAAAAAGCGATCTGCAGGTAAGCTATGATTTCTATGCATGGAATGGCCACCAAGGCTATGAGTGACACCTGTCCAATTCAGGAACCCCAAATGTGCAAATCTGGTAATGACCATTGCCAAGTTTTCTGACCTGGGGCAGCATCACTCTCTTAAGAGCAACACACCTCCATGACAACAGACCTGACCGTTGATTTACCATTGTCAAACTGACTAGCTACTGACTGGCCACAATTGGAGGTGGTAGGCGTCTAGGCAGTAATGGCTATGCATTTGCCCATGCTGAGGGGAACTCTCATGCCACTGTTCTGCTGCTAATACCCTGGTGAGGAGGAACTTAGCACAGATCTTGAGTAAAGCCTTCCTCATCCAGAAGTTTTACAGCCACATCAAATTATCCCAGTTTTACAGCCACATCAAATTATCTTGTCCCATCAGTGAAACACAGGAGCAGCACACCACTAAGTGAAGCCTCTTCAGAAAAAAAGTCAAGTAGAGGCAGGCCTGTTGACTGTAATTCTTAGCCCTGATACAGAATAGACAACAGGCCTCCTACAATGTGGTCCACCTGACATTTGGGTTGTGCTGCACCTGAATTGCTGACATATACCTTGAGTTTGAAAAGGAGAAGACTGAGAGGGGACATGATAGTGGTTTTCAGATATCTAAAAGGGTGTCACAAGGAGAAGGGAGAAATATTGTTCTCCTTGGCCTCTGAGGATAGGACAAGAAGCAATGGGCTTAAATTGTAGCAAGGGAGGTTTAGGCTGGACATTAGGAGAAACTTCCCAACTGTTAGAGTGGTTAAACAATGGAATAAATTGACTAGGGAGGTTGTGGAATCTCCTTTCTCTGGAGATATTTAAGAGCAGGTTAGATAGACATCTGTCAGGGATGGTCTCTAGACATTTCTGGGTCCTGCCAGGAGGGCAGGAGACTGGACTCAATGACCTCTCGAGGTCCCTTCCAGTTCTAGTGTTCTGTGATTCTATGATTCTACTCCTTTCATCCCTGTGGGCAGTAAATTTTGTTATGTGCACTAAGGCTTGTGCAGATGTGCACCACCAGGTAGAAACAAAAAAACCTAGGCATAATATATATTTTAAAAAGTTACCATAGGGATAATTACTCCAGCCAGGACAGGTTAGGTATTTTAGAATTCACTACTCAAAGAATTAAATGTAAGTGTATGAGGAATACAAATTATGAAATGCAAAGACCAGTCAAAACACTACAATAGCACACTTTGAAAGAATACAATTACAGAGAATATATGTGCACTGCAGGAAGAACCAAGTAGTATCAACAACAATAAGAGATTCAGGCTATGTCTACATTGCGCTTTCTTGCGCAAGACCATATGCAAATGAGGCGAGTGATGACTATTGTCACACCTCATTTGCATACTTGATGAGCCGCCATTTTGTGCAAGGGGCTTTTGCGCAAGACCTGTTCTGCTACTTATTTTCAGGCAGAACGGCTCTTGTGCAAGAGGGGGTTTTTGCAGAAGAAGGAGCAGTGTGGACTACTTCTTGTGCAAAAGCCCGTTGCACAAAAATGGTGGCTCATTAAGTATGCAAATGAGGCATGGCGATATTGATCGCCATGCCCCATTTGCATATGTTCTTGCGCAAGAAAGCACAATGTAGATGTAGCCCCTCTCCTGCTCTGCAAAGATGGGGTACATGGGCTGGGGGAAGGAAAGAGGAAGGGAGAGAGACTATGTGAGCGGGCTACTGGGGAATCTCAGAAACACTGCATTGTCTTTTTAGGAAAGGCACTCACACACTCACCATTCAGAGTGAGCATAGAAACTCCCGTGTCCCCTCTCCTCTGCTCTGCAGAGATGGGGTACCAGGGCAGGGAGACACCTTACATCAAAACCCAGCTTCCACTGGCTCTGCACAGCAAGCAGGAAAGTCCCAGGAGCACTTTATAGCAGGACAGGCAATGTTGGAGAGAGGCACGTAACTCTCCTGTGCAGCAGGCCCCCTCCCCCATCCACGCCCTTTGAAATCTCCTAGGCCCTTGGGCAATTGACCTGTTTGACCCATTCCTCCCCTCCCCCAGGCCTGTGTGTAACTAACCAATCAGGTTCATCATTCTCCACCTCTAGCAGAATGCACACAGTATCACAGCAGTTATGCTGCTGGCCGTTTCACAGTTCATCCAAAGCCATGTGGCTGCATAACTGCCAATACATCCAGGATACCCTGTTCATATAAATGACTATCAAAATCACACTGCTCAGCAGGAATTCCTCCATGATGCCTGACTGCAGTTTGAAATTTGTGCTGGATCATTAAAACCAGATGAATTATGCGATACCATGAAAGGAATCAAAGGAGTTTGTTGGTTTGATACTAAGTCCCAGAATCCCAGTAGGTATCCCATAATGTGTTCCAAAAAAGCCTCCAAATACAGGGTCTAGTGGCAGACCACTGCCCCATAGGATATCTGGCCAGAATGCCATGTGATCATTTTGAAAACGTGCAGTGCTATGTGGACACAATGATTCTGAATCACATAGGAAGCAGTGTAAATTCAAATGTACAAAGTGCTGTAGGCACATTCTTTCAGTACATTGGTATTAGTATCAGGTATTGCTATAGAGAACAAACATATACAGAAAAACTTACACGTGTAGACAAGGCCTAAGAAATGGTTCATACCATGATCATCAGTTTTCCTTATCTTCCTTCATTATTTTGCTCAAATGACAATATTTTTCCTTATGTGAAAGTCTGAGATAACAAGCCATGTTTCTGTTGATTAACAGGGATGTTTAGGAAGACTGTATTAGTGTTAGTAAATTTCATGTGTCATGATACTTGTTAGATTGTGTTAATTTTCATCCACAGAGCAGGAGTCATGATAAATTTGAAATCTGACTTCTTCCATCTTTCACCCTCACCTACTTTTAGCTTTCTCTGTAATTTACTTCCACGAGGTCTGCTGATAAAGCTTCATCTGATTTGGACAAAGACTTTGCTTTGATGGAACAGTAAGTATGTCATAAAACAGTAGAAAAATTCTATTTCCCATATTGCTGATTAGGCTGATTTAGTTTAGACTTGTGCTTTGATCTATCTGCTGATTTTCTTGATAAACAACAGAGATCCTGGAAGAAAGATGATGATGCATGTTGAGTCAGACTAGCAATGAGGAGTATCTGGGCTCTTATACATGAATTTCTTTGGAGACTGCTTGCACCTCATCATTAGAAAGTTCTGACCAATGTGGAGCTTAATTATTTTTCCAAAAAGAAAAGAAAAGAAAAGAAAAGAAAAGAAAAGAAAAGAAAAGAAAAGAAAAGAAAAGAAAAGCTGTTTAATCTGTAGTTTTGATTGGGATTTCAAATCTTCATGCATATTTCAAAGGTTCTGAGAAAGACAATGTTAAGAGCAACTTAAGGGGAAATACCAACTGCTTTTTAAAGATTTTATGTGTATAATTGAGAATGTATTAATTAAAATGCCCTTCCATGTCTCACATTCTTCTCCAGCTCAGCAGTATCTGTTGAGTCTGACCCACTTTGTTTAAGATAGATTTGATGCTATCCCAGTCCTTTATAAAAGAGTAGTGGCATTTGCACTCCACAAACCACTACCTTGATTCATTGCCACTGTATTTCTTGCAATGGTGCCTTGGAATAATAGCTACTTTTATGGCAGCTATCACCAAAGATCCTTGTTGTTAAAGACAGCAGCAGTTGTGCCATTGATTAAGCAGTATTCATTGTCCTCGGGTAATTGTTTAGTTTCCCCTCCTTCCCCGCAGCTTCTTTCAGATCTATATTTTAAGCAGAGTCTTGAAAAGAAAATACAGGACTATGTAGCACTTTAAAGACTAACAAGATGGTTTATTAGATGATACGCTTTCGTGGGCCAGAACCACTTCCAGGACACTAAACTCCAAGAAGCTCTGGGAGACAGACCCATAGTCTCCTATAGACAACCACCTAACCTCAAGATGATTCTTACCAACAGCCACAGGACATACCACACTAATACCAACCCTGGTACCTTCCCTTGCAACAAACCCCGTTGCCAGCTTTGTCCACATATTCACTCTGCTGACACCATTATTGGGCCTAACCAAGTGAGTTATAAGATCAAGAATACATATTCCTGAGCATCCAGAAATATAATTTATGCTATCATGTGCCGAAAGTGTCCGTCTGCTATGTACATTGGACAAACATCTCAGACACTTTGCCAAAGAATCAATGCCCACAAAACAGACATTAGACAGGATCACAAAGAAAAAACAGTTTCTTGCCATTTCAACCAGAAAGGACACTGTCTCAATGACTTAACCACATGCAACCTACTCAAGAAGACTTTCAAATCTGCACTTGAAAGGGAATCCTCTGAACTGGCATTCATGCTAAAATTCGACACTCTCCGCGGAGGGTTGAATAAAGACCCCAACTACCTTACCCATTACAAAGATAGCTTCCCCAATTATCACCTCTAATACCATTAGCTCAGGGACATCTATCTTTCCCCACCTCTAATATCATTAACTCACAGACATTCACCTTCCTTCCTCCCCCTCCTCCCCCACATCCTCCTTCTGTTCTGAAATGTGATTTGTCCTTTTCATATGTGTTCAATTTTTTTTAATTGTATCCTTTGGTATATATGGTTGTGACTATTTTCTTCCACTATTTGATCTGAGGAAGCGGATCTGGCCCACGAAAGCTCATCATCTAATAAACCATCTTGTTAGTCTTTAAAGTGCTACATAGTCCTGTATTTTGTTTCAGCTGCACCAGACTAACACGGCTGCATTTCTATCACTAGTCTTGAAAAGGTTATATTGGGGATGAATACAACCTCATTTTTAGCAGAGCAGGGGCAGCAGATTTGTGTAATTTTTGGTGGCATCCAGAATGGGTCCAAGCCCCCTCACTGCATACCTGCCTAAGGCTCTGGGAGGGAGTTTGGGTGCTGGGTGAAGGCTTTGGGCTGGGGCAGAGAATTGGGGTGCAGGTTGTGAGTTTGTGGGGTGCAGACTCTGGGAGGGAATCTGGTTGCAGGGTGTGCGGGATACAGGCTTTGGGCTGGGGTAGCAGGTTTAGAGTTAGGAGGGGGTGCGGGGAATAGGGCTGGGCTTGGGATGAGGAGTTTGGGGCTGGGCTTGGGATGAGGAGTTTGGGGAGCCAGAGAGGAAGATTCCCACAAGCTTTCCCCCAAGAAGCAGGGACTCCTGGGGCCCCCCCTCTTCCTCCTGTCCCCCACATGACACTCACCCAAGCCCCTCTCCTCTACAGCATGACACCCACCCAAATCTTCCCAGGCTGATGCTCAAGTTCCAGCCAGGATAAGCCAACCCTCTTGGAGTCAACTCAGAGCTGCCTGTCCAGAGGGAACGGGTGGCCTGCCATGTGTCTCCTCCCTCTGCAGGTGAAGCAGCTGCCTAAACCTATCCCTGGTACTGCTCCTTTGTAGCCAGCTGCAGCAGTGGCTGGTGAGAGAGTGCAGCATGGTGCTGTAGGGTGTAGCTGCCCTGTCCAGGGCAGGCAGGGATGAGTCAGGTGAAGTGAACGGGGCACAGGGAGGGACAGGAAATACTCCAGGGATGGCACATGGGGGCAGCAGGCTAAGTTATTGGGCAGCCACCCAGGAGAAATTTAAATGTCATCCAAATAATTAGCAGAATGTCCACAGTGTCTACAGCTGGCAGCATGTGTGTCTACTGGTGGTGTACACCTACACATGACTCTGTGCATATAACAAGATTTATTCTGCACATGGGGGGGAAATTAGAGGCAACATTGGCAGCAGGTGGGACCAGGGGGATAGAATCAGCATCAAACATTGGTGTAACTGTGCCCCTGGGTCTGGAATATTCCTGGAGCTTGGATTCCATGAGCCCATATAACTCACAGCCCCTGATTCTTAGGATACTCAACCTTCTTTCTTTTTTAAGAGCAGGTTATACAGACACCTGTCAGAGATGGACTAGATGATGCTTGGTACTGCTGTGCGGGTAGGAGACTAGATCTGATGACCTCTAAAGGTTCCTTCCAGTTCTATGATTGTATGAAAATGTGGACATAGCCACTTGTCTAACAATTTCCCCTTACTTTTTTCCTCCTACCACGTTTCCTCTCTATGACTGGTGGAGTATTAAAGGGCCACTTCACCTTGAATGGTCCCTTAAAATATGCATTAACTACTTGTGCTAAAGGATTTGTTCCACATTATACACATCAGTGACACTCTGAGTTAGTTTCCCAATCTGTAAAAAGAGCTCTGGATCAATTCAAAAGCTTGTCTCTCTCACCAACAGTAACTAGCTTTATAAAAGAGATCAACTTGTCATACCTTCTCCCCTCCCCCGTGCTTTATGAAAATTAACTTCTGAATATGAATGTGCATAAATCAAAGACTCTAGGTAAAATGCATCGTGTTTAGTCTGCTGAATGTGTATTTTCTATTTCTATGCATGTGTCACTTTTATATGTAAAGTTAGAAATATGAAGTATGGATCTGTTTATCATTCTAAATGTGTGAATGTGGGTCATTAGTAACACTTCAGAGACATAATGGCTCGGTGCTCAAGACAATAATCTGTAAATGGGTTTGTTTTTCCTGTAAGCCCAAACTATGGTTTGTCCTACAAAGACATGTGCCCTGGTCACTTGATGCTGGAAGCCAATTTGGATCTTGTACTTTTCCATTCAAGGTGAGAAAAGTTTGAACTGAGCACAAAGGATTCCCTCCTTGGGCAAAAGGGATATACAAGTGGGAAAACAAACAATAGGTTGTGGTTGCCAGATGCCAGGAGACCCCAGACATACCACCCAAGATGCCTGCTGGAAACAAATAAGATTGAACCTGGGGAAGGATTGGGCCCAAGTTAGGAGGGAGCCTAGCTTATGAAAGAGATGATTAGAATGTAGGGTAAGAATTTGCATGTAACAAGCTTCTTAGTGTATTAATATTAGCTGGCATGTTTTGTTTATTTTGGTTTAGTAACTTACTTTGATCTGTCTGTTTTCACTTGCAATCACATAAATCAGGGGTGAGGAACCTCAGGCCAGGGGCCAGATGCAGCCCCCAGCTTGCCTGGATCTGGCCTCCAAGACTCAGGGCCTCCCCACTGGCACGTTAGCTCTTCCTGCTACCCCACCACGGAGCACACAAAATCTCCTAGACTGAGCCCCTAGGCTCTGATGCATAAGCGGAATGCGAGGAGTGTCTTTCTCCTTCTCGGCTGGGGGCCACAGTGAGGGATTTTTGTGGGGTTTTTTGTTTGTCTGGTTTTTTTGCTTCTCACTTGTTTGTGGCCTCTGTTTGATTTTTCTGTTGGTCACTGTCTCCCTGTCCCAAAAAAAGTTCCTCATCCCTGACTTAAATCCTACTTTTTATATTTAATAAAATACTTTTGTTTATTATCAAGTATCACATAACTGTTACCTGGAGAGGCGCAACCACTGTGCATATCTCTCTTTCAGTTGATAAAGAGGGCTGAACCTTAGGAGCTTTCTCTGTGTAAAACTTTTATACAAAATAAGATGGATTTATTTGGGGCTCTGGTTCTCTTTAGGGGTCTGTATTCCTGAGTACTGTCATAGAATCATAGAATCATAGGACTGGAAGGGACCTCGAGAGGTCATCGAGTCCAGCCCCCCGCCCTCAAGGCAGGACCAAGCTCCACCTACACCATCCCTGACAGATGTCTATCTAACCTGTTCTTAAATATCTCCAGAGAGGGAGATTCCACCACCTCCCTTGGCAATTTATTCCAATATTTGACCACCCTGACAGTTAGGAATTTTTTCCTAATGTCCAATCTAAACCTCCCCTGCTGCACTTTAAGCCCATTACTCCTTGTCCTTTCCTCAGAAACCAAGAGGAACAAATTTTCTCCTTCCTCCTTGTGACACCCTTTTAGATATTTGAAAACCGCTATCATGTCCCCCCTTAATCTTCTTTTTTCCAAACTAAACAAGCCCAGTTCACGAAGCCTGGCTTCATAGGTCATGTTCTCTAAACCTTTAATCATTCTTGTCGCTCTTCTCTGTACCCTTTCCAATTTCTCCACATCTTTCTTGAAATGTGGCGCCCAGAACTGGACACAGTACTCCAGCTGAGGCCTAACTAGTGCAGAGTGGAGCGGCAGAATGACTTCACGAGTTTTGCTTACAACACACCTGTTGATACAACCTAGAATCATATTTGCTTTTTTTGCAACAGCATCACACTGTTGACTCATATTCAACTTGTGGTCCACTATGACCCCTAAATCCCTTTCCGCCATGCTCCTTCCTAGACAGTCGCTTCCCATCTTGTATGTATGGAACTGATTGTTCCTTCCTAAGTGGAGCACTTTGCATTTCTCTTTATTAAACCTCATCCTGTTTACCTCTGACCATTTCTCTAACTTGCTAAGGTCATTTTGAATTATGTCCCTATCCTCCAAAGAAGTCGCAACCCCACCCAGTTTGGTATCATCTGCAAACTTAATAAGCGTACTCTCTATCCCAATATCTACATCATTGATGAAGATATTGAACAGTACGGGTCCCAAAACAGACCCTTGAGGAACTCCACTTGTTATCCCTTTCCAGCAGGATTTAGAACCGTTAACAACCACTCTCTGACTACGGTTATCCAGCCAATTATGCACCCACCTTATCGTGGCCCTATCTAAGTTATATTTGCCTAGTTTATCAATAAGAATATCATGCGAGACTGTATCAAATGCCTTACTAAAGTCTAGGTATATGACATCCACCGCTTCTCCCTTATCCACAAGGCTCGTTATCTTATCAAAGAAAGCTATCAGATTAGTTTGGCATGACTTGTTCTTCACAAACCCATGCTGGCTATTCCCTATCACTTTATTACTTTCCAAGTGTTTGCATATGATTTCCTTAATTACCTGCTCCATTATCTTCCCTGGGACAGACGTTAAACTGACCGGTCTATAATTTCCTGGGTTGTTCTTATTCCCCTTTTTATAGATGGGCACAATATTTGCCCTTTTCCAGTCTTCTGGAATCTCCCCTGTCTGCCATGATTTTTCAAAGATCATAGCTAAAGGCTCAGATACCTCCTCTATCAGCTCCTTGAGTATCCTGGGATGCATTTCATCAGGACCTGGTGACTTGCTGACATCTAACTTTCCTAAGTGATTTTTAACTTGTTCTTTGTGTATCCTATCTTCTAAACTTACCCTCTCTCTGCTTGTATTCACTACGTTAGGCACACCTCCAGACTTCTCCGTGAAGACCGAAACAAAGAAGTCATTGAGCATCTCCGCCATTTCCAAGTTTCCTGTTACTGCTTCTCCCTCCTCACTAAGCAGTGGGCCTACCCTGTCCTTGGTCTTCCTCTTGCTTTTAATGTATTTATAAAAGGTCTTCTTGTTTCCCTTTATGCCTGTAGCTAGTTTGATCTCATTTTGTGCCTTTGCCTTTCTAATCTTGCCCCTGCATTCCCGTGTTGCTTGCTTATATTCATCCTTTGTTAGTTGTCCTAGTTTCCATTTTTTATATGACTCCTTTTTTATTTTGAGATCGTGCAAGATCTCCTTGTTAAGCCAAGCTGGTCTTTTGCCATATTTTCTATCTTTCCTACACAGCGGAATTGTTTGCTTTTGGGCCCTTAACAACGTCCCTTTGAAATACTTCCAACTCTCCTCAGTTGTTTTTCCCTTCAGTCTTGCTTCCCATGGGACCTTACCTACAAGTTCTCTGAGCTTATCAAAATCTGCCTTCCTGAAATCCATTACCTCAATTGTGCTGGTCTCCCTTCTACCTTTCCTTAAGATCATGAACTCTATTATTTCGTGATCACTGTCCCCTATACTGTCTTCCACTTTCAAGTTCTCAACTAGTTCCTCCCTATTTGTTAAAACCAAATCCAGAACAGCTTCTCCTCTGGTAGCTTTTTCAACCTTCTGAAACAGAAAGTTGTCTCCAATGCAGTCCAGAAACTTATTGGATAGCCTGTGCCTCGCTGTGTTAGTTTCCCAACATATGTCTGGATAGTTAAAGTCCCCCATCACCACCAAATCTTGGGCTTTGGATAGTTTTGTTAATTGTTTAAAAAAGGCCTCATCCACCTCTTCCACCTGGCTAGGTGGCCTGTAGTAGACTCCTAGCATGATATCACCCTCGTTTTTTACCCCTTTTAGCTTAACCCAGAGACTCTCTACACAGCTATCTCCTACGTTCATCTCCACTTCAGTCCAAGTGTGTACATTTTTAATATACAAGGCAACCCCTCCTCCCTTTTTTCCCTGTCTGTCCTTCCTGAGCAAGCCGTACCCTTCCATACCAATATTCCAATCATGCGTCCCATCCCACCAGGTCATTCTGTCAATGACCTTATAGCTGAACCCTCCGAAAGCTGTGCTGGTTCAGCCTCTGTGTATCTTTGTTGGGGCGGGGCGAGCTGTTACCTGTGCCTTGGCTGGAGACCAGAGCTTCTGGCCCAGCAGGATATACCTTGTCCCTTGTCCTGGGCCCAACACTGCTACAATGACACTTTGCTCTCTTTGCCTCTGTCTTCACAGATAAGGTCAGCTCCCAGACTAATGCACTAGGCAACTCAGTATGGGAAGGAGGTAGACAGCCCTTGGTGGGGAAAGAACAGGTTAGGAACTATTTAGAAAAGCTAAACATACACAAATCCATGGGTATGGATTTAATGCATCTGAGAATACTGAGGGTATTGGCAAATGCCATTGCAGACCCTTTGGCCATTATCTTTGAAAACTCGTGGAGATCGGGAGAGATCCCGGATGATTGGAAAAAGGCAAATGGAGTGCCCATCTTTAAAAAAGGGAAGAAGGACAATCCAGGAAACTACAGACCAGTCAGCCTTACCT
Organism: Pelodiscus sinensis; assembly: GCF_049634645.1. Taxonomy (NCBI): domain Eukaryota; kingdom Metazoa; phylum Chordata; order Testudines; family Trionychidae; genus Pelodiscus; species Pelodiscus sinensis. The sequence continues at coordinate 48,837,925 of NC_134714.1, read as the reverse complement.
CAGTCCCTGGAAAAATCATGGAGGGGATCCTCAAGGAATCCATTTTGAAGCACTTGGAAGAGGAGAAAGTGATCAGGAATGGTCAACATGGATTTACGAAGGGCAAGTCATACCTGACCAATCTGATTAGTTGCTATGATGAGGTAACTGGCTCTGTGGATATGGGAAAGTCAATGGATGTGATATACCATGACTTTAGCAAAGCTTTTGATACAGTCTCCCACAATATTCTTGCCAGCAAGTTAAGGGAGTATAGATTGGATACATGGACTGTAAGATGGATAGAAAGCTGGCTATAATGTCAGTTCCAACGGGTAGTGATCAATGGCTCAATGTTAGGTTGGTGGCAGTTTCTAGTGGCGTGCCCCAAGGATCGGTTCTAGGACCGATTTTGTTCAACATCTTTATTAATTACCTTGACGAGGAGATGGATTGCACCATCAGCAAGTTTGCAGATGACACTAAGCTAGGGGGAGAGGTAGATACACTGGAGGGCAGGGATAGGGTCCAGAGTGACCTAGACAGATTAGATGATTGGGCCAAAAGAAATCTGATGAGGTTCAACAAGGACAAGTGTAGAGTCCTGCACTTGGGATGGAAGAATCCCAAGCATAGTTACAGGATGGGGACCAACTGGCTAAGTAGCAGCTCTGCAGAAAAGGATCTGGGGATTACAGTGGATGAGAAGCTGGATATGAGTCAACAGTGTGCCCTTGTAGCCAAGAGGGCTAATGGCATATTAGGTTGCATTAGGAGGAACATTGCCAGCAGATCCAGAGAAGTGATTATTCCCCTTTATTCGGCTCTGGTAAGGCCACATCTGGAGTATTGTGTCCAGTTCTGGGCCCCCCATTATAGAAAGGATGTGGACACATTGGAGTAGGTCCAGCGGAAGGCAACCAAAATGATTAGGGGGCTGGAGCACATGACCTATCAGGAGAGACAGAGGGATTTGGGTTCGTTTAGTCTGCAGAAGAGAAGAGTGAGGGAGGATTTGATAGCAGCCTTCAGCTTCCTGAACGGAGGTTCCAAAGAGGTTGGAGAAAGACTGTTCACAGTAGTGACAGATGGCAGAACAAGGAGCAATGGTCTCAAGTTACAGTGGGGGAGGTCTAGGTTGGATATTAGGAAAAACTATTTCACTAGGAGGGTGGTGAAGCACTGGAATGGGTTACCTAGGGAGGTGGTGGAATCTCTATCCCTAGAGATTTTTAAGTCTGGGCTTACAAAGCTCTGGCTGGGTTGATTTAGTTGGGATTGGTCCTGCCTTGGGCAGGGGGCTGGACTTGATGACCTCTTGAGGTCTCTACTTGAGGTATCTGTATGAGACTGCATAATTTCATAGTATTCACACTGACAATTTTCTATCATAAATAAATCAGTCTCCAACTTAATTTGTAAATTGCAGCATTCTTGAGGCTTCTGGTTTTTAATTCTGTTTTCCAGTATAGATTCTATTGTCTTTTTGAAGTTGTGACTCAGGCTCTGACACATAGGTGCCAACTCCACGATTACTCCAGCACAGCAAAACAGGGAAAAAATAATGGGTGCACAGCACCCACTGGCAGCTCAACAGATCAGCACCTCTCCGACCTCCTCCAACATCTCCCACCTGCTGGAAGGCCTGCTGCCTGATTCCTCCCCAGCCCTCTTAGCACTCCCACACACCAGTAATCAGCTGTTCCAGAGAAGGCAGGAGGCACTGTGGGTGGAGTGGGGATGGGGTCTGGGGCATAGAAGGACACCTCCAGGATCTGAGTATGTTGGCACCTATGCTCTGAAGTACACCTCCCTTCCTAAGATTCAGAATCTGGGCTCAGGCCTGAGCTGTAACTTCAAAGTGTTGCCTCTACAAGTATTTTTAGAGTGCCGCCACTAGTTAGAGTATCTCAACCCCAGCTGGGAGACTCACTTCCCCTTGCTCCAAAATGGTATGTAGACATTACTTTAGGAGGCACAGCAGAGAATCTCATACAGTTTTTTTCATTGATCAGATTTGCTTTGGAGTTCTTCCCTCTCTTTCTTTCCAGGGAGCGAAGGAGATACCATCTTAACTATAAAGGCAGAGGATCTGAACCGCACATGATGAGCAATTGACTCAACTGTTTATGTATAATATTACTATATTATAAAGCATATTGAGTAAAGCATTATCTCAAAGCCTGTAACATTGCTAATATCATTATTAAATGTCTTCATTAACACTATACAAGGACTTATGGATACTCACTCATATTAAGCTTGAAAGTCTGTGATCAAACATCTAGAGAAATAGGTTCTCCCTCAGACAGGAAGGAAGATTGTTATCTACCAATCTCCAATGCAAATTAAGCAGTGTGTAATCAAAACAAGGGACTGCCATTTACATAGGAATCAGCAGGAGAATGGGAAGTCAACAGAAAGTCTTCCTGCCTTTTGTAACAGGGTGAATGAACTTTGGGAAGATAGCATGGCATTTACATCACAGACAGAGGGAGATCCTGGGCCTGGGTTTACTTTTCAAAGGTTTTCTGGGCTATAAAAAGAAAGGGAAGAGAATTCACAGTTGTCTATCCCTTGGGGGATTCAAGGGGCCAGAGCTCTGGAAAATTGCAGAACATTGGATCCTTGATTGAGCCAAGGAGGTCAAAGTCACAGTGCATGATTATAGGAAAGAAACCTGCTTAGACAAAGACTCTAACTTGCTGACATTAAGCTTTATTCTTAGAATCATATTTTTAATTTGGTAGCACTTAATTCTACATTCTCTTGTTACGGAAACTTGTTTTACTATAGATAGATTCAGTGTTGCGATTCACATAAGTGTCTGTCAAATCACATAACTGAGCTGTAGTGTAATGTCTCTTTAAAGGAGAGATTAAGCCCTGTGAGTGTCCCAGGTGAGGGCTGGACACTGCAGGGAGCAGTCTCTGGGGAACTCAAGAATTGGGATTCACTGTTTAGTACCCCCAAGGCAAGGTTTGCATTGGCAGAGTCCAGATGAGTTTGCTGGTAAGGCAGACAAGCTGGTGTAACAGGGAGCTAGCGCACAGCAGTAGCAAAACTCTCACTTGCTGAAGCTGTAGGAGTAGAACAGTAACTCATAGTGCAGGAAGCCCCAACAAACTGTCACGTTGGCAAATGATTTTGGGGAAATTCAGAACTGCGACTGTCACTTTGCAAAAAGTAACTAAGTGGTGGAAGCCAGGATGGGCAAGTCGTTGGTGTCTGGGTTGGCAGCCACAGTGGAATAGCACTGAGGCACCCAGAGTTGCAGGGTAGGCATTGATACAAGCCCTTCCTAGTTTGGGTTGAAATCCAGATGTCACAGTACCTAACTCAGCTTTATGGATCCCAGTATTGTTCCTGTGATTTTCTGGGAGCTTAAGAAATAGATACCATGATGATCAATGTTGCAATGCCCAAATCCCTTGTGGATCCCAGGCTAAGTATTTTGGGACAGGAACCGGCACTTACTGTTGGTTTGTACAGCACCTAGCACAACGAGAAGGAGCTACTATAATACAAACGTTAAACAATAATAATAGAAAAATACTATAAAAAGGAATTATTTGCCTGAAGTATACAGCAAGGGTGCATCTACACTGGCAAGATTTTGTGCAAAAGTGGCTGCTTTTGCAGAAAAACTTGCCAGCTGTCTACACTGGCTGCTTGCTTTTGTGCAAAAGCACTGATGTTCTACTGTCCGAAGTCAGTGCTTCTTGTGCAAATGCTTTGACGTTCCTGTTCGGGAAAAAGCCATCTTGCGGAAATGTTTTTGCGCAAAAGGGCCAGTGTAGACAGGCAGCTAAGATGTTTTGCACAAAAGCAGGCTAAACAGAAAAAAGCCCTGGTGGACGCTCGGAGGCTCTGTAGGCAATCAGCTCTCGGACTTCCTGGTAACCTGAGCCCCCTTAAAGGGGTCGCAGGCTGCTGAGGTCACAAGGCAGGAGTCCTTCTTTAACCTCTGGCCACAGCTCTGCTACGTGGCCCCTGTCATCCAGCAGACACCCACCCAAGCACGATGGCAGCTCCAGGTGGGGATCAGCCACCCGCACCCCCAGCACAGGAGGCCCCCAGGGCCAGAAAAAGAAGGGCCCCATCCTGGTCCCCGGGGGAGCTGGAAGCCCTCCTGGACCTGTGGCAGGAGGAGGAGACCCTGCACGAGACCCGCTCCTGGCACCGGAAGGAGGACATTTTTTCCCGCATGGCCCAGGCGCTCGCCCAGCAGGGCCATCCAGCCCGGACCCTGGAGCAAGTCCAGGCTAAAGTAAAGGAGCTGCGCCTGGGCTACGTCCGGGCCAGCGAGGGCCAGGGGGCAGGAGCCAACACCTGCCCCCATTACCAATGGCTCCACACCATCCTAGGCCAGCCAGCACCAGAGGCACCGGACGTCCCCTTGGACAGCAGCATGCACCTCCCCATCACCAGGACCTCCAAGGCACGGGAAGGAGACATCAGCAGTGCGTCGGAGGATGAGGCCAGCACTGCCACCCTGCAGGCCCCCTCCGGCAGCCCCGATGTCTCCTGCGCATCCTCGGAGGCTGGGGAAGGATCCACCGATGAGTGTTACACTTTGCACTCACAAGGGCGGGGGGGGGGGAGCCAGGCACCTGGAGGGGGGAGGGGGCAGCACATCACTCAGGTTGCGTGAGCTGCACACTGTGTAGCATTAGGCAGGAAGCAGCATGTGCAACCATGTGCAGCCTGGTGACCGAGCGGGATGTGGCCAAGGCAGGCAGCTGGAGGGCACGCCTGGGACCGTGCTGCTCACACACATCCGGCAGGACCAGGGGGGGAAGGGTGGATGCTGGCTGGAACCAGCCAGGGTCCCAGGGACTCAGGCCAGAGCCTGCACCTCTGCAAGGGTGCAGCACACAGAACGGCACACTGTCCCATGCCTGGCTGTGAGGCACAGCCAGCTGCTCCTGGGAAAACCGCAGCATCATAGCCCTGTGAGCGTGGCCCCCACTGAGCCCCTCGCCTGTTCCCGGTGCCTTGGCTGGCTCCCCGAGGGAAGTCCCCACTGTGGCCACACATGTCCCTGGGCTACGTGTGTGAGGGCTAATGGGAGGGGGAGCGGGAGAAGTACTCAGGCCGGCTCTAGAGCCGCCTTAGTTTTGCTGCAAGGATGGTACACTTCCCAGTCACCCCTGGTTCTGTCCAGAAGACATCCCACGTGATGGGGATCTGAGAGCCCAGACCACGTCTGCCAGATGTGCTCCCAGGCACTGTGTGGGGATTCATCTCGCTCCCTGTCAAACACCATTGATTAGCCCAAAGCCTCACAGTCTCCACCGGCAGGGAGTTCCACAGGTGAACACAACACAAGTGCCCTCACACACTCCACGAGGCCAGGACATGCAGCCTGCCCTGATGGGGTATGGGTGCCCGCAGCCGGGTGGTGGCTCTCTGGAGCGCAGGGGTGAGCCAGGCACATAGCTCCGGGAACATCCGCTTTCGCAAACGAAAGTTCCGGAGCCATTGCTGATCGCCCCATTGCCCCAGGACCAGCTGGTCCCACCAGTCCGTACTGGTGTCCAATCTCCACAGTGGCCTCTCCACGCTGGGGTGGGGATGCCACATGGCCACCCCTGGCTCTATGGCAGAAAAAATAAGGGAGATGAAAAAAAAACAAGCAAAGGCACTAAGTGGCAAAAAGCAGTGGTGACCAAAAAGGCAGAGGGCAACCACCAAAACAGCTTCGGCTGACAGTCCCTGCAAGAGATCCTATAGCACGCAGCAGGAGAGAAACAGATGTCCAGGGAGATCCCCTTAAGCACGTGTCTCAAAGGAGCTCCAGCCCCCATCCCTGGAAAGGGCTGGTGCCCTTTTGCCCTCTGCAAAATGGTTCCGGGCTTCTGCTTTTGCGCAAAAGCGTCCTGCCAATGTAGACGCGCTTTTGCGCAAAAGCACATCGTTATAACGATAACTCTGGGACCAAACTAGATGCGCTTTTGCGGAAATACTTTTAACGGAAAAACTTTTCCGTTAAAAGTATTTCCGGAAAATCATGCCAGTCTAGACGTAGCCTTAATGTTTAGTAAGGCTTCACAACTGCAAATTAAGCTACTGGCATGTTTGACCAATGAATCATCAATGCACACACCCGGCTTATCAGGTGAGCTATACATGGAAGCAGATTTGGGGGATGAGGTTGGTAACAACATTCAGCTGTTCCACAGACAGAAAATAACCTAATGCACTGGAAATGATTCTACTGACAATCTTCTTGTAGAAGAGGAGAAAAAGGGGCAGCAGGCTCTTACTGAGCTGAGCAATTGCTGTTTCCTTCAGCTGGCAGCCAGAACTGAATCTGCTCTGCATCTGTATGGGTGGTTTTGACAAATGGTACTGCAGTGTCACTGGGTAGCAGTGGTGATAACTTATCCTTCTAACTCTGGTTTGGTTAATGAGGCAGAAGAACCTGCAATCCTTTTAAAAGTGGGTCTCTCAGGAATTATAAGGCTAACTTTTTCTCTTCTGATTTTCCTTTTCCAGTTAAATGTGACATTTTTCAGAGTCCGCTTGGTTACAGCTATTAACCTATGACTGATAGCCAAAGAGGAAAAATTCTTAAATGAGAAAAAGAACAGGAAATTTGAAAAGACATACCAGTACTTTAGTATGTGGCATGCCCACTTAAGGAGGCAGGTAAGGGGGATAGCTGTCCCAGGGCTTGTCAAATTAAAAGGGCCCAGGTCTCCCAGGCTATGTCTAGACTGCTATGGGTTTTTCCGGAAAAAAAGATACACAAATTACAAACTGCAAGTTGTGTAACTTTTTCCGGTTCCTCCCCCCCCCCCCCCCCCCCCCCCCCCCCCCCCAGAAGAGGCTTTTCCAACATTTGGCCCATCTCCACAAAGCCCCCACTCCTTCTGGGAACCCAGAGCTCCACCTGCCCCTTTCTGCCCCTTACACAGAGCACAACAAAGTCTGTCAGCTACTCTGGTTTGATCACTTTGGCCTGGTTTCATGTGGACACTCAGCAGGAGGTCATTGTGGTGTACCATCAAGAAATTAGCATCTAGAGCTTTTATAGAGAGATAGCGCCAAACTTTCTAAGCCCACTTTTCCCCTTTCAGGGTGCAAATCATAGCAAATAGGGAATCTGAAGCACACCTACTCCTATCTGTAAAATGAGGATAATGATACTGACATCCTCTGTAAAATGCTTTGACATCAGCTAATGAAAAGCACTACATAAAAGCTGGGTATTTTATTATTCTTCCTATTAATATTAATAAATGATGAAGAGAAGCAGGTGATTAGAACTCTTCAAACCTGTTATAAATAATGGTTACAAATCTGAAACTCCAACCAGGCTTAGTGAAAGATTTACCATAGTTTGAGCGATTCTGAGTAAACGTATCCTGAGGTTTGGACAAAGTTGCATTCTGAATTTTAGGGTACATTTACACAGCAGCATTATTTCGGAATAACTGATGTTATTTTGAAATAACATTGTGCATGTCTACACAGCAAGCCATTATTTCAAATTAATTTCAAGCTAGAAGACTTTTTACTTTGACTCCTGCAACCTTTTTTTCACGAGGGGTAAGGGAAGTTGAAGAAAGAGTGTTTTTTCTTCGACTTCCTGCTGTGTAGATAGCACCAAAAACCAAATTAAGTTATTTCAGCTTCAGCTACGCAATTACTGTAGCCAAAGTTATGTATCTTAATTTGACTTTTGCCCTGCAGTATAGATGTGCCCTTAGTTTCAGGGAGAAAACATGAAAAATTCCATTATTTTGATCCAACACCAAACCATCTAGTTTCAACTGAGTTATGTGTTAGAGTTTGTTCAGACCTGAATATCAAGGGATATGAATCCAAGCAAACAAAACTAATAATAATTTGTCTTAAAACCCCATTGCTAGTGTTATAGAACTTTAGTCAGCCTGTGAGTTGGTTCGACCCTTTTTCAAAATTTACTCAGGAAAAAAAATAACCCTCTGCCTGTATAAAGGGATAAATCAAAACACCAGATACAAACACTTGCAAATTTTCGAGAAATTCAGATCTGGATTTGAACTTTATAGCTTGGAGCCCGCTCTTAAAACAAACAAAGGAAACCAAAACCATTCCTGTGGAAATTTAGTGGATACCTGCAATCTCAAAGGAAACAAATGTCAAATGAGTATTTCCTTTGGAAATTATGGAAGCAGTTTTTCTTCCAATGGTTCAAATGTACATGGAAATATATATCCAGAAGAAAGGGAAATGGAATATATACACTTGGAGGTGAGACCCCTGACATTTTTCACTGTTTGTTAAAAGTTTATTCTCCACAAGGCAGTAAGAGAGTATGAATGACCATTAAAATAATATATCAACTTGGGAGCTTTGAAGGAGAAAGATGGTCAGAAAGCACTGAAGGTTGGGAGAGTCTTTTTATGTGTCACTGAGTTTGTAAATGTTCGTTTAATTATTGTTTTCGATTTTGCCTTTTTGCTAAAAATCATTTGAATGTGTGCATTTAACAAATCAGAACTTTAATGTGAAGCCTATTACCATCACTGGCAGTCTTACAAAAGTCAGAGGCCTTTCATATAGAAGAAATCTCCAAGCAGCTATTTTGCATCCAAAAATTGTATTATGCATTTATGGTGAAAAAATGTGAAAGTGAAAGACACTCTTGTCTCCATGCAAGACTCATTAACATGAGCTCATAAAGCAGTATAAATATAAGAGCACAGATGTGAAAGAGCAAAACAACCTCTTATGGTAACTTTTCTCAGTAGATGGATTCTAACACTGCTGATGAAAAAAACCTTTTGTATTTAAATGACAGAGAAAAAAGGAGTTGAAAGCATTGTGCCTTCAATGGGACTGTTTACCTCAGCAAATCCTACTTTGTTTCAGGGATGCAGAATTGGGCTCAGAATAGAGGCAGGCATTAGCACTAATTTTCAGATGTTTTTAAAGTGTAGCCCCATGCAGAGTACATTCTAGCAATCCAAACTGAAGGAAACATAGCTTCTCTATGGCATTCATTACTTTGGGAGCGGAGTGCTTCACAAACATTAATGTAATCCCTGTGCATGATGTAGGACGTTATTTCATCCCTGTTTTACAGAGGGGGAACTGTGGCACAGTGAAAGTAAGGTTCAAAGCATGCACAAATGTTGGGTGCCCAATTTGAGACCTGATTTTTCAGTGTTCTCGGCATTACATAAGCACTTTGATGTCCAAAGTGCAACTCATGTTGACTTCAGTTGCAGCTGTGAGTGCTCAGCGCTTGTGCGAATTGTACCTAAGGGCATGCACAGACACTTACCTTTGACCCATTTTATACCCACACCTACCCCAAGAGATGCTCGCTCTTCCTCCCTCCTGCAGTCCTGGAAGAAGCTAGTCACCTCCATACCTCCTTCCCACAGCTCCAGCAGGAGATCACTCTTTCCTAACCCCAAGCCTTCACTGCCCAAGGATTGGCAGGAGCTCACTTTCTTCCCCGTTCTCTCCCTCTCTGACACTGGAGCCCTGAGTCTAGTGGAGCTCTGTGCCCCCATCGACTACGGGGGGAGGGAGAGCTGTGCCTTTACTTGCCCCCTTCTGTACACACGTTTGGACCCAAGGGAAAAGTCAGGCACCCAGAAATGAGGAACACAACATTACATCGTAAAGTCTGGCTTAAGTGACTTGCCCAGCATCATAGGAAGTATGACAAAGGCAGGGATAGCAACCAACGGCCTTAACCATAAAACTATCCTCCCTCTTCTTGTAATCCCACCGCCACTTTCACAAAGCCCCTTCCAACTTCTGCAGCATATGAGGTAGGTGTTCTACAAGCAACAGACTCTTTCATGACACAATCCTCATTCATCCCCCAATCGTGATCCATCCTGTGCACTGAATGAGGCTGGGGTCCTATGGAAACAACACTATAGGCTTGGCTGAACTGTGCCTCATGTGCCATGTGCTGCTCTTTTACAGTTAGGCTGGGTCTAGTCTGGCAAGTTTTTCTGCAAAATCATCTGCTTTTACGGAAAAACTTGCCAGCTGTCTACACTGGCCGCTTGAATTTCTGCAAAAGCAATGACGATCTCATGTAAGATTGTCAGTGCTTTTGTGGAAATACTATGCTTCTCCCGTTCGGGCAAAAGTCTTTTTCCAAAAAACTTTTGCGCAAAAGGGCCAATGTAGACAGCAGAGATTTGTTTTCCGCAAAAAAGCCCCGATCGTGAAAATGGCGCTCAGGGCTTTTTTGCGGAAAAGCTTGTCTAGATTGGCCACGGAAGCTTTTCCGCAAAAAGTGCTTTTGCGGAAAAGCATCCTGCCAATCTAGACGCGCTTTTCTGAAAATGCTTTTAATGGAAAACTTTTCCGTTAAAAGCATTTCCGGAAAATCATGCCAGTGTAGACATAGCCTAAGGCTATGACTAGGCTGAAGAGTTTTTCCAGGGTACCAGAGGTGTCCCGGAAAAACTCTGCTGTGTCCAGGGAACGGGTCCGGTTTTTCAGAACAGTTTCCAAAAAAGCTGGTGCATTCTTTCGGCATACCTGTATTCCTCATTTTATGCAGAATAAGGGATCTTCTGAAAGTGCTTTTGCGGAAAAGTGCCCTGCCAATCTAGACGTGCTTTTCCGAAAATGCTTTTAATGGAAAACTTTTCCATTAAAAGCATTTCCGGAAAATCATACCAGTGTAGATGTAGCCTTAAAGTGTGGCTCCTGGAAACTGGAATAACGAAATCTATTAAAATATATTGTAATACATAAACCTATTAATATATACCATGAAAATATGTAGAAATTAGAGAGGGACTAATTTGCTTTCTGTTGCCTTTAAAATGAATCTCTTTCATTTTAATGCTTACAATATTTTTATTTTATGCATGGGACAATAGGGGGTCTTTCTTCTGGCTACTCTTAATACCTATATATTCCCCTCAAAGTCTTTGTAGGCTGTAGCAAAATGATCTGCCTTAAATGATACAGATACAACTTCAAATCCTGTAGGGTTTGTTTTTAATACAAAATTATTCATATTTCCCTCCCCCCCTCATTTTCAAATCAATAACTACATTTTTACCACCTAATCTAATGTCACGGTTATAACTCAAACCCACGCTAGAGAGAGAACATTAGGAAAAGAAGAGCTAGTGAAGAATTCTTACTCTTATTTTTTCTTGAAGGACCAAAAACCTAATAAATTAGGTTGGATATTCTTGACATTTTGGATCTTAATATAAACTAGGGAATTCATTTTGTTTGAACTTTATAGTCTTTATGTTCTTTTTTTATTAATTTACTTCTAAATGCCTGTGACTATTAACCAGAGAGACTGTAACCTGATGGACTTTTCTTTCTGATTCATATTTCACTACTATTGAGTTCAAATCCTGATAATATTGTCCTTTTATTAAAATGTCTAATAACCTTTAGTACAAATCAGAATCCCTATGTGTGGGTTTAAGAACCTTGACAGGGGAGAGGACCCAAATGAGTCCTAAACCACTAAATGTGTCTTATTTAACTTGACCATATCTACGAGTTTTTTTAATAGATGTCACATCTCTTACAGGACTGACTCATTCCCTTTCTAACCTGGCTTTTGCTACAGCTGACACTTTTTGGATCAGACAGCTGATCTACCATGTTGTAGCAAAGCAAGTATTCCCAGAAAGGTCAAGGAGGAACAAGGAGCACCAAGATATATTCCTGAGATATCCAAAGAGTTCTCCAACAAAACAGAAAAGAAACAAAACTTTGACATTCCTGATTGTTCTAAGTCGGGGTAAGGAATCTAAGGCCTGGAGGCAGGATGCAGCCCCCAGCTTGCCTGGATCTGGCCTCTGAGGCTCAGGGCTCCTCGCCCCCCAGCACTGGAGAGTCCACGCTGGCACTCCAGTCCCTCCTTCCCCACACACACACACCCCGTCTCCCCATAGGGATGTTGCACACAAAATCTACTAGCCTGGCCCCACTTAGGCTCTGGTGTGGGATGTGTCCTTCTCCTTTTCAGTAGGAAGTCACAGCAGTGAGGGGTTTTGTTTTTGTTTTGCTTCTTGCTTGTGGGTGGCCCCCCAACTGATTTTTCTGTGGATCAGCAATCCCTAACCCAAAAAAAGATTCCCCACCCTTGTTAAGTAAAAAATAAACTAACAAACAAATCACCCTTTAGAATAGATTAAAGCCTGCAAGTTACACAGTCCCACTAAAAGGGAACAAGTTAAAGGTTTAAAATATTTTGAGGTTAATATCTCATTTTGACATATGTTTGAAGGGGTCTCGTTAAAACATACACAATTGGCTCTTCAATAGTAGTTCCTAGCTACTCCACAAAACAAGTAGCGTTCTTCCAAAGATCCCACTCTATGCTACCATGGAGAAGATTCTTAAGTGTAAGTGAATGGCTTCTGTGAGATTCACATATTTTTCAGTGAATTAAAATGGAAACTGTTTTCTTGAACTGAAAAAAAAAATTGAATGGAGACTATTCTCTTGAACTAATAGGGGAAAGTGTCTGCTGCACAGTGTGAAGTAATACAGACAAGCTAAAAGCACTGAGAGCAGCATGGAGAAGACTCATGGGTTCTCTTCTTTTAAATCACCACCTTTGACTTTTTCTAGCAGTTCTTCAAATGTTACCTTTACTTCTTTTTTATGACTTATCCAAAGCAATCAAAGACCACAATACTGCTTTTGCAAGAGTGCTCACTCCTTTCAGAAGGCTATATTGAATTTTGCCAGCTACAGATTTACTGGAGAGGACAGACAGCCTAGCAATATGAATTATGGAGTTGGAAATCAGGAATCCTGACCCTGATGCCAGATTGCTTCCGTCTATTTTAAGAAGCTAGTGTAGACTACAATTTCATGTGTAGCTCATGTTCCTCTCTTAAGACAAGCTTCCCACATTATTTTTTTAACCTTTAAAGAATAAAGCAAGACAGACAATGCTGCTGATTTTAAAAACCATATTAAAACCAATTCCTTTATTGTCCATCTGCATAGGAAGCAGTTGCTTGCTTCTGTAGGCTTCAGTCCCATGGAGTTCTGGGAGTAGTCAAGAGATCCCTTTTAAAATCATTGGCAGCCAGTTCCAGGCTCTTTAAATTGCCACAGGAGCCCCATGAGGTGCAGTCCAGAGCCCCCAGAAGTATACTCTGGATGGTACTGAGGGTGAGGGGTGATGGTATGGCATAGTCTGGGCAGCACTGAAGGCTAGCTGCCCTGGTCCTGCCGCATCCCTTTTGGGAGCGCGCGCGCGCACGCACACACACACACACACACTCTACCTTGCCCAGGGGCCCAGCAAGATTATCAGCTCCCTTGCTTATCAGTGGTTTTAGCTTAAGGAAAAGCAACAACAAGAATCAACAAAGGTAAAGTATCCATAATTGAGCTGGGGGGAGAGTCAAAGAGAGGTCTGTAAATGTTTGCAGGTGCAGCAACTCAAAATAAAAAGGCTGTAGTCTCCGACAGCAGAGATTTAGAAGTTTAAAAGGTGCAGTACAGAGGGTAAAAGAGGCCTAGAAGATTCAAGCAATATGGACCAAAGTACATTCCACTTGATAATGGATAAATTCATCATTCTCTTCCACCTGGCTTGTCCAGCCTTTTGAAACCTTTTAAGGTTGCCATATGTATGGTTACAACCCCAACAGCCCAGTATTTGCATCTACCGTCTAGTAAAAATTTCAGAAAATATTTTCTGTTTCTCCCGAGGCCGCTTGGGACACGCTGGCCCAGGAATTAAGGGGCCCTGGTCCTTAGTCCTTTTTCCTGCCTTTTTTTTTTTTTTTTGCTCAAATTTTGCTCAGAATTTTTTTTCCTGGTGATTTTGGAGGGGCAGGGGTTCCATATTTTTTGTGCAACCAGCTGTCAACCCTACTTTAAATCACTTCCTCACAGCACTCATGTACAGCTTTTACATTCTCTTTCAAGTCTGCTTGTCTTCCTTCCATTATTTAAGGCTGATTGATAAATGTGGTACAATCAATTAATCAAATGCACTGTGTGCTTATTCTGCCTGACAAATCATATTTTAGTTTTCAGAATATTAGAAGGCTCACATGTTTTTGTGTTGTTCCCCGACCTCAGCACCAGCTTAAGAAATACAGTTCTAGGTTTATAATTACAAAACTAACACCACACCAAAAGCAATTTTTTAAGGAAATACAAGCTTATTGGATGTACCTTAAATAAACTGATGCCTTAGCAGTGAAGAACTGCACACTATCTGTTGACTGAATGACTTGTAAAGTCAAAGTTACTTCTGAATTCCATGTTTTATAACCTTTCAGTTGGTGTATGGCACATCCAAATCAGTTCTCTGAGAGAGAAAATTTTCCAATGGACAGTCAGACAGATAAAAGTTTTATTATAAAGATTTGAGATCGGATGTATTATCACTCAGCTTATTTCTTACATTGCTACAGAAATATCTTGTCTTATGCTAGAGAGAGAGAGAATCATACTTTTCTTAGCTCAATATCTCCACACGTATTAGAAATATTACCTTATTTATTGAATCTATTTACTACTGTTGATGGATTGTATACTAACACAATAAACAGCATTTTACAGGAAATGAAAAATCTTTTTTTTTTCCATTAGAGTTCTAGCATCCCCCAGACCCACCTTCTTTCTGGAGAATAGTGATAGAAATGTAGCCGGGTTAGTCTGGTCTAGCTGAAACAAAAGACAGGACTATGTAGCACTTTAAAGACTAACAAGATGGTTTATTAGATGATGAGCTTTCTTGGCAGACCCACTTCCTCAAATCAAACAGTGGAAGAAAATTGGCATGACCATATATACCAAAGGATACAATCAAAAAAAATGAACACATATGAAAAGGACAAATCAAATTTCAGAACAGAAGGGGGATGAGGGCGGGAGGTAAATGTCTGTGAGCTAATGTCTGGAAACACTTTCCTTCAAAGATCCTAAAGTGAAAAGTAGGAAAATCTTTCACTTTTGTCTACATCATCTGTTGTCTTAATATACTACATTATTTTTTCTAATAATTTTCTAATCTTGGCCTTGTGATCTATTGCCATTGGAATTTATATTCTTTGGAAATACAAAACAGTCTAGTTTCCTTATCAAGAAGTATAGATTCCATTTATAGCTTTTCACAGTCCAGTATTCATTTTCAAGTAGCTACAAATGTAATTGACACAGCAGAATATCCAGATGCCCATTTTATCTCAAAGAATGAAAGAAGGAATTAAGAATAAAATCACCAAGATTACGGATACCCAACCTGAGTTATGTTGTTAAGGAATTATCAAGAGCCTGACAAATTTGCACAAGTAGGAAAATTTGGAGTTAAATTTAATAGATCTTTGATACTTGACTATGCAGAAGAAAAAATGCTGCTTTTATCCATTTTAATTTAAACGAAAAAAGCACAGAAATTGTTTCCTTATCTTGCCAATTTTTTAAAACTTTCCCTTTCCTTTTTTTAGCAGTTTATGTTCAAATCACATGTGTGGTTGACCAGTCAGTTTGTAAGTCTGGTGCTTGTACCTCTGAGGTTCTACTGTAACTAATTTTAAGATGACTTTTGAGAAGTTTATAAAAAGATTATATGTCAGAGTAACCTATAATAGCAGAGAAGTAGACTTGATGACCCAGACGTTCTCTTCTAATTCTGCATCCTTATAATCAGAAAGCTAATGAGTCTGCTGACAGGCCTCATACCATTCAACAAATGCAAACCCAACCAGGTGATCCATTCCTAAGGCAAGAATATAGGCTCCTAAAGGTAGAGTTACTATACATCAGGGTGCCAGTCAGGGGGCGAGTCAGGGCTTCTGGCTCTCTGAGAGCCATATAGGGGGGCTCCTATCTCAAATGAAGATGCAGGTGCCCCCCCAGCACCACCCATATCTTCCTCCCAGTGCACACCCTTCTAGCCCATCACCCCCAAATACCTCCTCCAGCAAGCCGCAACTGTATGTTCCTCAACTCCCATGATCCCCTCCCCAGTAGTGTCCTCTTTGTGGGAGCCTGAGAGAAGGTAACCCTGCCTGAAGATTCTTTAAACTGCTCAACTACACTACCTAGCTGAGAACACAGTAGCTTAAACAAGCTACCCTCGCTCTCCTGTTTCCATCCTCTGCAGATCCTAGGGCAGCCTGAATCTGCTCCTGCCTCAGCTGGTCATTTCCAGTGACTCTGACAGTCCATGGTCCAGCTATCTTAGATATAAGAAAGCAATACTGAGACTTACTTTGTACTATGGCTGATTTAAAAAAAAAACCCACACACATACACAAGGGTATAATTCGCCAATGTTTATGAAAATGTAATTTTTGATCCGCTTACCACAAATGTTCCCAGATAGGCTTCTCAAGAAATTAGAGCTGGAAAGAAGAGTCAGCTGTTCAAAACATGGGCTGGTTTAAACATTAACAGTTACTCAGTGATTAGGGCTCAAAATCTGTCTTTCAGAAAATCTTGTTAGCGAAGTGCCTTTGTCAATGTTTTTCAGACATTGCTATGCGTATTAATGGGTCATCAGCATCAGTGGGAGTTTTACAGATACTGCTATAAGTTATTTCAGTCACATACAATAAAATAACAATGGAAATTCATGTTCAGAGATTCTCAATCTTCTTTAGACCATCTATGTTTAGTAGTCAAATGAAATAATTGATGCAATTGTAAGTAAAATATAGTTGCACAGAGATTGATTGTAGAATCACACCATAGGCACAATGGAAGATTGTGTCCCATTTGTTCACAAAACCATACTTGCAGAAGTCACACACATCATTTCAGGGCCTTACAGTCTAATCAATACAAACCGATTTCCATTATTTTTAACTATGAACAGTGGGTGCCAATTGCTCAGTGCATCCCAGAAACGACAGTTAAAACCGGAGCAGATTTTACCCAGTTTCTACAATGGTGCTGAACAAGTTTTATTGTGGTCTACATCTGCGGCATGCTTGACACCGGTTCAACTACATACATTTAAATCCCCCGCGGATTTCCCTATTCCCACTTTCAAAATTAGCATGCCCCTTCCGAAAAAGGGGCCAGTGTAGACGTAGCCATTCTGTAAATAAAGAACAAATCCTCCTTCCCTGTGGTAGCACTGGATAATACATCACCAAATATCATCCCTTAACACCACAACATAACAGAAAATTATTATTCATATAGGAGATAATACTAGATCCAAGTAACTATTCACGGATGAAGTGTTCTGCACATAACATACAACACAGGGACAGAAGTATAGCCCACATTTCAAAGAGGCCTTTGCCAGTGTTTCCCAGATTGGCCCAGGGTTAGAAGAGCATTTAAGAGGGAGTGAAGTTCAAAAGAGGGATATACTTTCTGCTGCATGTAGTCAGAAGATAGGACTTTGAAGTCCCACCTGGAGGGCTGCTAGCAAGTCTTTCGTGCTCCAACTTGGAGCCCATTTCCTACATCCGTAGTTCAAGTTACATATTTTGATCTTACACAGACTTAAAGAAGAGCTCTGTGTGATCTCAAAGGTTTGTCTCTCTCACCAACAGAAGGATAAGAGGAAAGGTCCTTTCATGGACTGATAATTGGTTAAAAGGCAGGAAACAAAGAGTAGGAATAAATGGTAATTTTTCAGAGTGGAGAGAGGTAACTAGTAGTGTCCCCCAAAGGTCTGTCCTTGGATCCATCCTATTCAATTTATTTATAAATGATCTAGAGAAAGGAGTAAACAGTGAGGTGGCAAAATTTGCAGATGATACCAAACTGCTCAAGATAGTTAAGACCAAAGCAGACTGTGAAGAGCTTTAAAAAGATCTCACCAAACTAAGTGATTGGGAAACAGAATGACAAATGAAATTTAATGATGATAAATGTAAAGTAATGCACATTGGAAAAAATAATCCCAACTATACATATAACATGATGGGGGATAATTTAGCTACAACTTCTCAAGAGATAGATCTTGAAGGCATTCTGGATAGTTCTCTGAAAATATCCACAATGTGCAGCAGCAGTCAAAAAAGCAAATACAATGTTAGGAATCATTTTAAAATGGATAGAAAATAAGATAGAGAATATCTTATTGCCTCTATATAGAACCATGGTACACCCACATCTTGAATACTGCATACAGATGTGGTCGCCTCATCTCAAAAGATACACTGGCATTGGAAAAGGTTCAGAAAAGGGCAACAAAAATGATTAGGGGTTTGGAACAGGTCATATATGGAGAGAGATTAAAAAGACTTGGACTTTTCATCTTAGAAGAGAGGAGACTAAGGGGGGATATGATAGAGGTCTATAAAATCATGACTGGTGTAGAAAAAGTGAATGAGGAAAAGTTATTTACTTATTCCCACTATATAAGAACTAGGAGTCACCAAATGAAAGTAACAGGCAACAGGTTTAAAACAAACACTCAACACACAGTCAAGCTGTGGAACTCCTTGCCAGAGGATGTGCTGAAGACTAGGACTTTAACAGAGTCCAAAAAAGAGCTAGATAGATTCATGGAGGTTAGGTCCGTTAATGGCTATAAGCCAGGATGGATAGGAATGGTGTCCCTACTCTCTGTTTGTTTGGAAATGGACGACAGGAGAGGGATCATGTGAGGATTACCTGTTGTGTTCCCTCCCTCTGGGGCATCTGGTATTGGCCACTGTCGGCAGACAGGATACTAGGCTAGATGGACCGTTGGTCTGACCTAGTATGGCCATTCTTAAGTTCTTAATAAAAGATATTTCCTCACCCACCTTGTCTCTCTAACATCTTGTGACTGTCATATCTAGAAGAACACTGTACACATAGAGAGTGAGAGTCACTTAGTCCATCTCTGCCTTTCTCTCAATGTTTGTTGAATATAAATGTCTGCATGACACATTTGGCTTTTGACAAAACTGCATATCTTGTTGGAAATATTCTAACTCATACCAGTGCTAATCTGGAACTACATGTGCAATATGTTGGATAATATGCGAGAAATAGTAATGGTGCTTCCACCTGCTGTGCAGCAGCAGAATAGCAGGAAACTAATGGAGAATTCAGACCACAGACTGGACAAAGAACCTATAACCTGATTAATAGCAGGACAGAATCAGTCACAGACATGAACAACTTTTTAAATGCTCCACCAGCCCTACGCATTTAGCTACACTTGAGAAAGCTTCTTTTACCTTGATTCTTTCCTGCCTTGGGACAACTGCTCTAATAGGTGATCTCTGAATGGGTACATCATTCACCACACCAGTGTTTACTACCACTTGATTTGTTTACAATTCCTAAACCCTCAGCAGCAGAGCTAGAAATTTGTCATCATGGCAGTCAGCTCTAAGAGCTAATAAGTTAGGACAAATGGTCAGTTGGAGCCCATTTCTTATTTACCTGGAGGAAAATCACTTAGATCCCATCTAACCACTTTGTTTTAACGTGGCTTGGAAACAGAGTTATAGTTTCCTCCACACTGCAGGGTAACTGAAAGAAGGGGTGGCCATGTTGTAATTAGGTCCTCCAAAAGAGTTATATTTGTGGCAACTACAGGGATGAAGAGTCAAATCCTGAGCCCTTTCCCAAGCCTTATAATGAATGGTGTTTAGAAAAATCAGAATGGCCATCCTGGGTCAGACCAAAAGTCCATCTAGCCTAGTATCCTTTCTTCTGACATTGGCCAATGCCCAGTGCCCCAGAAGGAATGAAAAGAACAGGTAATCATCATGTGATCCATCCCTTGTTACCCATTCCAAGCTTCTGTCAGAAGCTAAGGACACCATTCCGGCTCATCCTGGCTAATAGTCATTGATGGATCCATCCTCTCTGAATTTATCTAGCTCTGTTTTGAACCCTGATGCAAGAAAATCCTGAAGGCTGTAGAGCTGTAGCAGTAGTGGAACCATTTTGTAGCCACTGCTACAGGAAGCAAGAACCTCTGTCCTGCTTCGTCCCTGCTTTGGTAAAGCTAATGGATCATATCAGCATGGAAAGAGACACCATGGAGCTGAGTTGCACAACAGAACAGGGAGAATGATTCCTTTGCACAAGCTCCTGGCATTTTTTGCCTCTTAAGTATTCCAAATACTTGCTCTCCACATTAGATTCTCCCACATTTTGAAGCATGTGGTCTAACTCCTAAGATAACAAGGTGCAACCCTCCTGCTGGAATGTTTGTTATACTGAACAATTAAAAATAAAATTGCTTTGTTAGTCCAGACCTGCTTACTACACTAATTTAAATATAAGGATTTGGCAACATAAAATAAATTAGCATGCAGCTCTGAAGGAGCTACATTTTATGGTATAAGTCAGTCTGTTTGCATTTAGGTAGCAGAAGCACTGGCAACCTCCTGTGGTCATTGAACTCATGTCAGAAGAAGTCAAATGGGCATCCCTTGCTGTACACAGGTATAATGTGGGTTAAAGTCAATAATCTAAATAATTATTTTCAAGATGATTAGGTAGGCTTCCTGAATGGACCAAATTTTTCCAGATTCCAAAATACATGAGCATTGTTTTATCTTTGAATTGCACCGAAAATTGACATTCTTTTTAATAGAAGCATTCAGTGCTTTTTTTGTGACGGTACTGCCCAGTACGCAGTACCGGCACCTCCAGACGCAGTACCAGCACCTCCAGGCAGAGCTCAACAATTACAGGCACTTTTTTTTTTATACAAAAAAAGCATTGGAACCATTGCTCTCCACAGTTAAAGATTAACCTATGCATAAAGCTGTTAGGCAGACATAAAACACTACTGCAGAACATTTGGGGAGAAGGAATCAGCAGTGCACAGTGAGCAGCCCAAATCAAAAGGGATTCAGTTGCATTTGCTTCCTAAAACATGCACTAGCCAAGCAAGCACAGCATGTTTCATTAGAAACAATAAAATCTCCTTTTCAACTAACTGGCATTTTGGCAAGGCTACCGATAGAGCAGAAACCTGAAGCGCAACTTGTTTGCCATACCATTGCCTGCTTTTGTTGAATCAGTCATTCCCTGTTGAGTGTGTTCCTGATGTCAATAACAAATCTCCAGCCCCACATTTATATGCCAATGTGTGTACGTGAGCTCTTGCTCATTCTGCGATTAAAAATGCAAGCACCTACTTTTTTCCAGCTTGAAAGACTGCCAAAACCTTTGTATCTGAGTTGGCATGAGGAAGTCTTCCGGTGCCCATTCTATCATTCTAGTACTGCTCAATCAAACGTCATAGGAGGTTGGATACTTTCTAATTTCCTTTCTGTGCAAGGTTTCCAAGGGCTTCATTTGGGGCTCTGTCATGAGAGCAATGCCAGCCTTTCCATTGCCTCCTCCACAGTCCTCCCCAACCCCTTTGTGGTGTATTCAGAACATAACCTTATTCCTTAGTCAGACAAGCTCTCAGCCCAGAGGGGGAATGTTCTAAAAGTTTTTAATTAAGGGCCCAACCCAATTCCAGGACATGACAAAAGCTGACGGAAACTGAATCAGAGCATAAAGGTTGCAGGGTCTGAACCTGTTCCCACTGATGCCAATAGATGTTTTGCTACTCACTTCAGAGGCTGCAAGTGCAGATCCATAATTCAGCCGTTTTATATTTCAGTCACTAGTAGAGTTGGTTGGAAAACAGGATCCTTTCCGTCCAGCAGGAAAATTTAATTTTTCACACAAAAATTGAAAACCAATACTTTTCATCTGAAAAATGAAAACGTTTTATTTGGAAATATTATTGCTATCTTTTATTGGACCTATGGTTCAGGCATTTCAAGCTCCCATTTTCCTTGGCCAGACCTCATCTTCACTGATGTCCTATGGTCTCCCCATCTATGGAGCTCCCTAGAAGTCCCTGGCCGTGATGAGTGACGAGGGGTGTAGTCCGAATGGGGAACCTAGCCCATACAGAAGAATGGTGTTTGTTTTACAAGGCACCTGAACTACAATGCTTATAAAGGTTCTGAGACAGCTCTTGTGAAAAATCTTACTTTAATGGATTTTTTTTGACAAGTCTTAGATGTTGATCCTAGTCTCCCTAGAGAACTTTCAGTTGGGGCAGCTACTATCAGACTATTGAAAATCACCCTAAGTAGATCCCATCCCATCCCACCCCACAATACCCACTCCAACTCCCACACATTCCAGCATCCATTTTTATCCCACGTTCACCCACAAAAAAACCTTATTTGATATGGTATTTTGCCCCTCTTAATCCAAACTATCATAGGGTATGTCTACACTATCCCGCTAGTTCGAACTAGCAGGGGTAATGTAGTCATCCGCAATTGCAAATGAAGCCCGGGATTTGAATTTCCCAGGCTTCATTTGCATAAAGCCGGCCGGCGCCATTTTTAAATGCCGGCAGTTCGAACCCCGTGCCGCGCGGCTACACGTGGCACGGAGTAGCTAGTTCGGATTAGGCTTCTAATCCGAACTAGCTGTACTCCTCGTGGAATGTACTCCTCGTGGAATTAGGAAGCCTAATCCGAACTAGCTACTCCGTGCCGCGTGTAGCCGTGCGGCACGGGGTTCGAACTGCCGGCATTTAAAAATGGCGCCGGCCGGCCGGCTTTATGCAAATGAAGCCCGGGAAATTCAAATCCCGGGCTTCATTTGCAATTGCGGATGACTACATTACCCCTGCTAGTTCGAACTAGCGGGGTAGTGTAGACATACCCATAGAGACATGCCATGCACTGTAAGACACTGCCATATTCTGTGCCAAAGGAGCATGCAGCAATTCCTGTTACATTACAAGTATATAATTTATCACTCATGCATGTGACCCAAGATGATGCAAGATGCTATATAAATAGTATTAAAAATAATGTTGACTGATTTTTGAATTAGCTTTCTTTTTTAAGTTGGCAAGATATACCACAGTCCATAATGAAGATAAGATAAAGCAAACTGAAGCTTGTAAATAGACTACCAAGTTCACATTAGAAGAACAACTGCTTTGTGTTCCTTGTCTGGATAGGTTTCTTAGTGTCTGTCATCCCCCTCCTCCATGCTTTATAAAAATTAATATATGAATATGCATAATTTTAAGATGTTTTATGAAAAATGGCTCATGTAACATATCAATTTTAAATTTAAAGTCTGCTGAATGTATATATCTTCTTTTTGTGCATGTCTCATTCCTGAATGTGAAGTTAGACATATGAAATGTGAATCAGGATACTTTAAGAACTTAATGACTCAGTACTCTAATGACCCAAACTGTGGTTGGTCCTAGAAAGACATGCGACCATGCCACCTAGCACTGGACTCCATGTTGAATCTTGTATTTTTTCCATGGGCATGGGGAATTAAAACAAAGGGTTTCCCCCATGGGGAAAAGTCTTTTTAAAGGAATGGAAAGCAATCAGGTCTTTGCCTTCAGCTGGCTTTTGAAACCATCTTGCCCACCTAACAAGGATAATCATGAAGAAACCTGGCAACAAAGAACTTTAAAGAACTCTGAAAAAATTGTAGACCCAGATCAGAGTAACTTTTTAGGGTAAGAATTCACATGTAACAACTTTCTTAGTGGATTAGAACAAGCTGGTGTCTTTTATTTACTTAATGATGCCCTGTCTCTCACACCCTTTCTTTTTTCCTTTTTTTATTTTTCTCCCCCCTCTCCTATTTATTTCGAGTTTTCATATCCCCTACTCATAACTCTGGTCATCTGAAGAAGTGGGCTGTGTCCACGAAATCTCATGATACTATCTACATGTTTTGTTAGTCTATAAAGTGCTACCAGACCATTTGTTGTTTTTTTCTGTAACAGACTGACTTGGCTATCCCCTGAAGCTCACTTTGATCTGTCTGTTTGCACTTATGATCGCTTAGATGCTACCTTTTATACTATTGAGTATAAATAAAATACTTTTATTTATTATCAAGCCCAATATAAATAGTTGTTACCTAAGGGAGAGGGGAGGAACCACTGTGCATCTCTCTCTTTCATAGATAAAGGGGACTGACCTAGTGAGCTTTCTCTGTATAAAACTTGTACATAGGATAAGGTGGATTTATTTAGGGCTTTGATCCTTTTGGGGGATCTGTGTTCCTGGGTGTTGAGCCCTCCCAGAGCTGAGATGGTTCAGTGTCTGGTTGCTCTGCTCTGGGGGTGGTAACTCCAGTTCTGTGCTGGCTGGGGGAGACCAGAGTTTCTGGTCCAGCAGGACAAAGTGGTGGGGAGCCCCAGAGGGCAGAGAGGTGGGCATCAGTGACTTGACCAGCACACCAGTGGACAACCCCAAGAGGATTTCTGTGATCAGTCCCTCTTTTATATTATCATCATAAGCAGGGCTCGCCGAGCAGCGGCAAGCCCTGCTCGCCAGCCACGCGGTTCTGCACTCTGCGCATACGCAGATCGTTCTGCGCCGGCTCTTCCAGGGTGTAATCTACTCGCCACGGGTGAGTAGATTACATTGTTTGTCAAGCCCTGCTCATAAGTATCTTCTACTCTATTTCCACATAAAGAATGTTCACAAAATTGGAGGTACTGTCATATCTGCTAAGTGTGACTGACACCAGCCTTACCATCACAACTTTCCTAAGTCTAGCTACAGTGTATAAAGCCTGAAGATGCCTATGGCTCAGGTTTCAAGAATTTTAAACACTTCTGTGTTGCCATGTTTACCCATTTTTCCAAAGATAGCTCTTGTTTAGGAAATGAAAATGAAGAAAAAGCTCTGACCCTTCTTAATAAGAGGGAGATCTAGTACAGGGTTTTGCTTAATACTGGAGGAGGAGAATCAGAACCATTTTCCCCAGTATAGCATAGTTAGTTATTTCAATTAATCAATACGAGGCCCCCTCAGAGAATGACAGAGGCCCGGCCACTTTGAGTATAGAGGCCCTAGCTCAGCCCAGCCCCAGCCCCAGGCCCCCAACATATCTAACTTCTCATCCACAGGGTCATACTAAAACCAAAAGAATATATGAAAATGAACATTCAAGACATGTATTTATTAACAATTAAGTCATTATACCAATAGCATGTATATTAAAAATGTAACTTATAATTATAAGTTTCCACTGCAAGCAAAACTCTTCATTTTTGGAATGCTTTTCTGGCTTTGTTGTGTGAAAACTCATTTATAATTGAAGAAAAATCTAATTTACGTGCAGCATCACTGTTAACGTTAAGCATTGCTAGCCCATTCAAATGCTCTTGTCCCAATGTAGAATGACGGTACTTCTTCATTTGTTTTAACACATTGAATGTGCATTCACCTGAACCCACAGATGCAGGGAGACTGACAAAAATACGTAATGCAATTGTGATATTAGGAAATACAGTGGCCAGCACCAGGTGCCCCGGAGGGGGTGGACAGAAGACAATGATCAAGCTATTTGTTTTGTGCCATCTCTCTCCAGCCTCTGACAAACAGAGGCCAGGGACACCATTTCTATCCCCTGGCTAATAGCCTTTTATGGACCTAACTTCCATGAAATTATCTAGCTTCTCTTTAAACTATTATAGTCCTAGCCTTCACAGCCTCCTCTGGCAAGGAGTTCCACAGGTTGACTACATGCTGTGTGAAGAAGAACTTTCTTTTATTAGTTTTAAACCTGCTACCCATTAATTTCATTTGGTGTCCTCTAGTCCTTATATTATGGGAACTAATGAATAACTTTTCTTTATTCACCCTCTCCACACCACTCATGATTTCATATACCTCTATCATATCCTCCCTCAGTCTGCTCTTTTCCAAACTGAAAAGTCCCAGTCGCTTTAGCCTCTCCTCATATGGGACCTGTTCTAAACTCCTGATCATTTTAGTTGCCCTTTTCTGAACCCTTTCCAAGGCCAAAATATCTTTTTTGAGGTGAGGAGACAACATCTGTACACAGTATTCAAGATGTGGGCGTACCATAGTTTTATACAGGGGCAGTAAGATATTCTGGGTCTTATTTTCTATCACTTTCTTAATAATTCCTAGCATCCTATTTCCCTTTTTGACTGCCGCTACACACTGTGTAGACGTCTTCAGAGAACTATCCACGATAACTCCAAGATCTCTTTCCTGATTTGTCGTAGCCAAATTAGCCCCCATCATATTATATGAATAGTTGGGGTTATTTTTTCCAAACGTGCATTACTTTACACTTATCCACATTACACTTCATTTGCCATTTTGTTGCTCAATCACTCAGTTTTGTGAAATCCTTTTGAAGTTTTTCACAGTCTGCTTCTGTCTTGACTATCTTAAACAGTTTAGTATCATCCGCAAACTTTACTACCTCACTGCTTGCCCCTTTCTCTAGATCATTTATGAATAAGTTGAATTGGACTGGTCCTAGAACTGACCCTTGGGGGACACCACTAGTTAACCCTCTCCATTCTGAAAATTTACCATTTATTCCTACCCTTTGTTTCCTGTCCTTTAACTAGTTCTCAAGCCACATGGATGACATTAAAATGCATTCAAATTTGGATGTATACTTCTGAATTGACGTAAGCTCAGTGTAAGCCTGTACGTGAGAGCGTGAGATTCAAGCTCACTTAAAGCCTCTCTCACAGAGTCCAAATGCTGTGTAACTGGTTTAACGCCATCAATTCGTGCTAACCATCTCGTTGTCAACATGCCAGAAAGGGAAATAGGCAGATGCTGCTTCAGAATTTCCCACTTTTGAGGACTGCTACTGAAGATGTTGTACAATTGCTGGATTGTTCCAAAATATGTGATTGCTTCCTTGCAAGATTCAGTGCAACACTGATAAGATTTAGTGGGTGGTTGCCACAACTGGACAACATACAGTTTGGATTTTGCTCAGAAGGACTGCTTGTACTCAGTTGTACATCCCAGCCATATTGGAACCATTGTCATAGACTTGGCCAATGCAGACCTCAAAATTCAATTTGAAGCCTTCCAGAATTTCTAATACAATGAAATGAGCAATGATTTCTTTTCTAGTTTGTGTGTGTGTGTGTGTGTGTGTGTGTGTGAGTGTGAGAGAGAGAGAGAGAGAGAGAGAGTGTGTGTGAGAGAGAGAGAGAAATTATTGAACAAAATGAATTGTTCTTCAATTGAAACCTTTGAACTTCCTGCAATGTTAACATATCGAACAACCAAGGTCATCTGTTCTTTATGAGAACAGTCTGGAACTGCATCAATAATAATTGAAAAGTACTTTGCATGTCGTATCTCTTCAATAATTGTTGTTTGCACAAATGTTCCATACAGCTAAATAAACTCATTTTATATTCTGGTGGGCACATAATGGGCTTGCATGCATTTTCCGCTCTCTTGTGATTCACAAACACACTTAAGATGGCCTGATAAAAATGGGTCATATTTGCTAAGAAGCTCAAGTATACCAAGAAAGTTTCCACTTGTAGGGTCTCTGATACGTTGACTGGAACCAAACAATGCCAATCCCCATTCAGAAAGAAAAAGAATGACATTCAATATGTGCTCAAGGAGTTTTTTCCAGTTATCAGTTTCTGTGTTTTTTTCACTCAAAGAAAGATTTCAATTGAACTGTCAGTTAGTGCTGCTCTGCTATCTGATTTCTATGTAACATATTTATCTTTATGCGATAATGAAGTTTCATGTGCAGGTATTCGGTCCTTCAACTTCCTCCAACCTCTACTGATGCTCCAACAGGATGGATTAGACAGTACTGATGAATTTGAAGTATTACTGTTAAAAATGAAACAGGGTACACAGTACAGAGCCTGCTTTTCCATGCTCCAGCAGAGCCAGGCTTTTGTTTTGATCTCTTCATTTGGAAGAGTTTTTGTCAGCAGACGAGTGGGTAAAGCATGATTTTCAGCATCTTTCAGTATATTACTTAGAATCTGAAAACAATTAAATGCAGAAATGAGAAACGACTGCGTTTGAGCAACCTTGTTCTGATCAAGAAGTCCAATATCAAGTTCTGATACCACTATTATACTGTGTCCTATGCTAGTCATAAGTTCTTGCTCTTGCTGCACAGCATCTCCAAGGTCCTCATTTTCTGCCTGCACAGTCTCTAAATCGGGTGTAGATTCTGCATCTATCACTATTGTTGGCATTTCTGGGTCTTGATTTTGCGCCTCATTTTAGAATCAGTAGCATTGAAATGTCATTTGTGGGTACAAAGTTATCATCAGAACTGGAAGTGTCACTCTCAGCATGGTCACCATCTAATGGCCGAGATGTCTTTTCTACAAGAAATGATGTCATTGGCTTTAAACTTTTAACTGATGCTTCACTCTTGCTTTTTCCGTCTCTTACTTGCACCACTTTCAAATCTTCACTTCATTTTTATAAAGGGGTTCTTTTAAAACATAGTAACACACAATGTATTAATTCGCTAAAGGCTATTGGTTATACAAAATTTTAGGGGTGTTATTTACTACGTCCCTTAAACCCTTATTTCAAAGTCTTGAAATTTCATCTACTAACATGTTCCCATTGTTAAATTCTTCTAATAACTGATACGTTATTATGAATATGAACACGGGGCGATTGCCCGATTAGATATAATGTTTATTAAACAGCTAGAATTAATAGTTTATCACAAAAAAAGCCTTTAAAGGTGACTCAAACTGGACAAAGAGGTAGCTTGCAGCTGAGCCTGATATGATTATTGTATACGAAGACAGATAAGAAAAATCAGGAATACAAAAATCTCTTATGCAGAGCTAAACATATAATTTAAATTTTAAACTCACTCTCCAACCAAGCAAAATCACTTTACAGTAACAGCATTAATTATGACTTTCAAAAAACCTCTCAACTATTCAAAGACTGTAAAAAAATGTGTCTTATAACATAAAATCACTAATCACAGAAGCTACTCCAGTCACGCAGATTAAAACTCAGATGTGACTGAAAAACTGGTGAAGGCCCGAGGTCCCACAATGATTTAAATCAGTTTTTGTTGGTATATATCGCTTCTTTTGCTGTCTCTGTTATAACTGCAAGGTGTATATTAAATTGAAATGACTTGGCAGAAAAATGTCAAAATTTGAGGCCCCTTTGTCTCCTGAGGCCTGGACCAAATGGTCCTCCTGGCCTCCGGCCCCTTCCCCCCGATAGGGCCTGGTCAGTACCAAACTCAGTGCCCCCAGAATGATATTGCACTTGTGTCACTGAAAGTGTCAATTTTCAGATGAAATATAGGAATCAAATACACAGACCATGTATGCTCAATAGGAGATCCTTTGGGATTTTTCCCACAGGGCCAGGAGCATAAATCCAGTTTTTAGATAATTACATTATTTTTCACCTCTCTAAATTCCCCTGATATTTTAGTTTGATAGAGTATTATGCTTCACTTATTGCTATAAATTGTGTTGAGCTGTTGTGTCCAGTTAAACAGCTGTTTATTTCCCCCTGTAGTGGGGGTGAAGGAATTATTCTTCACTGCATATTGAAGGCTATACTATGAAAAGTGTTCTACAAATGCAAGGTATTATAATTAAGATGGAATTTTTAACCCTAGTTAAAGTTCTGAGCCTTATTTTTCTTCCTGCTTCTGTCTTCCTCTCTTCCCACCCTCAGCCAAATAGTGTTCACTCTCTGCATTGAATGGCTTGAGTTGCCAAATTTAGGTTTGATTTGAACTTCCTCAAAGTTCAAGGCTATTTGGATTCAATGTTTTGATTCAAACCATCATGGAGAGAGAGACTGATAAGTTAGCTCTGGATTTTAAAATCCAGAAAGTGAAAGGGTGGCTTAATCTGTGGGTTTAGTCTCTAACACACTAAAAGCTTCTTTACAGTAGAAAATTATCAGTGAAGCTTTGATTGTAATTTACTAGGTTGAGAATCATTTCTTTGTTGGCGGGCATAGACATGGACGGTTGATTTTGCACCAAATACACTCACTTCAGTAATAGGCAAATTCAAGGCTATCTTTTATAGGACTTGACAGTTATTTGAGAGGGTACTACTATCAGTTAGGAAGAAGGGAAATGAAAATAAAAAAAGTCAAATGATTAATAGAAAAAGAATGATGCACAAATCACCACAGCTCTTGACATCTGTTACAAGTGAAGAATCATGAACAGTAGCTGAAGCTTGCAATGCTGTACACATCTCAAGTGAAAGAAAGTTCTGATGTGTGTATATAGAACTCTTCCCAAAACTAGAGTCAGAAATGGGCAATCTTAGAACTCTGTGGCAATCATGAGCAGCTGTACAAGCTCTCCTACCACTCTTCTACCACTCTTAGCGGTAGAAATGACATTGCCTCCGCCTGTGTTTATGTCAACATAACTTATATGGCTCTTGGGGATGGTTTATTCAAACCCTGGGTGACATATATTATACAGACATAAACTATAGTTTAGACATAGCCTAAGAAGGCAAGCCCCTGAGTCATTTTTTGGAGGTTTATCTAGCTGATAGCTCAGAATGGAGACTTGCCTCCTGCTGAAAGTGTGTTGAGTAGAAAAACTCTGGCTATATAATTATCCTCTAAGAACAGAGATGTGCAATACAGCTGAACAAATCTACTTTAAAGTAGACTGAGGTGTTCAAAGGTCTCCAGATGCAATGGAGGAAAATTTGTGTGTTAAGAGACTGTGCAAAACAATGTATAGTTTAATTTTACATAAGTAGCAGAAAATAGTCATTGTAAGAGTTGTTCCTTCTAAGAATTTCCTCCTTTCACAGGGATTCATAGCTGTTTTCCACTAACATTATTGTGCTGATTCAGCCCGAAGTTTTGAGTATTAGAAAATTATTCCCATTACTCTTACAATTGAATATTCATTGTTTAAAGGAATTTAACTACAAAGGTTCCACCAAATAGTGAACCACTCTCAGTAACATGCCATTTAAATGCATCGAATATTAATAGATCAGGGCAAAAACCCTCAGCAGTGGAAAAACTAATCCCACAGTGCTAGTGGCCTGGTGGCAGCATAAACAAATTACATTTACTATTTAGAGAAAATACCTATCATTTTTATACTTAGTTTTTAATAGAAGGAATTAACTGTGGCAATCTTTAGCAATAATACTATGTAATGTAGGAGTTGTCCTAGGATTGCATACATTTCTTTATATAGTCTTCCCAAGAGCTTGTTAGAAAATGGATCTTTCCGCTCCATAGGAAATGTAAACTTTTTATTGAAAAATAAAATGTTTTTGACCTAAATTCAAATTTTTTTTTATGGGAAGCAGATACTTTTTGACCAGTCTAGGTATTTCCCTCTCTTTTTCATTCTCTTGGCATTTGGTTGTGAATTGAATAAGTGCACTATACTGTTCATATTTGTCAGTGTACTTGCCAATGTTTGGTTCCATGAAGAATGGCTGGGCTTGTTGTCCTTAACATTCCCTTACAGGATGTACATAATTAAAGAAGTTACATTATTCTATGCAAACATTTCTAATCATTATTAAATGCTACATGAATATCAACTAGTCCTTAAGTCTCTTATCTGAGCCATTTCAAATACTGTATATGCAAAAATGGACTTTCCAGAGCCAACAACAGTGTAGGAGACTTTCCATTTTTATCGGAACAAAGAGACACTGATTTCCTGTTTGGCTTTTTAGCTCTCAGTTACTGATCCGCAGCTTGTTTCTCCAATGACAAAAATAGCCATTTTCCCACCCTCAGTTCCACTTCCTCCTTCATTAAAGTATTCGGTCCTGGTTGGCTGATTGATGAGCTTCAGTTGGTTTGACCTTGTAGATTCTTACCACTTTCCAGCCTTATCCTGAATTTGCAGACAAGCACAGGACAGGGAGGGGTTTCTGCTTGTAATTCGTCCAACTTTTTTGTCCAGAGTTCTGTGAAGACACAAATGGGGCATATGTTCTGTCACAAAGGTTATTATCAAGCTGCTGGTATGTTGACACTGCTCCAAATTTATGTATTTACTTGTTGAATGTCAGAGAAAAAGTTCAGGTGATTCTAAAATGGTACGTTGTTTCATCAACTGGATGCAGATCTTTATGGGTATGTCTAGACTACATGGCTCCGTCGACGGAACATGGCTTACAGGATCTGACGACAAAGGGTTCTGGGGTTGGCAGATCCCCATCTAGACTGCCGCGCTGTGCTGACAAACAGCTGATCGTTTTGATTTAAATGAAGCGGCGATTATTTAAATCGCAGCTTCATTTCCCTTTTTTCATCCTGCCTAATCTACATGGCTCTGTTGATGGAGCCATGTAGTCTAGATGCACCCTATATGCCTAGAGCCAGAAATAAAATAAGCCAGATGAATGTTTTCTAATTAAATGCTTGCTTGCCACATGTTTATCCTTTTTAGGTATTCTAAAATCACAGGCTGAAGAATTTAAGACCAGTACTGGTTATTGTAAGGAGGTGGAATGGCCTCATTGCAGCACACAGGGGGTTAATCCTGGTGGATCCAGCTAGCCCCATCCATGCACCTCACAGGAAGTGCAGGGGCAGGGCAGGAAGTAATAAGCGCCAGGCCCTGAAGTTCAGTAGGGGGTCAAAGCAGGGAAGAAGCCAAATGTCCCTTTCAGGAAGGTGAAGCACCTGTGGAGCTGACGACAAGCTGCAAAGTGACAACACTCCCAAGTTAGCTTGGAGAACAGGCAAGCTGCAGCCCCCAGAACCTGAGGAACCCAGGGAGGAAGCTTTTCAGTCAGGGAGACAAGGAAACGGGCCCCAGCAGCTGCGGAACAATCTAACTGGTTACCAATAAGAAATAGCCCAAGGAGAAAAGACACTAGTCCTATTATGTTGCCAGAAGGTGAGACAGTGACATCTGGTTGTTTCCAGGGCTCTGGTCTAGGACCTGGTGGAGCATGGTGGGCCCAGGTCCCCCTGCCCTGTACATAACCCTGGATGACCTCTAACCCTCAGGCCAGGAGGCCTGCACTATTGACTACTTGCTTTTCCAGCCTATGCCCAGAAGGCTTGCGCCCTTATTTATCCATCTAGCCCTCAGATGGATGCCCTGAGCCACAGACTTCTTATGGGCTCAGCCTCAGGCATGAAAGCCAGCACTACCACATGCCCATACTGCAAACTACGTCAGCCGATCACCTCACCCAGTGGGAGCAGCAATTCCCCACTGCTGTCAAAGAGGGCAACCTGGAGGAGAGCCAAGTTACCTAAGTTGTGAGAAATCATTCACACAACCAGTGCTTTTTTTGTGATGGTACTGCCCAGTATGCAGTACCAGCACCTCCAGACAGTACTGGCACCTGCAGTCAGATCTCAACAACTTTTCCCCTGGAGTATTGGCACCTTTTTTTAAAAAAAACAAAAAAAGCACTGCACACAACTATTTGTGGCTGAGCCCCAACTATGTGCTATACAATTGATAACGATTGATAATTTTAGGAAAACATATCTCTTACATAAAAGAACTGTACAGGGTGAGAAAAAATCCTTTAAAATGTTAAAGAATCCAATCATCTGCTCAAATACTTTAAGCTAACTACTTCTAGCTACCCAACAATCTAAGTCAGATATAACTGGAAGAAAATCAATAGGTGATATTTTAAGGAAAAGCACATTTTGTACAATTTGTAGTCTGTTCTCAATTAACACAAGCGGATTGATCATTTTTAAAGAGTAAGGGACATGTTTTTAGAAGCAAGCTATAAGCGTGCATGCACAACATTACATACTTACGGTTTTGCATGGTTTTTTTTTAAACATCTAAATCTTTACAAGCAACACGCCCATGTGAGTGAACAGACAATATTAAATTGGGGTAGTTAGACACCACTTTCCCTGATTTTTTTTCACTGAAATAAGAGTTGCACACCTACATTTGAATATCTTGACCTTTCAGTTATATTACCAAGGACGTGTTTGAGCGGTCATTGGTAGAGGGCTGCAGCTAAGATGTAAGTTTTGTGGTTGTCAAATGATGTGTGGGAGGAACAAGTACTACTACTGGCTTTGGATTATATGTTTTACAACTACTATATTATTTTGTTTCAATTGTATGTCAAGAACTTTAAGTTGCTGAACTGTGGTGAAGAATGTCTTTTAGACCAATATGTAAATAAATAAATCTTAAGTTTTCAATGGCTAAAAACAAATACTGTACTGAGCAATCAGTACTCACAATTCTAGGCTTGTAAGATTAGGCAAGCAAACGTGTAGACTTCATTGAGGATGGTTTTTGAAAAATTTAGTCCTCATTCTTTTTCTAGGTGCAAATGACATACCACTTCAAAGTCTGCTGTTTCTATAAGGCACCAATCCCTGCTTTTTCTCTCCTTCCAGTATTCACCTCTGAAAAAATGGTTGCTTAATTCACTGGCAGAACTAAAGTCTTGGATCATGGCATCAGTCTCAGATGTACTCTAATTCATAAAATCTCTGTGATCCAAATCAAATGCTCTTTTTACTGCATGTCTGACTGAAATTGATCTCAGGGGTTCATGTTTTCATTCCTGAAGTTAATACCATACTAGTGAACTCTCTTACATAAATTATTAGAACATTTGGGATCTAAAATAGAATCACAAATTATGCCATCTTGTAGCACACAGAATTTTGAACAAGTAATGTACTTATGAATCAGCTGTCATGCGTAATCAATGGAAACAGAGGAGTCTAACCTCTGTCTGTTATTGTGTGATGATAAGTAGCCTTCAAGCTGAAGATCTATTACATAGGGGTTAGTCTGATAAAAGGGAACACCTCCCCTCATGGCTATATTCCAGATTTTTAGTGTATGTTGTTGATGTAACATCAATATCAGCACATAGTGATTTATAGCCTTATCGCATGAGTAAAGATTTGTTCAAACCTGTGTTGCAGCTCAACAAAAAGTGCTTGAAGCAGAAAAAGCTGGTATATTCGTGTCAAAGAGGGATGTGTCATATTAATTCAGATGGAATATGTGGGCCAAAGAGTCAGGGTATAATATATAGAGACCTCAGCCTGCTTAGTACTATTGCAGACATCATTACAAATCCTTGTAACTGTTCATTAAAGATGCAGAAAAGAAGGGGGGAGTTAAAGCATTTGAAATGTAACGTGTTACACAAGGATTTCATTTTAACAACATCCCACCATCCCTTTTCCTTTAGCTGGAGAGAATATTTAGAAGGAAACCCCATTGTTTGACAGTCTGTTGGGTGGCATTAAAGATGGTACAGGTTGTACCTTCCTTAACCAGGACTCCCTGGTCCAACAACATCCATGGTCTGGCATGGACCACAGATATTCATGGACCACAGAGTCCAGGAATAGGCAGGTCTGGAGGTGAGGAAGGAGTGCTGTAGGGGGCATGGGCAACTCAGCCAAATGGGCAGCACAGCAGGGAGTTTTGGGCCCAGCAGTATCTGTGGCACTCTAGTCCCACCGGTGGCAAGGAAGCTCAGGCCCCAGCAGCAACCAGGGAGCTCTGTCTCGGCCATGGAGCTCCAGCCTCGGTCCTTCACCCAGTCCTAGTGCACAGCTCCGGCCCCAGCCGCGAAGTCAGGTGGCAGCAGAGCACCAGCCCTGGCGCTCTGGCCCCAGCAGCAGTGAGGCTGGTGGCATCTAGAGAGCCCCAGGGGACTGGGACAGAAGTGGGAGCAGGCTGGAGCCCTAACACAGTGGCAGCATGGGCTAGGAGGGGAGGGACCTACCCTGTTCCAGCAAATTTCCTCACTCGGGACCAGTTAGGTCCCGAAGGTGCCAAAACAGCGAGGTCCAATCTGTAATAACTGTCTCTTTGGGTAGTTGAGATGGGTCGGGGCTGTCATGACTGAAACACGGACAGCATGTCCTATCTCCTAAGACAAGACAAACACACACAAAAGGGGAGTGAAAAAACCAGGAAAGATAGCAAATAGAGTTTCTGTCACTGGTGATGACTTTCAATATCAGCCATTTTGAGACCTGGCAAACTTCTACCAGCATTAGGATGTTTAAGCTGTTGCTTTTAGCTGCTTCTTCCTGGTCACAGCAGTATTGCAAAATATGAAGTCTTGGCCAGCTAAACCAGATTTTACTAGGCAGAAGGAAAAAGGTAAGAGAAGAAATAACTCTCTTTTGTACGTTTTCACATAGCTATTTGTTAAAGGTTATTGTGACATAGTTCTGAACTTGCACTTATTTGTTACAGTTAAACTCACAATAATAAATGTGTAGACCCAGTTATCACAACAGACACCAAAATCCCTTCACATGCAAAGCTAAAACACAAACTGTGTTAATCACAGATTTATGACTTAAAACTTCCCTACTAACCAGGCTTTAGTGTACAGCAAAGAAATAAATGTTAATTTATGCATTCTCTCACTCACACCCCTTTATAAACAATTAAAGTTTGTAATCAGTAATTACCCAGGGCTGTTTATTCTAAAAGCACCAAATGCCAGTCTAAATCCAATCGAAGGCAATGGCAAAACTTCCACTGATTTCAGTGGGAGCAGGAGCAGGCTTTCTGCATTTCAGTTTTAAATAATTTATAACTTTTCTCCCCCCCCCCCCCCACCCTCTAGTCCACAGCTAGGTGCCAACATCCTTCCTTTAGCAGCAACAGTTGTAGGAAGATCCTGCTCTCCCACTCCTCCCCCTGTATCACCACAATATTTTCATCTCATCAGCTCTCCCACGTGTGTTTCTGCTGCAGAAGGCAGAAGAGTGACAATTGTTTCCTACGGGGGGGGGGGGGATGAATAGGAGAATGATAGTGTGGCATTCTGTATCTTAAATCAGCGCCTCATATTCACCACTGTAATAATTATATGTTTTGTACAAAGTATGCCTCATGAGAGATCAGGTTAAAAGTCTTGGTCTGTTGAACATTAATATTCTGTTGAACTGTATGTGCTACAATTGTATATTAAAATATGAAGTTTTGTGATGTGTCTGTTACTGAAATATGTTCTGAGGCTGGGAACAGCCATAACCAGTCTTTCAGTTACAACAATGGAGTAGCCAGACAGCAGTTAATGGCACATCAATACTCCTAAAGGAAAGAATCCACCATCTCAGAAACTGGATACAATGGAGATTTCAGAGAGAAAGCACTTATAACAATGGAGATTGCTTGACCCACATCATAGCAAAAGATATTTCCGGAAAACTAGAAGAAATTATAAAAGAGGGGAAGTGACAGCATGATGTGGCCTCATTCCTCCCACAAATCAACATCCAGGAACACATCTGGAGGACAAAGACTTTGAACTGGGGAGGGTTGCGCCAAGCTGGAAAAGAGTCCCAGCCTGTATATTAAGGAACTATATCACATGTCAGGATGAGACACTGTTTGATTCAAATATTGTTTAGTTTATAGAATTCAGTCTGCAGATTTATTGTTGTTTCTTGGGTAACCAACTGCGATCTCTCGGATTATTACTTACAATCTGTCTTTCTGTACTAGCTACTGAGGGGTAGCTGAGTTAGTCTGTAACTGGAAAAACTTAACACAAAAAAAATAGTCTAGCAGCACTTTAAAGACAAACAAAATATGTATATGGTATCATGAGCTTTCGTGGGCACAACCCACTTCTTATCTTTCTGTAGTTAATAAACTTGCTTCATATTTTATCTAAACCTGTGTGTTTTGATTGAAGTTCTTGGGAAATCTCAGCTCAGTTTACCAGGCTAATGTGTGTCCTTGCTACATTGAGGGAGGGACAGACTAGGGTAATGAACATACACTGGTCAGGCTTCTGACCAATGCAAGATGATACAGTTCTGGGGTGCAAGACACGGACGCTGGGGAGAATTGGCTGCAGCCTCTCTTTTGTTGGTTTATGAGTGGTGGGGGAAAGTATTCCTGTAACTCAGCTGGGTGTGTCCCTTGTCTGCATATGTGCGTACCTAGCAAAGGCTTGTAGCTTGGAAACTGCATCACAGAGTGGGTGGGATACACCAGGTTAGTGGAACAAAGGGCTCAGTGGTCCCACAGTACAGGTTGCATCATGGGAACCCCATCACAGAAGTCTACTAAGAGGCACTAACAGTGGAGGAAGAAGGCAGCTCCTGGCACTGGGCCATGAATTTAACAAGAAAAGCCTTCTCCATAGGCACTTAGAAGTCACCTCCAGCTCAGTTGTTCTCTGCTCTATTTCGCAAGGGCAATGCCATATCTTGAACAAAGCACTGAATTCCTGGTCTATACATGCTGAGAGAACAGAACCTATTAAAGTTTGTAATCAACCCAAACTAGAATTCCTGGAACAGGAAAAAAGAGCAGTTTACCATCTGAGGAATGAATCCTGCGGTGGGAACCTGCCTTTCTGCTTCCAATACATTCAGAGCAACACATCTAGCACTAGCACTAATAAAAGATGCAATATTTAGATAATTCAATCCAGCAAACATTTTTTCTTCACCTAGCATAATATTTGGACAATATTCTGAAATCTGAAGAATGAGTCAAAGTTGTGTGTACAAAAGGGCAAATAACATGAAAAGGTAATAAACCCCTTTGCTGACATTTGCAGCTCTTTTTTACTTGTGAGCATTAAGGAAAGCAAAAGGTCCTGAGTACTAATATAAATAAATAATCATGATTGCCATCATCCTTTAACAAACCTTTGGATTTTACTCCCAATGTAGTACATTTTCTGCAAAAGTAAGTGCACTAGTTAGAGGCCAAATTCCAGAGCACCAGAAGCTTAGACATGGGGGAAGAACCAAGGAAGTGACACAAAGGGAATCCTCACATTATTTCTTTTCAGCTCCCTTCTCGTGATGCTTGCAGGGTTGGCCCTGCACAACTAGAACATTGATCACATGCTTCTTGACTAATATATATCAGCCAAAAAACTTAAGGTATGTCTACACTAGCCCCCAGATCGATCTAAGGAGGCTAATGAGGGTGACCGAAATTGCAAATGAACCACGGGATTTAAATATCCCGCACTTGATTTGCATGTGCCCAGCTGATCACCATTTTAGAAATTGACTAGCCCGAAGTAATTGCCCACGTCTACACGAGGCAGTAAAACGGGATTCCGAAATAAAGCCCTAACTTGAATTAGCTGGTAAACCTCATTGCAAGAGGAATACCAGCTAATTCGAGTTAGGGCTTTATTTCGAAATCCCGTTTCACTGCCGCGTGTAGACATGGGCAGTTACTTCGGGTTAGTCAATTTCTAAAATGGCGACCAGATGGGAACATGCAAATCAAGCGAGGGATATTTAAATCTCGTGGTTCATTTGCCATTTCGGTCGTCCTCATTAGCCTCCTTAGATCGATCTAGGGGGCTAGTGTAGACATACCCCTAAAGAATGGTTCTGTAGCACTTTAACTCACTAATGTAGACCAAGGCTATTTCAAAATAACAAGCAGAACATCCACACTACCAAGCCCATTATTTCAAAATTTTAAAAAAACTCCTGCTTTCCTTGGGGAATAAGCATATTTTGAAACAGTTATTTTGGGAGTTATTATTTCCAAATCAGTTATTTCAAAATAATTTCCTGGTGTAGATATGCCCTCAGACGAACCAAAAAATGTAGATGGATTCTCTCTCTATTTTTTGTTTAGTCTCTAAGGTGCGATTTGTTGTTTTTTAAGGTTTTTTAGTTACAGACTACCATGGCTAGCCCTCTGAGACTTTTCTATATCAGCTAAGTTCATCGAAGGATACGTCCACACTGCACAGCTATTTCGGGATACCGGAGGCACGGAGATATGGGATCCCTTCTTAAAAATTCTGTATTGATACTGAAAACAGGGTAGGGAGGATTACCCTGTTTGTGGTGAAATCATCCCTGTATGACCACTATGAAATCAGCTCTGCCAGACTAATTTTATATGACAAGATATTGTAGGACAAATATATAAGCCACCAACTGCATAAAGAGACCAAAGAAGGAGACAAGGATCTCATTTAAAGTCTTCCTCTTTTTCTCTCCTTCACTCAGCTATTAATCACACACATCCCACAGCTCAACATACTCAGTATATTTTTAAAGTTCAAGGTATAAACATGTCCTGTGTTGTAGAGTAGATTAAAACCATTTGCTAAATGACTTCCCAAAGGGTCAGGGCCTGCTGCATGCTGGATAGGGACATAGTGTTGAAACTGTTTTTCTTTAGAAGAGCAGTGGTCTACAGCTTATGACTCTACAGCCAAATATGGCTCAGTATGGAACCAAATATGGCTTTTTTTAAAATTACAATGAAAAATTCAAAATTTTAAAAATGCATAATTACTCATGTCAAGATGATTTTTTTGTGTATTTCACCTTTAACTGTTCATTTTAACAACCATCCATCCTCTCCACTCATTGGGGGTTGTGCATAATCACTTTTTATTTGGTTGATCAAGAAATCTTTCCATCATATATGATCATGAACTCTGTGATCTTCTAACAGTAAAAATGCCAAAGAGAAAGACAGATGACGAGTACTGAAATTTTCAGAAGGAGTGGACAGACTTGCATGCATTTGTGGATAGATCTGAATCTCCGTGCTGTCTCATTTGTAGTGAGAGACTGTTCTCAAACAAACAAGCAAACAAAAATTAATGACAAAACATGCAACATTTGTTACAAAGTACCTTGAGGGTGAAGCACAAAAAAAGCCTGCGAGGAGCTGCAGTGAAAAATAAACATTGCACAAAATAGCCTGCTGGCACGGTCAAAATAAGGTGGGAGCTTAAACTCTGCAAATTTTGCAGGCTCATCGGCATTATTCAAGAGAGGAAAGCCTTTCACTGACGGGGATTACGTGAAAAGATGCATGCTAAAAACTTGTCATTAACTATTTGCCGGGTTTCACAACAAGGACAAAATCTTACAACATTCAAGACCTGCCATTATCAGCAAACATAGTTCATGACAGCTGTAAAAATGACCCATCAAATTGACAAGGAACAAATGCAAAATTTGAGTACAGCTACTTATTTTTCGTTTGCTTGGACAAGACAACTGACATATGTGATGTTAATCAGCTGTGTATTCTGGGACAATATATTTGTGGAAATGCTGGGCACGAAGAAATGATTGAGATATTACCAATGAAAAATCAAACAAGGGGTGAAGACATCCTTAAAACTGTGATGAACTTTCTTACATACAAAGAAATACAGTTGGATAATCTTGTGTCTAGGATGGTTGGTCGTTAGCATTGTCAATTGGATTCTTGCCTAAACCCTTAATCACTGTCAAATTCAGTAACTGTTTGAGGAAGTAGATTCCGAATACCCAGATCTACTAATGCACGATGTTGGCTGATTAACTCGTGGCAAAGTTCTGTCTCGTTTTGCACCTACATTACTGAGATTGAGTCATTTTTGGATAGGAAGGGTGTCAAACACATCAAGCTTTCAGACTGACTGGTTGCTCAAGTTTTAGTCTCACATCAACATTACCAGTCATTTAAATGAGTTGAACCTTATTCTATACGGGTAAGGAAAAACAGCCGGTCCCCGAGTTGCGAACGGTCAATTTGCGACCATTCGCAGTTACAAACAAAACTGTCGTAAATGGCAGACTCTGAGTTATGAACGTGATCCATGCTTACGAACAGCATGGTCATGTGTAACTCTATGGGGTCCGACTTACAAACAGAGTTATGACCAATTACTTGGTCTGTAACCGGTTCGTAAGTCAGAGAGAGGTTGTACAGCCTTTGTCTCTGTAGCACACAGTTTGGAGTTGAGTCAAAATTGACTCTTCATTAAAGATACCGACAGGCAGACTAGCACATTTTGAAAGATTACAAATGGTTTGTGATTCATATCAAAGTGAGAATCCAAATAGAAGCCTTGATTTGCAGCAGCTTTCTGGGTTTTCTCCTGAGCGCCTAATGGCATTCAAGTCTTGTTTTGTTGACTTTTGCAAACACAGTGCACTGTTTAAATGTATGATTCATCCTCATAAAGCGTCCATTGAAGAACTGGATTTGATGGCCATTCCAGCTATCTCAGTCAGCACAAATGGTATGAAGAAGAAATTGGAGCATGATGATAATTTGATTGTGCAAACTTGGAAAGAACTTCCTGCCATATACAACACCATGAAGAATGTCAGCTTGGCCTTACTTTCCATGTTTGGTTCCTGCGTGAACAGGTTTTCTCTCATTTGAATCACATCAAAGGTAATTTATGCTCAAGATTGCCACAAGACAGCCTGAATGCGTGCCTGAAGCTGAATTTGGCCAGTTAGGATATAAACTTCAAAGAAAAGTACGAAAAGATGCAGCAGCAGAAGTCCCATTAAATAAAAACATTGTGTACAATGTTTCATTTATGCTATTATTAGTCATTATGTCAGTGTCTGAAGAGGTTGCTGACCCCTGTTGTAAAGCATAGTATTCATGGAACTGAAGAGGGTAACTGTGCTTTGTTAAACTTTATGGTCTATTAGGGTGAATGTGATCCCTTTTCTTGAGGTTTCAGTACCCCACTTACAAGAACAGAGGTGAGGTGGAGAGCAAAGTTAATTGTTTTGTGTAGTTTTATAAATAAATAACCAGTACTTTTCACAAATGCATCTTATTGCTTTCTACGGGTGAAAAAAAAAAACTTGTCTCTTTCTTCTTGTTGTTAAAATGTCCTGATCAGATAAAATAGTCCTTGAAATTGCTGTTTCTTAAGGTTTATATCACAACAAATTTCATGCATCTTAACATGAGAGCAGGATCTTTGTTAGATACTTTCAAATTCAGAAATATCTGGACTTACATCTTCAGTAGCTAAGGTAAAGATTTCTTACCCTAAAGAGCTATGAATTAAATTAAGGCTCATTGAAGTGCTAAACTCTTTACACTTTGAATTCCTAGCAGCCTTCTTCATTAGGTTTATAGTGACACTTTACTTATAAAATGCAACATGAGGTGGTGCAGCTGTCCCAGGAGGAGCTCCAAACAGACACTGTGACTCAGACATATTCATAGACTCCGTTCCCCCTGAGCTCATGTGTTGCTCAACTGGGTGTAAGTAGGAGGAAAGAATGCTGTGTTGGTCCATTGATAGCTGCAGCATATTTCTCCCCTTATGCCCACTTCAGCTGCTTGGTGTATGTGACTGATGAAGCTGTGGCTTCATGTGCTCCTGCATCCTTTCTTCCTTGACTTTCCCCTCTTGCTTCATGGCAAAGCAGAAGCCCTTTTGTACCTGGACTCCATATCTGGCCAAGCCTTATGCCTCTTTACTCCACTATGTGGCTATGTAAGGCCATGTCAAAATGGAGCACAAAGATCTGTTTGCCCACAATGGGACTAATTTTTAAAATCAAATGTGTAATTACACATGCAAAATGAATGCACAACCATGCACCTAATTTGTTCATGCAATTACTATGAGTGCACACGCAAATGGCCAGTTATTCTTCCAGCTTGTCATCTGAACATACAATTACAATTATGAGCTCTGGTGAGGACCACCTATATATAAATTAAAGTTCCCCAAATAAGGAAGATCTATATTTAATTGAATAAAATAATTTGGAACACTTATCAACTATGCATTCATCTCAAAGCTTTGGCTCTGCACTTGGGTATACTATATGACCACCAAGTGAAGAATATGCCACTTTTTCAACATGTCACCAAAATTATAGGCGGGTACGTGACATTTCTTACTTTAGGAACATATTAGGGATTAACCCAACATGGTGATTGGGGTGAGTCAAGAAATATAATAATTAGAACTAGTACCATGCCATGCTGTCTAGAGACAGGTGACTAAGATTGCTTCTGCTAACTATAGGTAGATAATTTTTTACTATAGATGGCTTTTATGACATTTTAGGAAGAAAATGTTGCCCTAACATTCTTCCCCTTATT
Source organism: Pelodiscus sinensis (assembly GCF_049634645.1). Lineage (NCBI taxonomy): Eukaryota > Metazoa > Chordata > Testudines > Trionychidae > Pelodiscus > Pelodiscus sinensis. The sequence goes on along the minus strand of NC_134714.1, from coordinate 48,794,413 downwards.
TGGTTATGACAACACATAATATGTCCCTGAAGCAAGTATGGTATTTTTGCTAGCTAGAGGGCTAGCTAGTCCTATATTGTATCTATGAAAAAATCCAAAAAAGTTTTTGTAGTTTATGGGGTTGGCGTCTATACTGATTTGCATCACGAGTAATCTCATTGAAATCAGTAGGTCAAAAGAATCCTTTCTGTAACACCACTGGTTTCAGTGGAATTACACCACAGCAGATCAAAAGCTGCCTCACTGCTTTCAACAGAGTGACAAGGGTACAAATCAGCACTGAATTTGATCCCATCTGTAAAACAGTGAAAAAGGAGAATGAACAAGTCTTCAGGCATCCTTTTGAAATACACTGTAATCATTCTTATACTTACCCAAAAGCTACATGTCTGAAATAGAAGTTGCACAGATTCTTTTTACTCTTGATTTGAAATTTAATCTCAAATTCAAACAAATAGGCTGTATTGATTACACAGAATTAATTTTATCTAAGGCTTCTGATGACATTTAATGCACTCATATAATGAGATGACAGTTTTGAGAGTAGATAGCTCTACACAATATGGTGTATCTCTCACTTTTATATTTGTTTCAAGACTCCTAGTAAGACTTGTGTGTGATCATGTTATTAAACTCACAAGAGAAACTTATCTTCATTCCCCCCCTCAGTTTATCCAAATGCTACACTGCCTTTAAATATATTTATATTTATATTTATATTTGCGATTCTTACACGGGCAGATAAAATAAAATCCCATGAAGTGTGAAAACGTTTTTCTTAAATAAAAATATATGATACAGCATTTGTCCTTTTGTAGATCATGTTTCATGAGGAAAATTTAACTGAACAACACTGCATTCTTGTTTGGGGTTTTTTGTTTGTTTTTTATTTTGATTTTTTTAAATTCCTTCTAGTAGGGCATAATGAATTTTAAATGGCTGGGACAGTATGAAAAACTCACACTATTATAAAAATCAACTATAACCTCTGCTTACCTCTGACACACTGTCAAAGTTTCTCTTTATTAAAAAGCCGCATTCAAAGCTCTTGTTTTTTCTTGCTCCCTTTTTATATTTAAGATGTTAAACCCCAGGTATTATCTTTGCACACACTACTATTCGTCTTTAATTTAATAAATGGTTATTTCAATGTATTAGAAATGCATATAAATTAGCATTTATAAAAATCAATTACATTGTCTCATAAGACGGAGGAGAAACCAAGGCCTTCCTTGCTGGATCATTTGTATTTATCTGTTAATTATAAACCTTAATTGTCTCCTCTTATCAGATTAATTTGCATAAATTGCATAAATTTAAAATTTAACGGGTTTTAATTTGGGAATACAAATATACTTTAAACATTCTTTCTTGCAATATTCATTATTAATTATAGCATTAAAATTAGCAGTTCTGATAATTGACCTTGGATCCTCCTTGGTTCATCATCATCAGCCCATTGAGGTCATTTATCTCATGATTATGCATGCTTTGTGGTTTCTTATTGCTGATATGCTCAGATTTAATTGTACTTTATAGCCTGTCAGATTTCACTGACTTAAGTGGAACGTTATGCTGTGTTCTATAGAGTTGGATTCATGACAATTCACATTCTTGGGTCCATATAACAGACTGAAAGAAATTCTGCTGGCTAGAATTCTCAAGTCATTGGAGTTTGAGGCAAAGGTGCACCCTACCCTCTTGGGGAAAAAGAATGTTTTTCTTGACTTTTCTTAGTGTTCTTTGTCTCTGCTAACACATCTAACAACTCTTGTTCAGTTTGTCTTTATTGGGGTGCTGGACTGCCTGATTAAGCAGTGTTATTTTCACTCAGTTACAGAGGGTTTTTTTTTTTAACCAGTCAGTGAAGGATTTTCATATTATGCAGTTGATAAAACAGCTCAGATATTGCTAGCTTTCTTCTATGAAGGAGACAGTCCTTAAAGCAATTATAAGGCCTTGTCAAGGCTGTTCCCCCCAAGACACACCGAGTGCAGAAGGTGGTGGCCTGCAATTGACCTTAAAAATACTTCGCCTCTATAGGCTTTGCAATATAAAACTCTCCACGGTCACAGATTCCCTGACTATGAGAGATAGGCTGCCGCCACCAAGTAAAACAAAAAAAAAACCACAAAACTTTCTACTTGAACCCAGGGAGAAAGCACTCGGAACGTATTTCAGATGGGTACCCCCCCAAGCTCTTTTACCACAAGAGAGCTTGGGAAAAAAAGAAAACGAACTTCAGTCTCTGATAGCTGACGTCTCAACCTTAGGCACGCACACACAGACCTCTGATTACTTTCCAGGACACAAGAATCAAATCATAGCCTTTAAAAAAAAAAAAAAAAAAAAAAGTGAATTTATTAAGAAAACAAAAAGACACTCTTGATCACACATACTTAGGTTGCTAGGTGTTTAAAAGCAACTGAGAAAATAACGAATTACAACAAATAGAATTTCATCCCTGGGCTACAGTTTAAAGTTTACAGCATATAGGGGTGTACATGGATTTAGCACAGAGAAGTTTAACCAAACAACAAAACAAAGAAAATAACATGATCACATCTAAATAGACATTCCCTATCTACTCACATATCCATGCTTCAAGATTCAGTCCATTTCCATGCCCAGTATTCTTTGCAACCTGGATCCCTTAATTCCATTCATCTGAATAAGTGGGTTTTGCTCATGATACCATCTACATTTTTGTTGGTCCCTAAGGTGCTACAAGACTATTCATTGTTTTTAAAGTTTTTTTGGACAGTTGAAGGTATGGTAGTCCTGCCTCGTTCAATTCATCTTGTTCCCCCAGCTCCTGGCTTAAACTCACAGAATGAAAAAACAGCAGGCAGGTACCCCTTTCAATTCAAATCTCAATACTTTATTCTCATTCGTTATTCTGGCTCACTGCCAACACTTTCTAGCTACCTGGGTTTAATCCTTTGATTATTGAATGCTGGGATGTTCAGAAAGGGACAACACTCCTCCTATCCATCACAGGCCTCTACTCCAAAAGTCATCTATGGACAAGACAATCTTATTAAGAACATATTTCTAATCTTCCATTTCTGAGCAAAGTTCCTGTGGATGTTTTATGGAATCTACAGATTTCAGTCAGTGACTGAAAGTGCACTGCTTGCACTGATATATCATCTCTACCTATTGTTAACTAAAATTAGAATATCCACAGAGAATCTTTTGGATCTGTTCAAAACTATTGAGTCTATTGGCCGTGAGGTGGTTTTGACACATTTGCAATCCTTTCCAGGGGTGGATGGAGTTGCTTGAATTCAGAAAGAATGCTTCTCAAGTAAGATATCAGAAGCTCTGTCCCTATCTACACAAGATCAATATAACAGAGGTTGATTGCCAACTTCATCGTCTTTTTCCCCTCAGAATATTAGATGCTTTAATTGCAACTCAATTCATGATCTTGGTAGTTATGAGATCCTGGATTTCTCCTGAAGGCACACACAGAGGCTGACAACAGAATGTTTTTCCACCTGCACATGGACCAGGGATCATGACCATTTCTTTTGAATGCAAATTTATCTACAGTTATAGCAACCAGGGGAGCGAAGCACACAGGGGAGTTTAAGAGGGAGAGCAAGAGATCCCGCCGCTGAACAGGCTACCGAGTGAGAGTACTTGCTTTTGTGTGAGTGAGTTTGCTCGACTGTTTGAATTTTAATTCTGATTTCAGGTAACTTCAGTTTCAGTTGCTGTGGCAGTTGGACCTGAATGCCTGACCTTTGTTCCCTTGATTGCCTCTGATCAGCCTTCCCCTGGGTGACTCACAAGGGGGCAGGCCTGACCTAGGCGAGCAGGCTTTAAAAGCAGAGGCAGAGCGAACAGGGGAGCCAAGTGGACAGGGGAGTTTAAGAGGTAGTTTGACAGAAGGAGGCCTACAATGGTGAGGAAGACCCACAACACCTGTCCCAGCACTGCTTCTGTCTCCTCCACCTGCGCCTGTAGCCAGACAGAGCGCCTGAGCATGGATGCCTCTAACCAAATCCTGGTATGGTTTTGCAGAGACTGTGGCTTCCAATTCCCACTTATTGATATCCAGGCTGGGGGGACCATCCAATGTGAAAGGTGCCTGCTGGTGGAATCTCTCAGTCAGCAGGTGGGAGAGCTACAGGAGGTGGTGGCTAGATTAAGGAGCATCCGAATCCACAAGCAATTCCTGGACAGTGTTCATGTGGAGATAGCTGAGGTAGCTGTCCAAGTACATAGGACTGCTGACACACCACTGGTGGAGGAGGAGATGGCTCAGAGTGGACACTGGCAGCTGGTTACTTCTGGCAACAGCAAAATGCAGGACAATGTAGCACTTTAAAGACTAACAAGATGGTTTATTAGATGATGAGCTTTCATGGGCCAGACCCACTTCCTCAGATCAAATAGTGGAAGAAAGTAGTCACAACCATATATACCAAAGGATACAATTAAAAAAAATGAACAAATATGAAAAGGACAAATCACATTGCAGAACAGGAGGGGGAATCTTACCAACCACCACAGGACATACCACACTAATACCAACCCTGGTACCTTCCCTTGCAACAAACCCCGTTGCCAGCTTTGTCCACATATTCATTCTGCTGATACCATTATTGGACCTAACCAAGTGAGTTATAAGATCAAGAACACATATTCCTGCGCATCCAGAAATATAATCTATGCTATCATGTGCCGAAAGTGTCCGTCTGCTATGTACATTGGACAAACATCTCAGACACTTCGCCAAAGGATTAATGCCCACAAAACAGATATCAGACAAGATCACAAAGAGAAAACAGTTTCTTGCCATTTTAACCAGAAAGGACACTCTCTCAATGACTTAACCACCTGCATTCTGCTACAAAGACCTTTTACATCTGCACTTGAAAGGGAATCCTCTGAACTGTCATTCATGTTAAAATTCGACACTTTGCAAAAAGGACTCAACAAACATTTGAACTATCTCACCCATTACCAAGATAGTTTCCCCAATTATCACCTCTAATACCATTAACTCACAAACATCCCACTCTCCCTACCTCTAATATCATCAATTCACAGACACTTACCTTCCTTCCTCCCCCCCCTCCCGCATCCCCCTCCTGTTCTGCAATGTGATTTGTCCTTTTCATATTTGTTCATTTTTTTTAATTGTATCCTTTGGTATATATGGTTGTGACTACTTTCTTCCACTATTTGATCTGAGGAAGTGGGTCTGGCCCACGAAAGCTCATCATCTAATAAACCATCTTGTTAGTCTTTAAAGTGCTACATTGTCCTGCATTTTGCTTCAGCTACCCCAGACTAACACGGCTACATCTCTATCACTATTCTGGCAACAGGCACTGCTCCACCCCTGCTTTGAACCCTGGCACCCTGGTACTAAGAAACCATTATGTTCTTCTTGATACAGAAGATTAGGAATCACCCCCTACAACAGAGGAGGAGAAGCCTCATACTCCCAAGGCTGTGAGGTCCACTGCCACCACTGAATAGGAAACGTAGGGTCATGGTGATCGGAGACTCTTTTCTGAGGGGGACAGATGTGCCCATGTGTTGCCCTGACATGTCATCTCAGGACATATGCTGCCTGCTGGGGGCCCGTGTCCGAGACATTACAGAGGCACTGTCGAGGGTTATCCAGCCCTCTGACTACTACCCCATGCTATTCATCCATGTGGGCACTAATGATACTGCGAGGCGTGACACTGAGCAGATCAAGAGTGACTATATGGATCTGGGAGTACGGGTCAAGGAGTTTGGAGCACAGATGGTATTCTCTTTGATCCTTCCTGTCAAAGGTAGGGGCCCAGGCAGAGACAGGTGCATCCTTGAGGTAAATGCCTGGCTGTGAAGATGGTGTTGCCAGGAGGGCTTTGGCTTCCTTGAACACAGGATGCTATTCCAGGAAGGACTGCTAAGCAGGGATGAGGTTCACCTTTCGAGGAAGGGAAAGACCATATTTGGATACAGATTGGCTAACCTAGTGAGGAGGGCTTTAAACTAGGTTAGACGGGGACAGGTGACCAAAGCCCATGGGTAAGTGGAGAACAGAGACCTGGGAGGTGGGTCAGAAATGGGAGGGAGTGTGGGTTATAATAGCAGAGAGAAATGAGGGACAAGGCAAAACTGGGAGGCAAGATCAAATCAGTATCTTAGATGCCTTTATACAAATGCAAGAAGTATGGGTAATAAGCAAGAAGAACTAGAAGTGCTAATAAATAAATACAGCTATGACATCGTTGGCATCACAGAAACTTGGTGGGATGATATACATGACTGGAATATTGGTATAGAAAGGTACAGCTTACTCAGAAAGGACAGGCAGGGGAAAAAGGGAGGAGGTGTTGCCTTATATATTAAAAATGTACACACTTGGACTGAGGTGCAGATGGACTTAGGAGTGCGTGTTGAGAGTCTCTGGGTTAGGCTAAAAAGGGTAAAAAACAAGGGTGATGTCATGCTAGGGGTCTACTACAGGCCACCTACCCAGGCGGAAGAGGTGAATGAGGCTTTTTTTAAACAACTAACAAAATCATCCAAAGCACAGGATTTGGTGGTGATGGGGGACTTCAACTATCCAGATATATGTTGGAAAACTAACACAGTGGGGCACAGACTGTCCAATAAGTTCTTGGACTGCATTGAAGACAACTTTTAATTTCAGAAGGTTGAAAAAGCTATTCTAGACTTGATTTTAACAAATAGGGAGGAACTGGTTGAGAATTTGAAAGTCAAAGGCAGCTTGGGTGAAAGTGATCATGAAATCACAGAGTTCATGATTTTAAGGTATGGTAGAAAGGAGAACGGCAAATTAGAGACAATGGATTTCAAGAAGGCATGGGAAGCAAGACTGAGGGGAAAAACAACTGAAGAGAATTGGTAGTTTTTCAAAGGGACATTATTAAAGGCCCAAAAGCAAGCTATTCCCCTTCATAGGAAAGACAGAAAATATGACAAAAGACCAGAGATCTTGCATGATCTAAAAATAAAAAAGGAGTCATATAAAAGAATGGGAACTAGAACAAATTACAAAGTATGAATATAGGTAAACAATACAGGAATGCAGGAGCAAGATTAGAAAGCCAAAGGCACAAAATGAGCTCAAACTAAGTATAGGCATAAAAGCAGGGCTGGCTCGAGCCATTCCTGCGCCTCGGGCAGCGGGCGCGCAACACATGCGTGGCTCCGCCGCAGGCGCACAGCACACCTTACAGCTGCCATCAGGTGCCTCACGCCCTGGGCTGGGGGCTGCACAGCCCCCCTTAGAGCTGCCATCAGGTGCCGCGTGGCCCCTGGACCCGGGCACACAGCGCATGATGGCAGCTCTAAAGGGCGCTACACAGCCCCTGGCCCTGGGCGTGAGGCACCTGATGGCACCCTGGGGAGCTCCCCAGCTAGCCCCCCCACTTAATCCAGCCCTGCATAAAAGGAAACAAGAAGACATTCTATAAATACATTAGAAGCAAGAGGAAGACCGAGGACAGGGTAGGTCCATTGCTCAGTGAGGAGGGAGAAAGAGTAACAGGAAACTTGGAAATGGCAGAGATGCTTATTGACTTTTTTGTTTCGGTCTTCACCAAGAAGTGTGATGAAAGAATGCTTGACATAGTGAATGCTAGTGGGAAGGGGGTAGGTTTAGAAGATAAAATAAAAAAAAAGAACAAGTTAAAAATCACTTAGAAAAGTTAGATGTCTGCTAGTCACCAGGGCCTGATGAAATACATCCTAGAATCTTAAGGACCTGTAGATAGAGGCGGTCTCTGAGCCTTTAGCTATCATCTTTGGAAAATCATGGAAGACAGGAGAGATTCCAGAAGATTGGAAAAAGGGAAATATAGTGCCCATCTATTAAAAAGGAAATAAAAACAACTCAAGAAACTACAGACCAGTCAGTTTAACTTCTGTGCCCGGAAAGATAATGGAGCAAGTAATTAAGGAAATCATCAACTTGGAAGATAATAAGGTGATAGGGAACAGCCAGCATGGATTTGTAAAGAACAAATCATGTCAAACCAATCTGATAGATTTCTTTGATAGGATAACGAGTCTTGTGGATAAGGGAGAAGCGGTGGACGTGGTATACCTAGACTTTAGTAAGGCATTTGATACGGTCTCGCATGATATTCTTATCAATAAACAAGGCAAATACAACTTAGATTGGGCTACTATAAGGTGGGTGCATAACTGGCTGGATAACCGTTCCCTGATTTTAAGAGGAATAAGGAATCTTTCGGAAAAGTCTTTATTTTCCAAAAGATCCCCGTCTAGACTGGCGCTTTTTGCCGGCAAAGCCCCGAGCCGAAAAAAAGAGGCAGCCATGTTTATGCAAATGAAGTGGGGAAGATTTAAATCCCCACTTCATTTGCAATTGCGCTGTGGCTAATCTGCATCCCTTTTCCGCAAAAGGGGTGCAGTCTAGACACAGCCACACTGTATTGTAATATGCACATGCGATAGATAAGCACCTATTAGACTGACCACATTCTGAAGAAAATCCTGTTTTCTCCTGTAGTGAGACATCAACCGGTTTACAATGTACTGGTGATTTTAAAAGCAACTTATGCTAGAATGCTGCAGTAGGCACTAGGCCAGTTATGAGAACAGTTGAGTGAAGATGTGTTCAGAGGAGTTTTTGCACTAGACTTTCCCTATTATTAATTATCTGGTAATGCAGCATATGAATGGCAAAAAATGCTTATCATTAAACACTGGAACTAGATAGCACCCTTTTATTGGGAATATAGTAACATCCATCACTGGTCCATCACTAATTCATTGAACATAGGAAGATCCATGCCCCTTATGAGCTTCCTGGCCATAGAAAGTAACTTCTCTATGACACCCTTTAATTACAACTGTTTTAGGTTTGGTCCCCAGAACTTTGAAAACACAACATTTTGGATGCCTGAGATGTCTCCAGGATCAGTTGTCAATTAAGAGGTTAGTGAGAGAATTTTGCAGCTGGGTGGACATTCATATTTGGGATGGGAAGTGCTTATAGTTAAGAAGAGGGTCAATTTAGCTGATGGGATGGAGGGGAATGGTTCATTGCTGAGAAGAGTGTTTGACAAATGCAGAGAAAGGCATAGATCTAGAGAGCAAGGTCTCTTCCGGGCTAACACACTTTGCTGCCCATGCTGGCCTTAGTCTATCACTTGTGGGGATGGATCTTAAGCCACTAGGGACCTCATCAACTGGCTGCTTTGGGATGACCAGACATCTACTCCTCCACCCAGAGCACAGGTCATTGATTACATTGTAGCTCATACACTTGATAGGAAAAACAATCAATTGAAGACATGGAGAAGACACAATGATGTTCTGCATCATTTTGCTCAGCTGAATCACTGATATAGCCTTTAAAATTCCCCATTTGAAATTAATTTATTACTGAGAACATTACTAAGGGACATGGTCTAGAATTGTCTGGATAAGATGGGGTGGAGGCAGTTAGCACAGCTGGAAAATGCATTCGGTCACACTGGATGATACATTTTATGACTCACTTTATGGTTTAGATTATCCCTATTCAGACAGTCTCATATGGGTGAGGCACACAGCTCTATCTTTTGCCCCCTCTCCTTCCTCCTCTTCACACTCTCTTTAGGGACTTGCATACCATCTTTTGCTGATGATTCTCAAGTCTTCCTGATTTCTGTCCTCATCCAGCCTGTCTCTCTGATCTCTCTTCATGGATGTCCAGTGGCAATTGAAATTAAATGGATCCTTACACACGGACTGTATCCAAATCCTGTTTTTTCCTTCTCAAATATCTCAAAGTTTTTCTGTTTTGTCTAGACCCCCATAGCTGTCATGTAGGCCCTTATGCTGTATCTTGACTGCTGTAATCTCCTCCTCTCTAGCCTGGGCTACTGCAACCTGACCCCAGGCCTGTCAGCTATTCAAAATGCTTGCTGACAAAGTCATCTTCCTCGATCATTATGCCACTTCAATTATGTCACTCCACCCTATCCCTCTGAATCTCTCCTCTAGCTCTGCTCTTCCCACCAGATTAAAGATAAAATTCTAGTTCTCATCTTTGCAGCCCTCAATGACTCAGCCTTATCCTACATATCAAATCTGCTATTCTATTGCATCACTGAGCACTCCCTTTGCTCCATCAACATTCCCAGCCATCACCGCCTAGCAGTCCCATTCGTTCGTTCGTGAGAGAGAGAGAGAGAAAATGGCTTCAAAAATGTGTCTTCAAAAATGTATTAAGGCACCAGTCTATCCTCCTTCAGACAGTGGCGGATATAGGGCAGGGCGAGTGGGGCAGCTGCCCCGGGCCCCGTGCTTTAATAGGCCCCGTGCTGGCACCGGTGTTTTTAACCTCTCATCCGCCCCGCTTAGAGCAGGGTCGGCAGCCTGGGGCCCATGAGGGAGCCCGATGTGGCGCTTTAGAAGTTCAAGCCCCACCCCCACCGCAGCAGGCAGCCCGCACAGGCATTGCAGAGGCCAGAGCAAACCCCGCGCTGGTCAGGTCTGGCCATGAGGCAGCAGCAGCCCCGCCCCCACGCAGAACAGAACAGCGTGGCGGGGCCCTTTGTGGTGCAAAAGCTGCGAGCCGGCAGGGGAGGGTCCCTCATGGCTGCTTCCGTCCCCCGCCCCTCCACACAAGCCCATTGGCCGGACCTGGACAATGGCAGTTGCGGGAACCCACCAATCACTGCTCCCCTCAGGCTTTTAATCCCCAAGCACATGGCCAAGCAGCTCCTGTGGGAGAAACAGGCGAGCAGTGCTTCTAGGTAAGTGTCCAGCCCCCCCCAGCCACTCCCGCTCTGATATCTTCACCCACATAACCCTCCTCCCAGATCCTGCACCCCAATCCCCTGCCCTGGGACACAGTCCAAACCCCTGGCCAGACCCGCTCCAGGACTGCTGGTCCCCAGCCTGTTTGTGTGGTTCCCAGCTGATTTTTCTGTAGGGTCAGTGTCCCCTAACCCAAGAGAGGTTTCCCACCCCTGCCACAAATACAGGAAGCCCCTGCTTTATAACAGCCCGCTTTACGATCCTCCCTCCGCCACCACCATTATGACATTTTTCCGAAGTAGAGAAGTTGCCAAAATCCCCAGACTTACGTCCTTAGCCAATTGTAAATGCAGACTCGAGTTACGACTAGGGTTGCCAGGTGTCTGGTATTGGCCCTGAAAGTCCAGTATTTGTGGCTTCTGTCAGGTGGTAAACTCCCAGAAAATACCGGACCAGTAAAATGTCTGGTATTTTCAGTTTCTCTCAGCTGGAAAGCCAGTTGGGACATTCTTGCCCTGCCATGAATGGGGATGGGGAGTGTGAGATTTTAAAGGTGCCATGATTATTTTGGGAGGGGGGAGAGCACTTTTTTTGCTCAACATTTGGACATTCCCTCCCCTTTTTATTAATGCAGAATTTTGTTTAAAAATGAATTACAATAAAATTAGAATAAAAATTATCCAACTAAATTAGGGTTCTATCAAATTTACCTAATTCACATTTAATATGAAAATACCCTTCTATTTGTGCATTTGATGCCTTTTTTCTATTTTTTTCTCCAAAGTAGGGCCTGGAGAAATTGTGCTGCCCTGGGCCCCGCAAAACTCTCATCTACCCATGCCTTCAGATCTCCTTCTCACTTCTGCCACAATGCCTGTGTCATACAGCAGCTCATGGCTGCTAGGCAGTTACACCGACTACATAGCTAGTGACCATGAAACAAGCTGAAAGTTACTATACAGGCCCCCACTCTCTCCCAAACCCCATGTTATTAGTTCCACCCACCTGTCACATCTCTGTCATTACCCTTGATTGTATACTCTTTAGGGCAGGACCTCTAACTACTGTGAGGATGACCATGGCTACCATGTATTTCTCTCCCTCTTTCAATATCCACATCTCTCAAATTACTCATTTCACACTATTCACCATTCCAGTTTGCTATGAGAATGTGAGCCTGCCTCACAGTTTAAGTTCTTCCTTGAGGTTAGGTGGCAAATATTTTTTCTGTAAAAAAATAAAAATAATAAATGCTCCAGTGTTCAAACCAATCCCTGCATAAGGGAAGATAGAGGAACAAAACAGGTGAACTGTTTTGGGAACACTAGGTCAGATGGGGCTGTAGAGGAGAACCAATAGGCTGCAATCAGACCTGTTGTACTGATAATCTGTGCCTGTGGGAGGAGGATTCTATCTCTTTCAAATCCTACAGGATTGTCTTGCACAAAGCCCATGTATTTGGGTTTTATGCAGGGCGCATAGGCTTGACTTTAAGAATTTAAAGGAGCTTAGATAGGGTTAATTCTAGTAGTAGCCTTGCTTCCCACCAGAACAGCATGATAAATGTACAGCCTCTCCTGTCACCAAAATGTTTTCTATTGTACATGATTAGAGACCCAATCTTTATATTTATAAAGAGACAAAATACAGTGGGCTGACTGCTAAGAAAAACAGTCTGGTCTGTTTTCTCAATCCTGTACTAAAATGAGAGACTACCGTGACCCTGACTTTTCATCAGTTCAGGTAGGTTTCGTGTTTCCACTGTGCATAATAAAAGTAGTTAACCTCTGGCTAGTTCCAATTGTTGTTCCTGATAATCAGTTTTTTACTCTGGTTTTATTGTGCAGTGTAATTATTTGAATTGCAGGAGCACAATCCAAAAAAAGTGGAATATAATGTGTGGTTGAAACCAACATTAGCCTCATTCAAGTCAGTTTCCTGAAAACTGGGGTGATGTAATGAAAGCTTTCCATCCTTTTATTGGCATAGCAAGTTGATAAAAGTGTAGATCACATTGAAAGAGCTAGTATGTACTGACAAGCAACATTTCCAGCATAGTAGTCCACTGGCTCTGTGGAAACCTTGATATTTCATCTGCACATTAAGTGCATGTTTAAAACTATTCTGTGTAAAGGCAACAAAATGTGTTTTCATGCAACACTAGGTCCCTGTCCTATCAAGAGGATGATGGAAGAAAACAGCATTTTTAGCCAGTTTATATCACTGCAACTACAGAGACTTTACTTGGCAGAAAAGTTAGTCTCCCAACACCTGCTTCTAAATAACACTGTCCACTGACCAAGAGAAAGATGATTATATGCCAAGCACACACACCAGATGATGGAAGTACCTAATTCTAATTATTATTTAAGTGCTACCAACACCATGCTCTGCACGATGCAAAATACAAAAATAAAGACTGATTCTGCTCAAAAACATTAAACAGACAGACTAAGAAGCCAGTAGGCAGCTGGAAATAATAAGAGGAAATGTATTGTGATGCATGCATTGTTTGGAAACCAGTGTTAAATTCATCATAAAAAGTAGCAGCATGGGGACACATTGTGCAGTCCTTACTCATGCACAACTTCAGTGGGGGCCAGTAGGAGCTTTGTCTAAATAAGGGTAATAAGGGATATAGAGTGTTTGGTCACTGGTTTTTTTAACCTGATTTGAGCTCAGGCGGGCACCTCAAGTCCTCTGCACTTTGTGCCATTTACCAGCCCTTATCATATGTGCTGGTCTTCAAGCCAAACAGGAGAACTAGATTGTATTTGCTCAGATTTTGTCAATATTCTCCTCTTACTGGCCAGCTTTTGAGTCAAGCATGATATGCCCCTTCCAGCAAAGAGGGCTTTGTCTTCTGCTACTTCTAACTCATGGAAAAGCAAATCAGAAGAGAACCTAGACTTAAAAAGTTTTCACTGAGGCCTTTTTATTTAATTCTATTCTTACCATTTCACAGGCTACCACCCTAACTTTTTATTTTAAAAGCTTCAGAGGGGTAGCCAAGTTAGTCTATACCCATGTTTTTTCAGGACAATTCCACAAGTCAAATACACAGCGAAGGATTGGAATTTAACTTCATTTACAAGTTTGGAAGCCATCACAATGGAATGAATAAAGATATTACCTGGCTAGCATACTACCTTACACATTCTAACAACTTAACCAACCAAACAATGCCTGATGAAAGGCAGAGATACATGGGGACTATTTGGTGTCAGGGTGGTGGGCAGGCATTAGCCCACTCACATCTAAAGGACCTTGTAGGCTGAGGAGAGAAGGGTCCACAGAGCCCAGAAAACCAACTGATTACATTGGACAAATAATGAGAAAACAGGGACGGGTGTGACGGTCAAAGGGCTAAAACGAGGGAACCAGATGGGGATACTGAGCAGAGAACCCCGAACATTCGAGTGAACCAGCAGACACCGCCGACTGGATATGTGAACAGATGCAGGAACGGAAATAGGCCCCGGAGGCGTAGGCCCCTCCCTTGGCCAACCTCTCCTCCCTGGTTTTATAGATGGCCAATTTGGCAATAGCCAGGAGAAGGTTCACCACGAAGTCCCACGACTTTGTGGGGCCATGGATGGGGTGTGCATAAATTAACAGGTGGGGGGAAAAGCGCAGCCAGAACCTCAACATGAGGTTCTGGAGGAGCTGAAAGAAGGGCTGTAACCTGGCGCACTCAAAGTAAACATGTGCCAGGGTCTCCCTCACACCACAGAAAGAGCAAGTGTTGGGAATGGGGGTGAACCGTGCCAACTATATGCCCATGCTCACTGCACCGTGCAAGATTCTCCAGCTGATGTCCCTGGTGGGCCATGGAACCAAGGTGGAATAGAGACTGGCCCACCAGGGCTCCTCACCCTATCTTGGTGGTAGAAGGTCCTGCCATTTGGTGTCTGGGTAGGACACGAGGGTGGGGAAGTGGAGCCTGTGAAGCATGAGCGTGTACAGGTGACTCTGGCATGGTTCGGAAGGGGACTGGCTGCAACACATGCAGCCGTGTCGGGTGATGAGGGGGAGGTGGTCGGGAGGGTACGTGGGGCTGGGGGCCAATTAAGAGATCGGGAGGGTTGGGGTGAGGGATGGGCGGGGTGCATCCTCTTGCAGGACCCTGATGAGATAAACCTGAGCAGTGGGCGGCAAAGTGTCCTTCACCTCCTGAAGTATGCGCCGGGGAGTACGTAGGCTGGAGAGCCCCATGTACTGAGCGAGCACTGGAGGATCCACCCAGTCTCCCCAGTCGTAGTCCAGGAGGTCTCCGACTCTAGTGACTTCTGCCAGCACCAACCTCTGGCACACTGAGAGGGACTCCGCCACTTGCACACGTAGATGGGGATTGTGTAGCAGGGGCTTACAGAGGAGGTCTGCCCCCACGGTGGCTCCCAAGGACCTGGTTGCTGCAAGCAGCTTCCAGGTCCAGAGGAGGTCTTGGTAGAAGGCTGGCAGCCTGGAGAGGTCTTGTGAAAGACTTCTCAAATAAAGGAGCTGTCGGTCATATCAGAGCCCTCAGAAGCAGCAAAGGAAAGCGTGAGCAAGTGTGTTCTACACCGGACTACCTGTATCAAATAGGAGTCTCTGCAGGGCTCAGTGGCGGAGGACATGAACCCGCATGCACAAACACATCAGGCCCTGCCCTTTCTCCTCCAGGGGGAGGTGGAGAACCCCTGCAGAGACCTGATGTCAGAAGAACCGCAGCATCAGCTGCTGGATATGAGCCAAGAAACCTAAGGGTGGGACCAGCGTGTTGAGACAGTGCCAGGGCATGGACAGGACTAATTGGTTAAGTACCAGTGCCCTCCTGCGCAGGGAGAGGCACCGGAGCAGTCCTATCTATCTCAACAACCGTTCAATCACCCTGGAGTCTAAACCTTGCCAGTTCTCCAGCAGAGAGGGATGCGTGGCAGAGAGAAAAACAATGAGATAGAGCAGCAGACTCGCACTCCACCTGATGGCCTGAAGCACGAGTGGGAGGGCACCCACCAGCCACCCAGCCCCTACCACCAGGCCAGAGCTCTTGACCCAGTTGACCCGGGCAGAGGAGACCGCCGAGTAAATGGTTTGGCAAGCCTCCACCCACGCTAGGTCACCCAGGTCCTGGACCACAAGGAGCATGTAATCAGTGTACGCTGACAGGACCAGCCGCATCCTCAGCTCACGGAGCACCAACCCCATCAACCTCTTGCGAAGGAGACAGAGGAAGGGCTCTATGGTCAGAGCGTACAGCTGGACCGACAGTGGACAGCCTTGACGTACTCCCCGCCCAAAGCTGACCGGTATGGAACAAGGAGGAAAAGGGAGCAGAGGAAAGAGGTTTACTGCTCCCCCCCTCTCCCGCCCCCCCCCCCCCCGCTAGGCTGGAAGCGGGGTGGGAGGGCAACAAAGCAGAAAGGGGAATAAAGGAATAAGGGGTACAGCTCCCAGCACAGGATGGAAGGAGCGGCTCCTCCGTCTGCACTGGGGAGATGAGGATAAATTATTTAAAGAACACAGGGACTAGTGAAGCTGTGTGTGTGGGAAGGGTAACTAAAAAGGGGGGGAAGCTCAGGCCCCAAAGAAACGAACGCGGGCAGGCCTGGGCACACAAGAGGGTGGCAGGGACAAGCAGTGGAGAGGGAAGACAGGCCGTGAGAAGCCTGCTCAAGGGGGGGTGACAGCCGACGGTCAGGGCAGTGAGTCCCTTATGACCGGCTGAAGTTCTTTAAATTGTGCTTGGTTCTGTTACAGCAACTGAAGGAGTCAGGTAAAAGCTTAAACAGTTACTATTTTATTGTTACAGGGTAAACTTAGTTGTTAAATGCTACTACTGTGTTACAGATAACACAGACACTACAAAGGACAGGACAGAAATTACACTAATAAGTCACTTACAGGTACCATGAAACCCTTTGGTTCTCTGAGCTCTTATTAAATGCATGCAAAATAGACACATAGCAGGTATATATTCTCACCCCTGCGTTCCAGACTTGGCGTGGCCAGCGTCTTTCTCTCAATCCCTCGGGAAGAAGTAGGGCGAGGTTGGGCGTCCCACAGACCTCGGGAGACAATCAATACCTGCCAGCAGGTATAGATGATTGGAGCTCAAATGGGGTGGGCTGCTGAACCTCTTTTTATACCCCTTGGGTCATGTAGGCTTCTTCCTGGGCTCAAGTGGCCAATTAGGAAAAATGGCTTTGAATGCCAAGTTTCCCACGAAGGGTGCAAAGCATAATTCACACCTGGGAAAATGCAGACAATGGGCACCTCTGGTATGTGATGGGCGAAGATTCCTCTCCTGGGACAGTGCAGGCGTGTCAATTACTGGTACTAGCCATCAGGGCGACGGGAGGCCCCGGGTCGTCAGCTAGCCCATTTACTGTCTGGTTTCTGTTTATGGTAGAGTCAGGGACAGGCAGCAAACCTGTGTTCCCAGGGCATCAAAGGCTGACTGCCTTTCTCTTGCTCTCTGGGGGGGGGGGGAAACAAGATGGGGTTCGTGGAAAAACAAGATGGGGTGTGTGTCTGGCTACAGGGGGGTGGGGGAAAGCTAGACATGGCTCAGGGAGGGAACCAGTCTGCCCACAGGCGCCTGAGTAGCAGGCCCACAGCACCTGCTGCAGGGCCCAGAAGAGCAAAGGAGGGCAGGGAGGCAAGCAGTGGGACCAAGAATGGACAGGCCCCTACAGCAAGTAGGGCTGGGAAGGGAGCAGCAGCAGAAGTGCAAGGGCAGAGGAACCAGGAGGAAGATGAACCAAAAAAGTTGCACGCCAAAAAAGTTGCACCCTGATGGAAAGGGCCCCTTAATCTCCCTGCTAGCACAGAATAGGCTGTGGGGAGAAAGCACCACAGGGACTGCTCTAAAGCAGTCCCCTTACCTCCTCTGCCTCAGGGAAAGCAGCAGCAGAAATGGTGGAGGTCAGGCCTGCAGTAGTGAAAAAAGGGGCCTAACAGACCCCCAATAAAATGGGAGGGGGCCTCTCCCCTACCCTACCCAGAGGCAGGGCAGCAGAGACCCCTCACCCCCTGCGCTCAGCACCCTCAACAGCTAGCTGAGGTGAAAGGGGTGGGGGAGGAAGCCACCTGCAAGAAAGGCAGGTGGAAAAAAGAGGCTTAGCCCAGAAGATAGGGGTAGCCAGGGCCTGCCTGCCACAAAAGCAGAAGGCCCCTTCCACAGACACTCCCTCCCCAAAAGACAAAAATGCAGCACCCTGAAAGCAGGAGGCTGCAGATACCGAATGGAAGGCAGATACATGGGAAGTTGGGTATGTGGGTTTATATTCCCTGAATAGGCTTCCAGAGACAGCAGCCCAGCCATTAGGACACCTGAAGCCCATCTGGAGTCAGCCTGGAGGGAAGGCTGATTAGAACACC
Organism: Pelodiscus sinensis; assembly: GCF_049634645.1. Taxonomy (NCBI): domain Eukaryota; kingdom Metazoa; phylum Chordata; order Testudines; family Trionychidae; genus Pelodiscus; species Pelodiscus sinensis. Next base: position 48,776,293 of record NC_134714.1, on the reverse strand, counting down.
TGCTGCCAGTTAAGGCTTATGGGCACACCTAAAAACCTTCCCTCAGGCAAGGCAGGGGAGGGAGAAAAAGGGACAGACCCGAGGAGAGAAGACAAACCTGGAAGGCAGCAAGCTAACTGGACCTGTTCCAAAACACCAGGGAGGAGGTATCCTGGGAGTGGCTGAGGAAGTGGGGCAAGGGCCAAGCCTCCCAGCCCCACTCAGGGCTACCTCATAGGTCCCTGGGCCGGAACCTGTAGCAAGTGGGTGGGATCAGATTCCCCTCTCCCCCCCGCATCCTCCTCCTGGCTGGTGGGCTGCCAGTAAGGAAAAGGGGGACCCTTGTACTATTGGAGGTACTGACCTCCAAAACCCCGGACTGGCCAATGATGAAACAGGCTCTTGGAGCGGCGGTACCCTTGCCTTCTCAGCAGTGCTAGGTATGCCGCAAGCCTCTGAGGCACACGCAAAGACCCTTCCAGCAAGCGCAGGACCTGGGGGCTTAGCCCAGACTTGCCACAGCATGCAATTTTCAAAAGTTATTTTAATAAAGTGAGGTAAAAAAAAATCCACTGTTTTGATTAAAAGAAAATATAAATTGAACTGTTCTGAAAAGTAAAACTTGCTGAATTATTGCACAATTTGTAAAGTAACATCATATGTTCAACGCATATAGAACAAGAGTTTCATATAATTCTGCATTTGTGTGTGTGTGTATATATAAGCTTCAGAAACAGTGACTCATTCAAAAGTGAAACAAATTCCTGAAAGGAGAGCATGTTCTAAACACTTGTATTAAAAGTTGGGTGAACAGAATTTCCATGACCCTCACGCTTTGCAAAATTATGGAGCAGATCCTCAGTTGATGCAAACCAGTGTAATGCCACTGATTTAAAAAAAAAAAAGTTTACAACAGCAGAAGATATATTCTATTTGTGATATTGTGGTACCTCACAAAGGCTCCAGTGAGGATCTGGATCTCTTTATTGTGCTAGGAGACCACACAGATGACTATGACACCAAAGCACTCACAGTTTCCCAAAGAATGGGAGGGATGACAAAAGGGTTCCTTGGAGTGAGATAGAATCACAGAAATGTAAGCCTGGAAGGGGCTTTAAGAGGTCATCTAATCCATCCCAGACAGGAGTTTGTCAACCTGTTCTTAAAAGCCTCCTAGGACAGGGATTCCACTACTTCTCTTGGAAGCCTATTCCAAAGCTTAGCTATCCTTATAATTAAGAAAAACTTTCTAAGAGTTAACCTAAATCTCCCTTGCTGCAGATTTTATAAGCACTTTCACCATTCCACTATCCAAGTCATTAGTGAAACTACTTGACTGAAAATCCTTTCCTTAAAATCATAAACTTCATTGTCTTTTGTCCCAAAGAAAATCTACAGTTTCCTTAGTATAAGGTTGGGAGAAGTCTGTGGGGATTGGCTAAAGCCAATGGGGGGAATTAAACGCAATATTTCCAACACTTTGAAAGACTGTCCTTAAAATGAGTTGAGGAGCTTAGGTGCAAGTTTGACCTAAGATTCAATTAAACAAAATAATAGGCTGGAAAACAGCTTGTCTCCTTTTAAATATTAGGATTTTAGAAGGAGATATTGAGTTCTCAGATCAAAATTTTTACACCCCCGAAGCTGCATTTTCTTATAGATGCAGAAAAAGCCTTCAACCGTATTGAATGGCAATATCAATTTTATATGCTTGGATGATTCCGTTTCATTTCTCATTTTCTCAAGCTGGTTTTCCCCCTTCTTTACAAACACTCCTCTGTCAGAATACTTAGAAATGGTATTTTAACACCCTTTTCTCTCTTCTGAGATGCATACTAGGTTTGCCCTTTTCTTCCCAGATATTCGCATTAGCTAGTGAATCTTTAGCCAAAGCTATCCAATCATCCAAGGAGCAAAGCTTTCCACATAGCTGACTTCACTATATACTTGAATTCTATGCAAATGAATTACTTCTGTACTTAACCAAACCTCTCTCCTCTGTCAAAGATTTTTGCTTTAATCCAGTCATTTTCACAGCTCACTGGATAATTGGGCTACAATGATTCTCTTGGATGTATTCAGCCTTTCCTCTTGCTTTACTAGCTAATACAGAATATGGAACAGGCTTCCAATATCTGGGTATCCTATTCCTTGCAGGTCTACTACAAACCATATTTACTGAAAATGCATCCATTAGTCTCTTCCCTGGTCACATACAATTCTGCATCGCTCAGATAGGTTTTTATAAGATAGTGTAGCCAGACACAAACCCCATCTTGTTTTTCCACAAACCCCATCTTGTTTCCCCCTCTCCCCCCACAGAGAGCAAAAGAAAGGCAGTCAGCCTTTTATGCCCTGGGAACGCAGGTGTGCTGCCTGTCCCTGACTCTACCATAAACAGAAACCAGACAGTAAATGGGCTAGCTGATGACCCGGGGCCTCCCGTCGCCCTGATTGCTAGTACCAGTAATTGACACGCCTGCACTGTCCCAGAGAGGAATCTTCGCCCATCACATACCAGAGGTGCCCATTGTCTGCATTTTTCCCAGGTGTAAATTATGCTTTGCACCCTTCGTGGGAAACTTGGTGTTCAAAGCCATTTTTCCTAATTGGCCACTTGAAACCAGGAAGAAGCCTTCATGACCCAAGGGGTATAAAAGAGGTTCAGCAGCCCACCCCATTTGAGCTCCAATCATCTATACCTGCTGGCAGGTATTGATTGTCTCCCGAGGTCTGTGGGACGCCCAACTTCGCCCTACTTCTTCCCGAGGGATTGAGAGACAGACGCTGGCCACGCCAAGTCTGGAACGCAGGGGTGAGAATATATACCTGCTATGTGTATTTTGCATGCATTTAATAAGAGCTCAGAGAACCAAAAGGGTTTCATGGTACCTGTAAGTGACTTCTTAGAGTAATTTCTGTCCTGTCCTTTGTAGTGTCTGTGTTATCTGTAACACAGTAGTAGCATTTAACAACTAAGTTTACCCTGTAACAATAAAATAGTAACTGTTTAAGCTTTAACCTGACTCCTTCAGTTGCTGTAACGGAACCAAGCACAATTTAAAAGAACTTCAGCCGGTCATAAGGGACTCACTGCCCTGACCGTCGGCTGACAGAATGTAAAGGAAAACAACTTCAAATGAACTCAGACCAGCCTGGTCTGTGCTAACTAGTATTAATAATTCTCTTCTACATTACCTATATTTTTAGTAGGCTACTTGTTCTTTCCCCTCGTATGCTACGGTGCCATGACAGAGTGCTGTATTTCTTGTGTTCTAACGTGCTCAGAATTAACCTGGATAAACAGGTTAAACACAAAGGGGGCATCTACACACACCCTAAATTCGAAAAAAGATACGCAATTTGCGCTACGCAAATTATGTATCTTATTTTGAAATTTTAAACTTGGCCCCGTTTACCTCACCAAATTTCAAAATAATGTGCAGCGAGGTTTACCAGGATGGTGAAATAGCCTGTCCATTATTTCGAGTGGGCCTCTACCAGGCAAATGGAAGGCTGCGGGTTTGAAAGGAGTATAACACTTACATTTTGAATTGGGGTTGGAGCTGGCTAATATATACCATATAGCCGTGGTCCCCAACACGGTGCCCGCGGGCGCCATGGCGCCCGCCACGTGCTCGGGGCTGGCCTGGCCCTGGGCACGTGGCGCATGCACAGTGCCGGAGCCGGCTCCAGGCGCATGGTGAGCGCCGGCCCTGGGTGCGTGGTGCTTGGGGGGGGAGAGGGCACCGGCCCCGGGCGCTTGGAGGAGGGGGGGCACCGGCCCCAGGCGCACAGAGCTTGGGGGGGAGGGGGCGCCAGCCCCGGGCGCGCGGCGCTTGGGGGGGGAGGGGGCGCCGGCCCCGGGCGCTTGGAGGAGGGGGGGCACCGGCCCCGGCCCCCAGCGCTTGGAGGAGGGGGGGCGCCGGCCCCGGGCGCGTGGCGCTTGGAGGAGGGGGGGGCACCGGCCCCAGCCCCCAGCGCTTGGAGGAGGGGGGGCGCCGGCCCCGGGCGCGTGGCGCTTGGAGGAGGGGGGGGCGCCGGCCCCGGGCGCGCGGCGCTTGGAGGAGGGGGGGCGCCGGCCCCGGGCGCGGCTATGGGGGGGCAAACGGCCACGCCCCCTGGCGCCCGGCAACCTCCACAGGTTGGGGACCACTGCCATATAGTGATCAGCCACAACCAGGAAGGAGGCCTTGTCAAAAACCATGAGATATAAAATAATTCAGCATAGATGCAAGTATCCTCCCTTTTTTTAAGTTCCTATGAAGCCCTGACAGCAAATTAAGAAAACTGTCTTCTTGCAGAAATCCCTGGGAAGGTGGTAGTATAAATAAACTTGGAAGGGCTCAGGGTATCCCTAGGCCTTCCAATGCACTACTGATTTTTGCCTAATCTTAGCCTGCTTGGAACTATTGCTTTTCCTCATGCTGAGTTGCAGGCTCAGATATCACAGAATGATTTTTGTGTTTTAAGAAAATCTTTTAACTAAATGTCTCTCAAAATTTAGCTTATCCAAAGTCCCCCTTGACACAATTTGAGAGGCAAGTACTTCATGCACATGTTTATGCCTGAACATATAAATAATGCTGTGATGATGGAGGCTTTGGCCAACTCTCAACCTATCAACAGTATCTGTCAGGCTTAGTACTGGTGGAACGTTATTAAAATTAACATGTTAACACTGCAGTAAAATATGTAGTGTTTGGACATGCCTAAATTCCAGTGAACCAACGACTAACACTCTCGCGCTAATCTCTGTAGTTCACCTGTTAAGAGTAATATCTGTATGTGTGTTACAGAACTCGCACATTGCTAGAACAGAACACATGATCACAGAGCCATTAATCATTGCTGAGTTTCATCCGTATCAACAGCTATATACCCCTTAGGGAAGAGAGTGGTGAATATCTGATACCCATTAAAAAGTAACTCATCCAGAGGAAACTTCTCAGTACAGCTGGTAGAAACCAGTTCACCGAACAATGGAGAAGGAGACCCAAGAATGAATCACTCAAGATGACTTCAAAGTTTTACTTCACAAGCCCTCCTCTCCATCCCTCCTCCACCCAATAACCCACTTTTTTGAATATGCAAGTCCCGTGGTCAGAACACAGTCACATGACAGGATTTTTAGTTAACAGATGCCTAGTGAACAATGCTTTTTACAAGACTGGATCCTAAGAAGCAAGGACTTTGTCTGCATGGTAAAGGACCCCTACCTACCACAGGAGGGATATGGTTCAGAAGTGGAACCTATAAGACTGTTACTTTGAACAGAAAGTTTATAAGAAAATATCCTAAGTTTGTCTGTCTTTAGTTCTTAGCACTTAGCAAATATCTCTTGCTTCATTTTCACTGAATTAATAAAGCCTAAATAAATGTATTATGCCATCAGACTAAGCATTATCTTATTGGGTAAAGAGGGAAATCTACAAAGGAACTGAGCTGTGGTATGTCACTCCAACTGGGCCATCAGAAACAGATGAACTTGTGTGTGATATAATGGTTATATTGCAGGGTCTGCTTACTTGCTGTCAAGAATGACTAAGCCTTGAAATGAGACTCTGTTTGTCTAAATTCTATATTAAAGTAACAAGAGCATAGGGAGTCAGTAAGTAATGTGTTTAGCTGGTATTGTCTAAAGCAGTGGTTCTGCAGACCAGTGCCGGGCTGCAAACCATTGGCTGCCAAGCCGCAGCACAATGCCAAGCCACACCCATGCCTTGATGTTTGGCTTGGTGTGAATGTCCTCACTTAGCCAATGACTGAGCTATTAGCTCTTTAAATTGGACAGCAGTAACTATGTCTAGTCACTTCTGTCAAATACAACGGCTAAAAGATGATTAAGCAAACCTCCCTGGATTGTTTTTTTGGAAAGAGTGCTTCTGCAAAAAAAGACAATGATATTCCAAAGGATAAAGAGGAGAACACTGTAGACTATGTACAATGTAGAGGATATACAATGCCAAGAAAATGTGAAAAAATGAAAAAAGCAACGTTCAGTCACAAGTACAACTCCTTGTATTTAAAGTATGGTTTTCTTGCGTGTGGCAAGTCACAGACTCCAAAAGCGCTGTGTATTATATGTGCCAAAATGCTGTCCAATGAAACCTTCAAAGCTAATTCGGCATTTAAAATCTAAGCATCCTGCTCTCAAAGAAAAAAAAGTTGATTTTTTTTGAATAGGGAAAAGTGAATTTGAAGGACAAAAACAATTATTTTGCAATACCACATGTGTGCCCTTAAATGTGGCTGCTTTTAAGGCATAATTTTTAGCTTTGGCAATTTGGTGAACTACTAGAAAGCCTTTTACAATTTGCGAAGAGATGATTCTTTCTACTGCAAAAGATATCTCTCCAAGTAGGACAACTTTTCTGAGAACACTGTTGCCAGGATGATCAATGAAATAGCTGAAGACATCGAGGCACAATTGCTGGAGAGAATAAATGGATCTCCATGGTTTTCGATTCAGGTGGGTGAATCAACCAACACTGAAAACAAGGCAATGCTGTTAATAACGTATGTGCATTATATCTTTGACAATGACATGCATGAAGATTTACCATATGTGCTTCCCCTGCCTAACACCACAACAGGGGCAGAAACTTCAGTTATGTTTCAGGCAGGCTCAATTGAATTTATTATGATGAGTTTGTACTGATGGTGCTGCTGCAATGTCTGGGTTTAAAAACCAGGTAAAAGAAGTGGCACCTGACTGAGTCCACCCACCATGTCATTCACCATGAAATTTGGGCAAGCCAAAAACTTTGTCCTGAACTTCTTAATGTTTTGTATGTTAATTATATCAAAACGCATTCACATTTATTTGTGCAAGGACATGGACGCCGAACACAAGCAGCTTCTCCTGCATACAGAAGTTCATTGGCTGTCAAGAGGGAAAACCCTGACCAGAGTCTTTAAGCTAAGAACACCTGCAGAGGTTTCTCGTAGATAAAAACTCATCATTAGCTGCACATTTTAATGACAAGATCTGGTGTGCTAAACTTGCACCTCTGAGCGACAAATTCACTGCACTGAACGAATTCAATCTCTCACTGCAAGGGAGAATAGCATCCATTTTTAAAATGACAGATAAAAATCCCAGCCTTCAAAACCAAGCTGAAAACACTGTGGAAATGTTTGGATAGGGGAATTTGACATGTTTCATACTTTTGTGGATTTTTCAGAAGTGAGCACCTGAAGTCACTCTGACAGATTTGAACAATATTTCCCCAATTCAAAAGATCCAAGAGTTGGGAAAGAATGGATCCATGATCCATTTCTTTCTAGCAACAAGGAGTCACCTTGCCACCGCTGCAAAAGGATCAGTTGATTGAGCTAGCATGTGACGGAGGACTTAAACCTTTAACGCATTGTCCTTCAGGATTAAAATAAAGGGTGAATATCCAGAACTCAGCACCTTAGCTCTGAAGATCTTGCTGCCGTTTCCATCTACATACTTTTGTGAAACAGGTTTCTCAGCAATGACTGCTACCAAGACCAGATATCGGAATAGGCTTGACATGAGAAACACACTGTGAGTCTCATTGTCAAGCATAATGCCTCGATATAACTTGCTTGTGTTGATTAGCCTCAGAGAGATAGCCATTATAGTCTTCAAGGTGCCACAGGACTCCTTGTTGTTTATGTGGATACAGACTAACACATGTATTTGGGCATAAGCTTTCATGGGCACATCCCCACTTTGTCAGATGCATGGAGTGGAAATTACAGAGGCAGGCATAAATATACTAGAACATGGAAAGAGTTATCTTATCAAGTGGAAGACCAGTGCTAATGGGATCAATTCAAAAACAGACCTCAAAGAGAAACTGCAGAGCTGCAATTCACCGACACTATTAATTTGGGGTTGAATAGGAACTGGGAATGACTGGCTCACTCCAAAAGCAATTTTCCCTCTGTTGATATTCATCCGTCCTCATTAACTTTTGGGAATGGGCCACATCCATCCTGACTGAATTGGCCTCATTAGCACTGGTCCTGCACTTAATAAAGTAAAACCTTTTTTCCATGTGCTAGTATATTTATACCTGCCTCTAATTTCCATTTCATGCATCTGACTAAGTGGGTTTTTGCCCATGAAAACTTATGTCCAAATAAATGTTAGTCTTTAAGTTGCCACAGAACTTCTCGTTTCATATTGACTGAGCTCTACAATGCTGCTAATTTGAATCTTATGGAATGGGGGAGGAAATGAGAATATCTCCAGTCTGTCTAGGTGAAATGACATGTTTCTTCCTCTCCCTATTGATTAAGAGACTTCCATCCTTTATTCCTTCAACTTCCTCTTTAAACATGTATAACATTTATAGATGCAATATCCCCTCCCCCCACGAGACAGAACCCGGCTTCCTTATATGTTATGGTCTAAAGAAGACTGAACAGCGAATCTTGAACCTTGCAGCAAAGCACCTGAATCAAAAGGCTTTGCAAGCTCCCCAGATCTGCTTGAATGTGCCTTATTTCTTATGCCAACTACAGACTGTATCAATTCTAAGGAGCTATTATTAAAACCCCAGGAATTCAAACATGAGTCACATCTGTTACCTATCAAGTCCAATGGCTTGGCTGTCCCCACACAACACCAAAGTCACACCACACATACTTTACGTCTACATTGCAATGCTATTTTGGGATACCAGGGGGATCCCAAAATAGCTATGCCCCTGTCTTTACAGAAAGCCTGTTATTTTGGCCTTGCTGTTCCAATGTCCCTGTAAACTTCATTCTACCAGGAGTGTTACACAACAAACTCGCAGGGTATGTGTTTCACTGGGCTTATTGCCTTTCTCCCTCTCTGGTGAGCCTAATATACCCTCCACCCGAATAAGCCGGTGTCCGCCCCAGTCCAAATGGATGTGCTGTTAGCCCTTTCTACCTGTCCACGTTACAGGAGTACCGTTAGCCGCCCACGTCGTATGGGCCATGGTTCCAGTTTACATCCAACACTGCCTGGGAAGGATTAGCCGATGATGGCGGGGGAGGAGAACCCGGGCCCACACTCATTCCCGGATCCCGGTCCAGGGCCCTAAGGTGGGGATCAAATCTCCTCTACTTGGCTGATGGGGAAGTCACCCCTAAATATGTTAGCCCGCAGGCTCCACAACCCCACCATGGGACACTTCCTACCTGCCTCCTACAGTCCCTTGATCTCCGTACTCCTCCGCTCCTTTCCCAGGATTGGGCTCTGTCTCCCCGCTTCAGCTCTGCTGCTCTCCACCTTTTAAACTCCCCACCGTCTGGCTTTTCCCGGCAGCAGGGTTCCAACGGATCAGCTGTTCCCCTGCTACCAGACCAGCGGGTGACATCATCCACCCACGTCAGCGCTGAACAGGCGCCGCATCTCTGCTGCTTCTCCGGCTGCAGCTGCTCCCACAGTGCCTACAGGAGTGCAGGGCACAACTGCCCCGCCACAAGGAGTAGGGGATATTTTGGAATAGCACTTTATTTTGAAACTCGGCAATGCACGGATAGCACAAAATGACAAAATAAGGCATTTCAAAATAGCATTGAAATAAGATATGCAATTTGCGTAGCTCTGATTGCATAACTTATTTTCAGTTATGGTGCAGTGTAGATACACCCATACAGTATGTCATTTTAACAGGCAGGCAATGTGGCATCCCTTTGCTAAACAGTGCTCTTCTCTCCCTCCCTTCTTCACTTTTTCAAAATTAATCTTGCAGAAGATAAAGTATATTGGTGACTTGGTTGGGTTCAAGTTTTATCTTCAGTCCTTAGCATTCAAGTCACTCTTGCTTGACATAAATAACTAACCTGCTTCCCCTTATACAGTCCTAGAATTTAGCCTTGGGCACAGGGTTTCTGTTAAGTACATAAATTCCATTCCTTCTCCTTTTTGCTTTGGGGAGTTTTTTTGGTGGAACGTAGTTATTTGGAGGTCAAATCTATTAACATAGTCAAGGCAAGGGCACTTATAGCTTAACAGCAGTTGTTAGGGATGTGAGACATTTCTTGACCTTTGTTCTTCTACCTTGGAGTCTGAATAGATCTGGTTTAATTAAGCAGAAATAGAACAAAAATGGATGCCAGTGCAGTGGTGCAGAAGACTAAAGCTGTAGTTTTAAAAAAGGAAGGGGTAAGGAGGAGAGAGAGCGAGAGAACTGCCTCAAAAGTGGTAGCAAGAGTGCTTGAGTAACCTCACTATCTCCCACCCTAGCTTCCAGCAATTTGCTTTACTTAGAACCAAGTCTGAATAAGGACCCCAAATTTTGATGCCATGTATTTCTTTTGAAAGTTCTATTCGGGTCTCACAATATTGTTTCTTTCTGCAACACCAAATTCTCTCTCTGTGTTAAGATATTGTTTTTTTCTTTCAAAGGAGATACCCTCTCACTGTAAAGAGGAAGGGCAGGTGAGTTCAAATCATGGAAACTGTTTAGCAGGAAACGGGGTCCCGGATGTGATGCATTTCAAACTTGGCTACAAACTTGAGAGAGAGCATTGCAGTCAAACACACTGACATCAGTGAGACCTGCTGTCTGAAGCTGATGATTTGTGTAACTTCATAAGTAATGCTGGAAAAAAATACAGTTCCTTTTTGCGCTGGACTTATTGTTCTGCTAATGTCAATTAAATAGTTTACTCAAGAAAAATCAGGCTTAGTTTCCAGTGGAAACTGGAACATGACCTGAGCCTTTATTATTTTCATTTAGAAGTGACCTGGCCTTCCTCCACTCTATTACTTTTTCCTATTGTCTCATCTAAAAAGGAGGCTGCCATACAGTCCATAGTTCAATCCTAAAGGAAATATATCAAAGAGAAATGCTAGGGTTCCACACAGCTTCAAATCTGTGGTAACAAAGTTACACTATACCAGTACAGAAAGGAATAGAATATTATTCTAACAGAAGATGTAAGAACAGAACAGAACATTGTAACCCAACTATAAAGTAAATAATCTATACTTTTCCTTGGTATAATGCTGTATGCTGTCTTTTATTTTCAAACTCGATGGTTGGAGTGGAGGTGAGGGAGGAGAGGGAGTGAGGTGAGATAGAGAGAGAGAGAGGGGAGAAAACAGAGAGGACTGATTTCTGCTCTCTTTGCCAGAAGCATCCTGGAAGTGATTTCATCACGTAAGGCTGTAAGGCTTGAATTTTCAAGCCTAATGTCACACCAGTCTTTCAGACCTAAGCTACGTAGCTGTGATGATTTATAGCATGATTCACTGGGAAGAGAGTATTTCAGCAAACATATGGGTGGGGAAAGTAGCACGTAGAGGTCGGTAGAACTGGAATTGGTGTAATCAGTAGTGATGGGAAAATAGATGCCAATAGATCTCACTTGATAGAAAAAGCAACCAACACTTTGTAATATTTTAAAATATCTTGGAAACATTAACATGGTTAGACATTTATAGAAACAATTGCAAAACAATGAATGTGAAAAATTATTTGCCCAAGGCTCTTTAGTTTTTGGGGAGGAAAGAGAGAGGTTAGTTACTGAAAGAGGAAAAGATAATGGCATGAAACTAAAGTTTGCACTTGAAGATGTAAACTTACAATTACAATATACTTCTGAGAACATATTGTATGAGGATTCCACTGCATTTGTGCACAAAATGATAGTCTACAACATGTAGGAGATGTCCAAAGCAAACTGAAGAATTACATTTACCTGACAGAGAAATAACCAGGTATGATAAGTTACACTGGAACAGGAAATTCAGAATTAAGATATTGACTAATAGGGAATAATTTTCTTATAATAGTCATATTTGCCTACAAATTGTAATCCCTTGCATCTGAGAAATGAACAGTTACCTACTTGACCTTGTGCTTCCCCAATTCCTTTTTCTTTATTTATTCTGGAATTACTGTAACTGGTGACCAAAAAAAATAGAAAACGAATTTTGGATCTGAATTCCACACAAAAAAATCTCCTATGCTACCTAGGGAGTTTTCTGAACCCCATTTACATGTATGCAGGCGTGACTATTTCAGTGGGATTCACTACTATCATGAATTCCTTGGGCTAAGAGACTAGACTTTAGGATTGACTAGTAAACTATGCTGCTTATTTAATCTGTGCTGCACATCACAAAGTTAGATTACCTGTAGAACACTATTATTGCCACAGACTTTCAGAGAGAGACAAAGCAAAAAAGTCAAAATGTAAATTTACTGATGAGCACAAATTGAGGAGCCTGACAACAAATTATAGATTTGAAATCTAAGAATGATAAACTTCCAGTTTCCATGGCAACTCAAACAATGACTTGGAATCAGAATAAGTGAATGGATAGAAAGAGTTGGAGCATTGTTTACATTGATTTGTGCAAGACAAACTAACAGTGAAAATTCTCCTGATTCAAAAATTCCTAAATTCTTCTTATAAAGCCAAACACTGGCTCTATTATTTACTTCAATGGAATCAAAATTCTACCCATGTTTTTTGGAAGTAGATTAAATAATGAAAGAGACTCTCTGATTTCTGCCAATATAAAACTTTTAGCCTCATGTATAAAGGGAATGTGGTTACTCTACAGAACAGGTGCAGTATGTCAGAGTGAGTTAACCTGGGGTATAATAACCACAGAAGTCAAATACAGAAAATGTGAAAATACTTGACAAACTATCAGGAAAAACAAAATCACAGTCTCAAACTTGGGTTGCAGAAGTTAGACATCGAAGATTAAATTCAGGCATATCAGTGTGAACCCTCTGCAGTCATTGAGGATCAGCAATATTGAATCCTCAAATATTAGTTCTGAAGCTACATTTAAGATCTGCAACTTCTTTTGCCAAATAAGAGCCTCAGCTTCCTCTGGATTCTGAAAGCTTAAATTTACTTTGTTACAGTGGCAAAACTAAGTCCCAAGTCTCAGAGTGGGGTTTGCCAGAAGCAAAATCAGGATGTTTCTTTCAAGATCAAGCCAGTTGTCAAATTTAAAAACTGAAAACTTAAAATCTTTGAGAATTCCTAATGCTGCATGATACATAAATCAAAACAGAAGAGAGACAGGGCTTTTACCCCATTCTGGGGCCTCTAGAATGCCTTTAGGTTGGTTGATTTTTCACTTTTTGAAGTCACATTGAGAATCAGAGGCATGGAAGACATAAGGAAACTCTCTGATTCATGGAACAAAAACAAAAAGCATTTATAGCCCATACCCTGCTCCTGTTCTACAACATAGTATCATTTGAAAAGTGTACTGTGAAGCTAAACAGTCTCCTCCAATAGTCTTATATTGTCAAGTATCTGTGGAATGAGCCTGTAAACTTCTGGATAGGTTGCTTCATTATTTAGCCACATAACTTCCTAGGATCTTTAATTACCACATGCTAATTATGGAATTTTTCCTATCCACTGTAGTTAAGCAGGGACTCCACTCAAAGTTTTTACCACTGGTCTTTTTGTGCAGGCATCAGACTACCTTGTGCTTAAAAGGTCCAAAGTAGGAGTGGGATGAATCTATCATTTTCTAGAAAAATGAAAGCGACATCACATCTGCCTGTCCTCCCACCCTCTATCAATTGTCTCTTCCAGATCCCCACATCCCTCTTATCAGTTCTGTCCCCCATCATATCAATTCTGCTTCTCCTACAACTCCATGGGCTGTCCACCACCTTCCCAGACCTAAAGGGGCTACAGTGAACTCCTCCTCCTTGTCTCAGGCTGGGTCTTGTAGGATGGTAGATTGGCCTTCCCATTATTCATAGGAAGCAGGGGTGAGGGAGGAGAGAGCAGAACTGCCCTGAGCAGTCGGACTCTTACAGCTTCCTCCTTTGCACTCTCCCCTGTGGGAATGGTGTCAACACTCAAGGGGAGCTGGTAGACTATGCTATCTGCTTGCCAGGAGCGGTCCTAGACTAGCTGCCAGCAACTGGTGCCCTAAACGAACCATGCAATCGGCGCCCGCACCTCCAAACCCCTCAATGATATTGTGCTACCATTTGGCACCCCATTTAACTTGGCACACTAGGCGATCACCTAGTTCACCTATATGGATGGGCCGTCCCTGCTGCTTGCTGCAGCAGCTCTGATTCACTACCCTTCTCCAGGAGACCGAAAAGTGGGATATGCCATCAATCAAAGAGAATTTTCCCCCAGGCAGGGCTGAACTGTGGTCCCTCAGCCACAGGACTTGAATTGTAGAAATTGTGTTCACTGGTTGCAAATCCTTCCAGCCAGACATACTCTAAGCACTGAAAGCACTACATTATTTGCTTTTATTAAAATCTGATTGTTATAGTGCCTGGAAGCCCCAATTCAAAATACATTCTGCACCACTGCTGGATTCCAAAATATTGCAGATTCACTTTTGTGCTACTTAAAACTATCTGTGATTAGCTTATAGATGGCATTTAACTCATGCCATCCTTCGTGCTCCTGCAGAATTAGCTCATTGTATCATATCCTATATGCACTGTATTAGAGGAAGCTAGTAAGCAATGAGTGTGCAGTCTAGATCCCTGTTTTAGTCTTACATTAGGTATAACTAGGAGGTATACCCAATCATCCTATGCATCTACAGATACCATGATACAAAATAGTTAGGTTACTCCGGTTCATGCTACACTCCTTTTTCAAGTCTATGAATCTAGATGAATATTGGCATTAACATTTTCCCCTCACAAAAATATTGCTTTTAAATGAACTTTGACCTTTACCTAATCTGACTTAATTCTCATCCTCCTGGAGAAACTAGACTTCCTCCGCCAAACTGCACAAACAGTAATCACAGCATGGACTTGCAACACACCCACAAACACAACACTGAAGGAATTAAATATATGTTGAAATGTGTGGTCAATTTTAGTGTCGCAACTTAAGGCTGATCCTTAAGAAACTTCCTCCTTTCTCATGAGAAGATAAACTTCTAGGAAAACATAACCAGTCTATTTCAGAGATGATCATAATGACTGAAAATGATTTTGGATGGGAGAAGCTTGAATGTTCGAGTATCGGACCACACACCCCGTAGCTTTTGAACTGGGTATGAAGAAACTCAACTTAGGCGTGCACTCTGCTCCAATGCTTCTTATCCAAACTTGCAAAACACCTCCTCTGTCCTACATATGCTACATGATACCCACATGGGGATTTTCATAAACTTTCCACTTCCAGCTGTTTTTCTCCATCTCAGCTCTCAGTGCAGACAATGCAAAACCAGATTCTCACACACTCTATGGCAGGGCTACACAACTTTGGAAGCCCCAGGGACCACAATGATACTCACAGCACATGCCGAGGGCTGCAATTTAAGTGTGGTTACATATACACACAAATATATATGCAAATAGCTTCTTTTACACAGACAGGCATGAATACAAAGATTAAGGCAAGAGTACACAACATGCAGGCCCCATTTAAGTCAGTTCTGCTGATATTAATACAATGCAATATTTACCTAATTTCCACCCATATGGCAGCACTTTTAATGAGTAATGATAGTCCAGGAATTAAACAACAACAATCCATATCAACAGAAGACCATGATATTGACTCGCCTTTGTGGCGCGTCAATGGTTCCCAGTGGCCATATTCCAAGGATGCCAACTGTGGGCCACCTGTTGAGCCCTGAATAAACCCAAACTGCACCGCAGACCACAAAGGTGACACGTGTTGAGTAACCCTGCAGTAAGGGCTGGTCCATGCTAGATAGTTAGTTTGGTCCAGCAACATCGCTCAAGTGCGTGAAAAATCCACACCCCTGAGCGATGGAGTTAAGCCAACCTCAAGCCCAGGTAAACAGTGGACTGAAGAACCTTCAGTGGACTGAAGAATTCTTTTTTTGAGCTAGCTACTGCAACTCAGGGAGGCTGATAATTTACGCCACTGGGAGTGGTTCTCCCATCAGCATTAGTACTGAGTACTGACTGCTCTCCAACTTTAAACAAGCCCTAAGGCTCCTTGACAGATCTCTGAAAGCATCAGAACAGGGGAAAGGAGCCATAATGTAAATTGGCATTATATCTTACAAGTTTAAATTGCTTGTTGTCAGGCAATATGTTCCCATGGCAAAAAAACTGCTTAATAATGGATATGGAGCCTAGATGGCTAGCATGAAGGTAGGCCTGGTGTGTCTGATTGCAAGTTGCTTCCATCAGATGGATGTTTGAAGGTCCATGAAAGTTGCTTCCATCAGATTGATGTTTGAAGGTCCATGGAAATCATGTTTAAGGTTGCCAGGTGTCCGGTATTGGCCCGGGCAGTCTGGTATTCGTGGCCTCTATCTGGTTAAAAAAAAAAAAAAAAACAGAAAATACCAGGTATTCTTCTCCGGCCACAGTGACTCTTTTTTTGTGCATTTTTTTTTTCTCATCCAATTTTTTTCCCCCACCATATTCGGTATTTTTTGTGAATGTATCTGGCAACCCTAAACATGTTGGGGTGTGTCTCTTCCCAGCAGACACCTATCCAAGTGACAGAAATCACTGTCACATTTGGGAAATAGTATCATTGTTTTTTGAAGCTCAAAAAACTTTAGGCAGTAGCTGGGTGGCTGATCAGTGAGTATGCTCATGGCAAGAAGTAACTGTACCTCTGTTTCTCCCCTTCCTCCCCCCCGCTTCTTTTCAGCCCTTTAAAAAAAATCACAGTTCAAAGGTGGTTCAAACATTTGCCACAAGGGGTCCCATTTATAGTTTCCTGGTACATATGAGCCTTCCCAGCTTTAAGCTCAGTTCAGTGCCTTTCTCCCAGTTAAACCAAATACCACATCCCAGTTTCAGTCTAGCTGTGTTTACAGTATCTCCCAGGTACCTCTCCCTGGAGAACTTTCCTCCACCCAGCCTGCTTCTTCAGCTTTTTCCCTGCTGACTCAAGGACCTGCAAGCACCTTCTTGATACCTGCAGGATTTACAAACTTAGTTGCAGTCTCCTAAAATTCCCCTTTGTACTGCAACTTCCTTCTCTGTTTTTATTCTGGGAATCAGCAATTCAACACAGGTGTGGCTTATCTTGTGATCTGGGCTGGCTTGGTGGAAACTCCAAGTTCTAACTGCCACTGTGTGAAATTACTGAAGATACTATCTTAAGAAGCAGAATAATTTAAATTAAGTAGCCAAACTGGTAAGAGCTGTAGAGATCTGAAAGTTTCCAGATTCTGAGTGCACAATGAGCACTGCATTACAAAGCCTTATGCTTCCAAAGCCCACCCTGAAATGGAGCACAAGCACAATGGCTAAACCACGCTAGCCAATCAAGTTTAACTATATGTTTTGTTTGCTAAAACAGCATTTTCATGGCTATCATGAAAGGAGAATTTGTGGACCTTCCAATCAGTCATGTTAAAAGGTGGCTGGATATCAAAACAAAGCAAATCCCATAAACAGATAAGTGCTGCATAAGATTGGGAATCAAGGTACAATCCACTAATAGGGAGAAGTGAAGACTCACATGCACAAATATAGAGAAGTTAAAAAAAGAAAAGTGTAGGTATATAAAAAAAATGTGACAGGGGTGGAGATTAGTCATTGCAATAGCCAGGCTAAACAAAGCTATTTAAACATAGCTCTAGGCCTGGGGTAAAATTTTCTGAGTTCCTGAGTGATTTAGAAGCCTAAATGTCGTCAAGATTCATTCTTCTAGATGCCTTCTTTTACCAGTTTTGTCACTTAGTATAGACTATTCTGATTCTTAAGCTATCTTCAGTAATTCCAGAGAATGGCAGTTGGAAGTTGGAGTTTCCCCACAATTACTCGGACTCCCAACTCAAAATTTACTTTTTAGCTCTTGTACACACAAAAATTCTGCTGATTTAGGAGCCTAGCTTATTTAAAAAGGCAAAACAACCAATTTTGTTTAGGAAAAATAAGGCATCTTATTAAGATCAATACATTCCATTTTGACCTTACTGGAACAAAACATTTCAGTCTTTCCTGTTGAAATGACTTTTCTTTATAAAATACAAAAATTTAGATCAAACAAAGCATTTTGACTGACACCAAATACAATATTTCTGAAATTTATTTTGTGGGAAATGTATTTTGTTTTCATTCTGATTCAGCACAGAAACAAATTTCAAAATTCTGAAATTCCCCACAAATCAGAAATTCTGGTCCCTGCTCAGCTCTACAGTTGAGAAAAGCACCTAAATGTTCCACTATATCCAAGGGCATGTCTATTGGCTTTTACTGGCAGAGCTACACCAGTATAGCTATGCTGGCAAAGTCCCTTAGGCTACGTCTAGACTGGCATGATTTTCCGGAAATGCTTTTAACGGAAAAGTTTTCCGTTAAAAGCATTTTCAGAAAAGCGCGTCTAGATTGGCAGGACACTTTTCCGCAAAAGCACTTCTTGAGGAAAAGCGTCCGTGGCCAATCTAAATGCGCTTTTCCGCAAAAAAGCCCCCATCACCATTTTCGCGATCGGGGCTTTTTTGCGGAAAACAAATCTCTGCTGTCTACACTGGCCCTTTTGCGCAAAAGTTTTTTGGAAAAAGACTTTTGCCCGAACGGGAGCAACATAGTATTTCCGCAAAAACACTGACAATCTTACATGAGATAGTCAGTGCTTTTGCCGAAATTCAAGCGGCCAGTGTAGACAGCTGGCAAGTTTTTCCAGAAAAAGTGGCCAGTCTAGACACAGCCTTAGGGTATGTCTACACTACAGCACTATTTTGAATTAACTTATTTCGAATTAGTTAATTCGAAATACGCTAAATCGAAATAACCCATCTAGACACACAAACTAATTCGAAATAGCGTTTTTCTAAATCAAAATAGCGCCTCCACATTGAGTGGACCCTGAATCAAAGGTAAGGCTGGCCAGAACCAGTGCCAAAAGGGCATCAGGGTCGGACTTAGTGTGTGGGGCTGCTGCCTCAGGTTAGCCGAGGTCTGTGCTTAAAGGGACCCGACCCTCCCATCCCGGACAGACAGTTCTCAGGTTTCTCTGCTTGCTGGTCCACCTCACTGAGGGACAGCAAAGCATTTGTGTCTCAGAGTGCTCTGCTTGCCCTCCTTCGGGACATCATGGTACTCTGCAACATGGAACCAGACCTGCCCCTGGGGACTCTGCTGCATCTGGTGGACACGTTGCCAGAAGCCTGGCTACACTGTCTGCAACCTAACATCCGGGAGCACCATCGAGGGGCTGTCAGGATCCAGGGGGCCCTGCGGGAGAGTTTCCATCCTGAGGAGCGCTAACAGTCTCCCCGGTCTGCCCCACTGGGGGCTTGTGCCCCATTCCTCCCTCTCGTCCTTCCACTTACCCTTCCCTAGCCCCCACTTACTGATGTAAAATAAAAGACATGTATTTTCAAAAATATAAACTGTCTTTATTTAACACAACTGGCGGGGGGGAATGAAACTCTGGGGGAAAAAGGGGAAAGGAGGCAGAAGAGGGCAGGAGAGAGGGTGGGAGAGGGGAGAGGGGAGGGGGAAAACTGGGAGGAGGGAGCTGGAAGGGGGAAGCAAGGGGAAGGAGGAGGAAGGGAAGCTCAGCACTCAGGGCTGGGAGTCTCGTCAGGCCAACTGCCTCCCAGCCCGGTGGGGGAGTGGGCCTTGGCTTCCCCAGGGAGATGGGGAGGAGGGTGCGGAGGTTGAGGTGGGGGGTGTGGAGATTGAGGAGGAGAGTGTTGAGGTTGAGGAGGAAGAGATGGGAGGGGCAGGAGTGGGAGGAGGAACAGTAGTTGGGGGGGCAGCAGGTGCAGGACCGGCACGGGGCAGCATGCTCTGCAGCAGGGCCTGCAGGTTTGAGTTCATGGCTCGGTCCTGAGCAAGCTGCTCCTGGTGGAGCTGCAGGTCCCTCCTGCATCCAGGCCTGGATGGTGCAGTGCAGGGCTCACAGGGCCCCCAGGTGTTGGTCCCGGTACCCCTGCCACTGCGTGATCCGTAGGAGACATGGCCCACGCATGCAGTCCCTGGTTTCCCTCTCTGCCTCCCATCCCGGGTAGGGGACAGTGCTGGCACTTACCTGGTATTGCCTCCCTGGATGACCCTGCCGACTCTGGTGCCAGGACAGCTGGTGGTGGCACCTCTGGGGCACCCGGGTCAGGGCCCTCCAGACCCGGCTCGTGCCTCCCAGGGCTGGCGCGGACCATCCAGCCCCCCAGGAGTCAGTCTAGGGGAAGCAGGGGCAGGTGTCAGCCCCTTCACCTTCAGGCGCACCTGCTCTTGGGTGTGCCTGTGGCCTTTCCTGGCCAGGGTGGCTGCTATGCGGCCGTAGACGGCCGCATTCCTCCGCCTAGTGCAGAGATCATGGACGTTGGGGGCCTCCCCCAAAACCTCAATGATGTCCGTGATCTCCGCACTAGTCCATGAGGGCGCGCACTGTCCCCCTGGCTGGCCCCTGGGGGACTGGGCGGGGGACAGCTGGCTGTCATTGGCTGCCACCATGTGGCCACTGGCTGAGGGTCTACGGCAGCTGGCAGGCCTGGCTCTTGCACATGCCCAGTGGCCAGAGTCTGTCCCTTAAAGGGCTCTGGGGCGGGAAACAGATGAGTTTTCCTGGCTGTGCCCCGAGTGGCCACCAGGGGGAAGTTGGAAGGGATGGAGGCCCCCTAATTCAAAATAAGTGTCTACACAGCACTTATTTTGAATTTGGTGTTCTTCCTCGTAGAATGAGGTTTACCAAATTCGAAATAAGGGCTCCACTATTTCAAATTTATTTCGAAATAGCGGTTTGTATGTGTAGACGTTATTAAAGTTAATTCAAAATAACAGCTGTTATTTCGAATTAACTTTGTAGTGTAGACATACCCATAGTGGAGATGCAGCTTATTCCAACAAAAGGAGTTCTTTTGCTGGAATAGTCAAAATACCTCACTAAATAACATGAGCTATACTGACAAAGGAGCCCTTCTGCCAGCATAATTGTGTAGACTAGGGCTAGTTTAGCTATCTCAGTTAATTTTCATTATATGCCCCACTCCTCCCCGACTCCTAGCCAATGTAGCTATGTTGGCAAATGTGCATAATGTAGATCAGATCAAAGAGGCGTGATTAGAGGTCTGCTTAAATCACAGAAAAATCTTATTTTTGCAAGTTGGTCACAGAATAAATAGCACATTTTGCAGATGAGTTTCTTCTGCGTAATTGCATGGCAGGTATTCCCACCTTCTATGTTACTGCTGGCAGTGGCGCTGCCTTCAGAACTGGGTAACTGTCTAGCAGCTGCCACTCTTCGGCCACCCAGCTCTGAAGGCAGCACAGAAGGGTGGCAATAGCCCACCCTATGCCTTAGATTTCACACTGACACATTTGTCGTGGCTGTGAATTCAGTAGGACCCTAGAGATGATGAATGTATGTCACCTCATATATTTCACTGAAATTGGTAACATAAGCATGGTGCCTTGTCATAGAAACAAAAGTCAAAGCAAGTAACAGTGGAAAGGAGTCAATGGCTAAAAAGCGAGAGCTCTGAAATTTATTTTTTACTTCAGCTCGTTAAGGGCAAGATTTTGAGTCCTGGCTTTTATTTTTGCAGGTAACTTATTCTGCACAGAAAAGTCAGAGCACCAAGTGCAAACATGTGTGCACCACTGCACAGCAGTCAGCTGGGTACCCATTCCTGATCGGCAGACACAAGTGATAGTTCTGAATGTGTAAATGTGAGTTTTCAAAAATGGAAACTGGCATTGGGGTGCCTCGGTTTGCCTTCCCAAACTACCAGTCATGACCCTGCTCTCACACTGCCCCCAGAATGCCTGCTGTAGGTGTTCTGGAGGAGTGTTGCTGCCCTCAGTGCCTGCCCTCCCTGCACTCCTGACTGGGGAGGCTAGTGTGCTTCAGGGGCCAGGGAGGCAGGAGACATGCACCACGCCATCCTCCCTCCCCTGGTGCACCAGGCCAGGGAGGCAGGAGCCGTGCCATGTGCCCTGCTGCCTCCCCTGGTGCTCTGGGGGCTAAGGAAGCTGGGGTGTGTGCATGTGCTTGTCCCTTCTGTCTTTTTCCCTCCCTGTGGGGGGGGGCACAAGTGCTCAGCATGCTGCCCTACCTCCTCCCCTCCCCTCAGCAGAGGGGGAAGAGTTGAAAGTGGGGCTGGAAGGCTTGCCTCCCTCAGCCGCAGATGTACCAACATATTTTAAGCTATGCAGCTATGGCCATAAGACTATTGAACATGCTAGAAGTACAGAACTCACTAGAACAGTGGTTCCCAACCTTTTGGGGCTGCTGGGCACCTGGGGGTGGAGCCACTCAAGCACCAGGCACCCGGGGGCGGGGCCGCCCGCACACGCGCCCGGGACGGGGCTGTGCATGAGCCCGGGGGCGGGGCCACCCATATGCCGCATGCCCAGTGCCGGCACCACCCATGCAACGCACTTGTTCTTCTTTTGGTATCATTGAAGGAGATTTGTAAGGGAACCAGAGATCGGTTCCCACTTCAGTCTTTAAATTATGTAATTCTTTCTTGTCAGAATTATACTCAAATGCCACAAGCAGATAATGCATCGGTGAAAGGCAGATTTTCAATGGAGATCAGTGCTCAATGCGCTTCTGAAATTCTGTCCCCCGGTGCAGAACTTTTCTGAGAATTTGGCACTTAACGTTCTAGATACCAAGAATGTGAAAGCTTTTTCAGCTAGATTGGATGAGCACATACATGCAACTCATTGTGTCTTTCCAAATATAAATAGAACATATATCATTGCAAGATGTCTGAATACTGCATGCCTCTGAAGAGAAACAATTGCTGGGGCAGGGATTGTTTGCTTTCTTTCAAATGATGAAAATTTCAAAATCAATTTAAAATTATCTCAGACTTACTAATGGCTGTATGATTCACTGGGATATTCTCTCAGGTTTAAGAAATGTGATCAAACAAATTGAACATTTCAGTTTAAATTTCCAGGATCTGGGAATTTTAAAAATAATTATCAGTCGGAAAACTCAGTTGTGCTATGTCCCCCGTTTCTGGCCTGATGACTAAAATAGTTCTCTGAAATGGTATGATACAGTAGTTCCTTTGGGTAGAAATGCAGTGTATTGTTCTTTTAGTTCACTTCTAATATTGGTAGTTATTTGCTGGCCTGCCAATGGGTAGGCAACTGCTCTGGGACCTGCCGATTCAAAGCAGCCCTGGCCCCTTTAAATTGCCACTGGAGCCCTGGGTGGCATGCTGCAGAGCCCCAGATGGCACTGTCCTTGTGGCACTTTGCAAGGAGGCACAGTCCGGGAGACCTTGGGGGCCAACTGCCCCACCCCTTGCACACAAGGCCCTGTCCATTCCAAGAGCGTGGAGCCAAGCCCCCCACTCCCACCCCAGGCCCAGCGAGTCTGTTAGCACACTTGATTATTTGTATTTTGTTACCACTTACAGGCCCAGTTAGGGATCAGAATCCTATTGTGGTGGCAGTGAACACATACACACACACACACCCCTCCCTATCCTAAACAGCTTACAATTGAAGTAAGACTGTAATAAGAGTCAAATTTGAAGAAGCCAGAATCTATAAGAGTCACCTCAACTCAAAAAATAAAATAAAATAAAATAAAAATAAGGGTGGAAAAAATACAATACTATGCTGAGCTAGGAAAACAGGGGTCCATTGTACAAGAAAGCTCTGCTGCTTTTATAGCCTTCAAGGCCATTACAGAAAAGCGCGAATTATTACTCTTCATTTGCAATAATTAAAATTGTTTTTGTGGCAATTTCAATGCCACAAAAACAATTTTTCAAAGAAAGGCCATAAAATATTTCTCCTATTTTGTTCAGCCTCATCCTACATACACAGACTCAGGTGAGAAGTGAGTTTGAAAATATAGAGCCTGAATCTGCTCTTTCAAACTGCTGTAAATCTGGGACAGCAACATAAGACAATGGAGAACTGATTTTACTCTAGTTTAAGCAAGATCAGAAATAGACCCATGCATTCTAGTGCTCTTTTTTCCCTCCTCCACCCTTTCCTGGAATTCTAATTTAGAGACAGGGTCATAATGCAAATCCTGGTCATTAGGTTCTATTCCTTTCCTTTCATCCATCCAAAATAAGGCATGAAAGGCATTAGAGCAGTTCTATATGAAATGTGAAGTGGTAGGCATTATTAACCTGCTTCTTTATTCAGAAACCTAAATCTGTAACACCAGCCTTCTCTAATCGAAGGGCACAATGAACTCATTACATATTTGAAAAAAAAAATCAGTCAGTGCCCATTGTGATCTTCTTGGAATACATACCACATTACATACAGAGCGAGAGTAGGATACAATTGGTCCACTTATATATCAAGGCCAGGAAAGCTTGTTTCTCTTTGGCAACAAAGGCCTCTCTTTGAATTGGCAGAGCAAAGAGCAGAATGCAATTGACAGTGCTCTATGGTACAGCCTTAGCATACAACGTAAACAGAGCATGAAAGGCATGTGCAGGCCAGAGGTGTACATTTGCATTAAACGTTTATACTCTAAGTAGGAATAATGGGCCAGCTCTGGCAATGCAAAGGTAATAGAGAGGCCAGATCAAGGATACACTCAGTACTAGTGCAGCTCCTCCTGACTGCTCTGAGAATAAGCTCCTTCACATCCAATGCTCCCTCTTGTCACCTATTCACACACCCCACCACTGCTCTCCCTCTCTCTCTGCACCTCTACGTGCTTCTCCTCATGGCTTGGCCTTTCAACCAAGCGACTGGGGCTGTGTCTACATTGGTGCGATCTTGTGCAAAAGCAGGTGTTTTTGCGCCAAAACTTGCTGCCTGTCTATACTGGCCGCAAGTTCTTGCGCAAGAACACTGACATTCTAATGTGTGAAATCAGTGCTTCTTGCGCAAGAACTCTGATGCTCTCGCTCAGGAATAAGCCCTCTTGTGCAACTGTTCTTGAGCAAGAGGCCAGTGTAGACAGGCAACATGAATTTCTTGCGCAAGAAAGCCCTATGGTTAAAATGGCCATCAGAGCTTTCTTGCACAAGAGAGTGTCTACACTGGCATGGATGCTCTTGCGCAAAAGCACATCTCTTGCACAAAGGCACATGCCAGTGCTGACACTCTCTTCTGGAAGAGTTTTTGCACAAGAACGCTTCCGCAAGAGTTCTTGCGCAAAATCATACCAGTGTAGACGTAGCCTGAGTGCTTTCCCTGCTTCCAGGGTATCAAAGTCCCCTCCCAGACATGCTTCAAATCTCCTGTACCACTGTCCCTGGGGCAGGTAGGGGGAACCCAGGCCCACTCTCTAATCAGTAGTCAAGATGCGCAGTGCCCTGCCTTGCTGCCATTTTCTGCTCTGCCTCTCTCCATTTGCTTTTCTGGGTAAATATTCTTCAGGAAACAGATGCCCAGAATTTTTCTGTTTTCCTTCTTTCCCTTTTCAGCATGCTGGGAGCAGTTACAAACTTCTTCACAACACCACCACGGGCACTGGCAACTTCCTGCCTTTATACCACCTCTGCCTATTCCTTCTCAACTGGGCTCATTAATCAGGGAAGCTATCTAGAACACGTAATTTCCCTCAGCTGTGTAGGTGCTGGAACTTGGGAGATGGTGCGTTAGCACCCACTGACTTGAAGTGGTGTCCATTATACACAGGATTTACAGTGTGATTCAATGGCTCAGCAGGCTCACTATACAAATTGTTCCATCACTTCTGGGCTGTGGGCTATCTGCTTAATTGGCCCTGTCTCATCCTCATAACCCACCTCTCCCTCTCCCTCCTTCCCCCCTCCCCCCACACAAATACACACACTCCTCCCCAAACTTAAATATACAGTTTTGGGTTTGGTATTTGGCCTCTAAAAAGCAATTTAAAGAGTTGTACCATGTGTTTCTGTGGATCACATCCAATCCCATGACAGCTGTCAGAATGAACTGTTTTTCACCTAACATGGCATATAAAGAAATACCATATGCAATATGGCTTCAAAGATTAAGGAAGTCTTTAGTTACAACTACATTCCACTCATTATTGTGAACAACGTTTTGCAAATCTACATAATTTCATCTTTAGAGAAATCTTGTAAATAAGATTCTTGTGAAACAGCGTCTGCCAGGATTTCATGTGCATTCAAATACCACTTCAAAAGACAAGCACAAACAATTATTTCTGTTCATAATGCAATACTTCCTTCTCCTTCCTCCTAACAATCTCCCTCTTTCCACAATGGACACCACATCCCTCGGTTAGCCACCTCTTCTTTGCCCTTTTATAAATGACTGGGGAAAAAGTACCAGGGCAGCAAAGCGAACGTTAAGTGGGTGTAAAATATGCTGTTGCATGTTACACCCACTTTTATTGGATAGATTAGTTGTAAGAATGACACAAGGTGCAGGCCAATGATGAATTAGGTGTCTAATTTTCAAAGCTCTCTCACATGCCATCTTTTCAGTTACTTTTCTATTTTTGTTATATCATGGACTTCACCCGGAAGTTTCACACATACAAGATGGGAAATGGCTGCCTAGGAAAGACAACTGTGGAAAGGAATCCTGGGGTCCTAGATTCCAGGGGGGTTACAAGCTAACCATAGGCTCATCTAGACTACAGGGAATGGTCGAAAGAAGATATGCAAATTCCGTGGGAATTTGCATATCTTCCTCAGATCGCACTTTTGAAAGCAGAGCTTCATAAAGTGAAAGTAATTAAGTGAAAGCAGAGCTTTCGAAAGTGAACGTAATTAAGACGCGGCTTTTTCACTGAATCCCCCCTTTGTCAAAAAGCCACGTAAACCTTCTTTTTTGAGGAAGAGCGGCTTTCCGACAAAGGGGGTGGTTTTGCCGAAAAAGCCGCAACTTACTTTCACTTTTCAAAGCTGTGCTTTCGAAAGTATGATTGGAAGAAGATATGCAAATTCCTGTGAAATTTGCATATCCTCTTTTAACCATTCCGCATAGTCTAGATACGCCCTATGAGTCAACAGTATAACACTGTTGGGAAAAAAAAAAGTAAGCAAACATCATTCTGGGATGTATTAGCAGGAGAATTGTAAGTATGACACACAAAATAATTCTTCTGCTCTACTCTGCACTGATTAAGCCTTAATGGGAGTACTGTGTTCAGTTCTAAGCACCACATTTCAGGAAAGATGTAGATAAATTGGAGAAAGTCCAGAGAACAACAACAAAAATGATTGAAGAGCTAGATAACATGACCTATAAGGAAAGACTGGAAAAAAACTTGGTTTGTTTAGTCTGGAGAAATGAAAGCTGAAGGGGATGCAATAACAGTTTTCAAGTACATAAAAGGTTGTTACAAGGAGGAGGGAGAAACAAAAAGTTCTCCTTAACCTCTGAGGATAGGATATGAAGCAAAAGCAGCAAAGGTGGTTTAAGTTGGACATTAGGAATAGTTTCCTTAAGATCACGGTGGTTAAGTACTAGAATAAATTGCCTAGGGAGATTAAGGAATCTCCATCACCGGAGATTTTTAAGAGCAGGTTAGATAAACACCTGTCAGGAATGGTCTAAATAATACTTAGTCCTGCCATGAATGCAGGAGACTGGACTAGATGACCTCTAGAGGTCCCTTCCAATACTACAGTTCTATGATTCTTAGGGTAAGTCTAGTCTACAAAGCTTTTCCAGGATACTGGAGGTATCTCAGAAAAGCTCTGCCGCGTCCAAGGAACAAGTCTACTTTTCTGAAAAAAATTTCAGAAAAGCAGACATTTTTTCAGCATCCCTGTAAACCTCTACAGGGGAAGGAGGGGTATTCCAAAAGAGGGTTTTTTCCCTGACATTTGGCCCTGAGAAGATGGGCCAAATGTCAGAAAAGCCTCTTTTGGAAAAAAAAGCGGACAAAGATACGCAAATTGCAGTTTGCAATTTGCGTATCTTTTTCCGACTTTTCTTTGTAGTGTAGACATAGCCTTAGTAGATTGGGCTACTCTTCAAAACCCTGGCAACTGACTCACCTACTTCCACTTCTGCAAGCTCTTTGCATTGCTTTTCCTTAAATACTGGTTTTCCCCTTCTAAGGGGAATTCACAAAAATTACCCCATTAGTGAGGATGAATTTGTATCCTTCAGAAAAATGATTCTTCCTTTTTCCTTCCTTTCTGAGCTACAAGATTCCCTCCTAATTCTTCCTACTGTCCCAGTTCTCCAAACCTATACAATTTATCTCTATATATCTATATCACGTTTTAGAACGTGTCTGTTTATCCATTTATTCAAGAATGCCTCCTAAGCCATAGATGCTAGGACTAGGGATGTTAAGTTTAGGTTATTTTAGTAAAACAGTAGTCGATAGAATTTGTATCGAATACTTAATAGGGGAAGGCAGCTCAGCCCAGTCCTAGCTCACACCAAGACCAAACCCTGCTGCGTTCCTGCAATTTAAAATGCAGTAGGAGCCAGGCAGGCAGTACAGCTCCAAAATTTAGTAGGGGCTGGATAGGCAGGCTGTCCAGCTCAGTCCCAGTTCATGCTGGGTCGTGGATCAAAGCTGTGACTCTGCAATTTAAAACGCAGTAAGAGCCGGGCAGCAGGCTGCCCAACTCCTACTGCCTTTTAAGTTGCAGATCCGCAGTGGGGTTTGGTCCCAGCACAAGCCGGGACTGAACAGAGCTGCCTGCCAGCCAGTAGCAGCCCCTATCCGTGGGGGATTCCAACTTCCTTCTGGGACCCCCATGGTCAGAGGCTGCTGTGGGTGCAGCCCTCCTCCCCCCCACTCTCCTCCTCCTGCTGCTGCCTCTGATAGAGGGAGCAGCAGATGTGGGGGAGGGAGTGGAGCCAGTGCTGGGGGGATCCAGCTTTTAAGCTGCCCCACCCAGCAGCACCGGCTCCTGCTCTCCCCCCTTGCCACCTCCAGTATATAGGTGCCAATGCAAGTAGTAGAGAATGCAAGTAGTAGACTCAACTACCAAATAAGCTTAAGCTCATTGCAGGAGGATTAACAGTAGTTTGAATTAAAAGTGTTAATTTGAACTACCTCGCCCATGCCACCTGTAGCCGCGGGCAGGTAGTTCGAGCTACTGGGTATTTAAAAATGGCAGCGCCTGGGAACATGCGACTGAAGCCCGGGATATTTAAATCCCAGGCTTCATTTGCAAGTTCCAATGACTACATTAGCCACCCTAGTTCTGGCTAATTAGTTAGAACTAGGGTGGCTAGTGTAGCCATACCCTTACATCCCTACCTAGGACCTTCAAATTTGGTATGCCGCTTCCTCTTACCCTAACGTAAACCAAGGTTAGGGTTTGGTTGTGCCTGGAAATGTGAACTGCCAGGAATGGGACTATTTCTCATAACACGCAAAAGGAGGCCATGGGGGGCAGCTGGAGGAGGCAGCAGCCCCCGGAGCCTGGTCTCTCCCAGACAACCTGCAGGAAAGAGCAACTGGGGGGGGGCTCTCTGACAGGGGAGCGCTGGCCAAGCGCCCTGGGAGGAGTTGCCACTGGAGCAATACCACCATTGCCACCACAGGCAGCCCTGGTAAGCCCCCCTACACTTTCCAGTACCCTGTCCCAAACTCTCTGACCTGAGCCCTGCACCTCCCATCTGCCCTGACCTCAGCATCTCCTCTCCCCTGTCCTGAGCCCACCCACATCTCCCAACCTGTGTCCCAAGCAACATACCCCCTCCTGCTCCTCACCCCCCCCCAACTCTCACTCCAGCCTTCTTTTTATTTTATATTTGAAAGTTACAATAATCGAAACACCACATGTATATATTTTCTTTTTTTTTTTTTTTAATTCCTTCAGTTACACACCAAAGCAATGCCAGGTACATCTGCTAGAACAAAAATAAAAGAGAAATGCCAATATTTGACTTCCTGTATAAGGCATTCATCACACCTTCAAATGCTATTAAGTTTCCTTTGTATTTCACACATTCTATACCTGGCCCTTTACCTGATTAGTTCCAACATTTTGAAAAATTATTTCTAATGACATACCTGTGGACTTCAGATTTCAGTTGGCTATGAGGATTGACTGAGGCCTTACATAATAAATAAACTTTTTAAAGTATTGTTGTCCTCTTTAGGAAGTCAAGCATATGAACTTAGATAACTGTTACTTTCAAAAGTGATTAATGAGGTGATTTAAATATCAACAGTCCAGCACCAACATTTTCAAACACTGTTTATCTTGCAAAGCAACAAAGCCATTTGTAACTTCTGCAGCTGGCAGCACCAAGATGGGCTCCATCTAGGAGAGATGTTTCCTTCAATTAGGCCTTTGTTTATCTTATCCATGATGAAAATAGACCCTTTTGCTCAGAGCAATATGCTGTATGTTTCTGACATGGAGTGTTTTATGTCTACTGGTTCCAGAGAGCCTAGAAGATAAACATGAGAATACTTTCCTATGGAGTTAAGATGCATTTCTGGGGAATTAACGTCTGTATTTATAAAATGAGCTTGTACATGAAACATCTTTCCTGGAAGTGCCCAGCACATTGAAGCAAGCGCTTTCTAAACATGGAGAGATACTAAATTGCATAGCTGCTGTATAAATAGGCTGTATATTAAATGCAAGGAAAAGTTGATTACACTTAAATCTGCTTTTGACAGCTACCATCTTAACAATAATACCACGTTACACACAGTTCAGCTCCTCTTCAGTTTTGTTCCTCTAATTAGTTTAAATTTCTGCTAAGTGTAGAGAGTCCAACTGGTTTGGATAAAACAAGAACCCACCTAAAATGTCAGTGTTTCAAACTCAAAAAAATGCTGAGGTTTGGCTTTTTAAAAATAATCTATTTATTACTACTATTAATTTGAATATGTTTTTATACTTCCTGGTTCAAGCCAAGACCAGAAATAGAAGTGCTGAGATACCATGAGAAAAGCTATTCTCATGAAATTGCCAGCCGGACTGGAAGCAGGAAGTACAAAAATATTGTGAGACTCTGCAAGTTATTATTTCAGACTTAGGAGATTTGGACAGTTCATATAATAAGATTTGACTGAAGTATCTGAATTTGGGAAACTGATTTACAAATTTATTGGTGCTTATCCAGATCAAATATCTGAACTTTTATTAAGTTATATCATTCATTTCCACTATACCTTCGTGGTAAGATGAGTTAGTTTGGGCGTTAGATAGATGGCCCTAAAACATAGTTACGTGTTGTTCTAGAAGAGTTCAATCCTGCAAGCTGCTGAAGGCCCCAGCTTTGCTCATGTAGAGCAATAAGACATGCTTCACTTTGTGAACATGAATATCCAAAGGACTTACAATATCTAAGTGTCTCACATTTCTTAATGTATTTATCCTCACAACTTCCCTGCGAGGCAGGGAAGCCCTGTTATTTCCATTCCACAAATGAAAAACACAGAGGAGCTAATTAATTTACTATGGTGCAGCAGGGGAAGTGAATCTCTGTCTTCCAAATTAGCACCCTAACCATTTGGCCATCCTAACTCTCAGAGTTCAGACCGCTCACATGTGTTAAGCTAAGTGCATAGTTGGAGTAATATCCTGTTGATTGTTAGAGGTTACTGGAATTAGAGGACTTTTAGTTGTCACTCTGCCAAAATATTATATACTGTAATTAGGACAATGAGAATGGCAACTTTCCCATTACTCCACCCTTTGCATTTCTGCCTTGCTAAATATGTACTCCTTTGATAAACAGGTTTTTAATAGGTTTGAAAGTTATATTATTGCTACTATTGAGGATGGTTTCTAATATTCCAGGAAGGGGAAGTTTTACTAAAACACTCTCTGGATACTGAAAGTGTGCCTATTTCATATATCTCCTTTCTTGAATTACCTGAAATGCTACTGCAGTAGCATCTTTAAGAGAGAGGGAAATGGACTCTGTGATGAATAAAACAGAAATAGTAATAGTAATGGAGACTTTTGCCACTGTACATAGAAATGGGTGACTAATGATTTATATTATTGTTATTTAACGGGCGCTTTCTTTGTGCTAATAAAATATATGTCCCAGGAGAGGATTCTAGCTAATAGAGAAAAATCATACATGAAAAATTGCAGCTTAACTCAGAACTTTACCTGAACAAACCCTTTAGAAATATTTGCTCAAATTAAAAGTTTGCTTTACCTGTGTTCATGATCCTCTCTGAATACTTCATTAAAGAAGTTTAGGGACAAGAATACCGATTGAAACAACTAATATTAGAAAATATTAATGGAAGGCAAATATTTGACTTATAAATGTGAGTATTTGCAATAAAAACTATTTAAAAGATTAGCATTCATCCAACAGGCCACAGAAACAAGAACATGTGACTTGTACCAATCAACCTCCTTGTGAACAAGCTACAAACATTTATTTGCAGAACTTGTTCAATAGATAATTTCAAAAGATACATTTGCAAAACATCAAAACTTCACAGTTTTCCTACAAAAACAAGCTAAATTAATTCCTTTTCCTCCAAATTATTTGCTTAGTCTTATGTAGATGTGTACAGTTTTATAGTCATTATTCACCAAGTCTAACCATCCATGCTAGCCTAGTCTACTATGCAAGGTTAAATTATTCCATGTCCTAGAATTCTACCATTCTATCGGGATCGGTAGCCCCCATGAAGTTTGAGCCCTTGAATTTTGTACTTGAGGTCTGCATAAAGTAAATGCCCTACCTCCAGGCCTGTTAACCACACCAGAGCAAGTGCTGCTCCCAGCTTTGCCTTTAGGGCAGGGAGTTTGTTTATAACCAGAGAGAGGCACAGTGATTAAAATAACATAAGGCTTGTCACTCAAGTAATTGAAGAATCACTAGATAATCATGAAAACATTGCCAGGTACTCCACTTAAAAGGTAGCTAAAAGAGGGTAGGAATAAGGGTGGTACACTGCTGGGCTCTGCATTGGGAGCACTGCTGTTCAGCTTGTTCATAAATTATTTTGAAAAGGGGATAAACAGTGATGTGGCAAAATTTGAAGATGATATAAAATTACTCAAAATAATTTTAGTCCAAAGTCCAAAACCTACTGCAAAGTCATAAAGGACATAGCTACACTACACAGAAGATTGACACCCCCTCAGTCAGTCAATCTTCTGGGGTTTGAATAAGTGGGTGTAGTGAAGACCTGTTAATTCCAATTGAGAAGGCGTCACCATCAGTGCAGGTAGTCCTCCTCCCGCTGGAGTTGCGTATCTTAAGTCGACTTTCCCCTTTAGTGTAGACCAGGCCTAAGAGATTCCACAAAACTGTGTGATCGGGCAACCCAATGACAGACTCAATGTTGATAAATGCAAAGTAATGCACGTAGAAAAATGTAATACCAACTATATATACAAAATGATGGGGTCTAAATTAGCTATCACCACACAGAAACGAACTTGGAATCATTGTGGACAGCTCCCTGAAAACATCTGCTCAACGTGCAGTGGCAACCTAAAAAAAACTAATTAAGACAGAAAACATCACATTGCCTCTATAGAAAGCCATAGCATACCAACATCTTTAATACTCCATGCATATCTGGTCACCCCATCTAAAAAGATGGATTTGGAAAAGATATAGAGAAGGGCAACAGAAATGGCCGGGGGCGGGGGGGGGGGGGGAAGAAGGAACAGCTTCCATATGAGGAGAGATTAAAAATACTGAAGAACACAAGAAGGTCACCCAACAAAATTTATAGGCAGCAGATTTAAAACAAACAGAAGAAAATATTCCTTCATGGTAAGCCTATGGAACTCTGCCAGGGATGGTGGAAAGGCCCAAACTATAAAAAGGTTCCAGTAAGAATGAAATAAGTTCAAGAAGGGTAGGTCCCTCAATGTCTACTAGCCAGCATGGGCAGGAATGCTGTCCCTAGTTCATGGGGAGGTTGGTGAAAGCACGGTATTCCTCCTTTTTCAGGAAGTAAGGAAAGCCAACGGGAATGTTTGCTCCTGTCAGCCTCCAGCTGTGAGGACGCTGCCAACCTCACCTGAAGCCAACTTCAGCTACATAGTCTTTATAGCTAGAGTTGCATACCTTAAGCTGAGCTACCAGGTCTAGCATAGACTTGGCCTAATAAATCAAGCCTTATATATACCCCAGATGCAGTGCTCTCAGACTACTGTCTATATGGTGTATATATCCCCACAGACCCACTCAACAGGAACAGAGTAGAGCTAAGGGGGAGGAGAGTAGGTATCAAATGGCTGCATTTGGAGAAGGCCGGCAATGGGACAGCACTTCTCCAATTTACAATTAGTTCTAGAGTTAATAGGAATGCTGGGCTAGGATGGCCAGTAGGGGACAGCTGTCACTTTTTAGCTGCAGTTTTCATCTTGTAATAAGAATTTATAGCCAGAAAGAAACACTGAGAAAAGAACCAAACAAAATTCCCAAGTCTACAGTAACTTACTGCTTTCTGCCTTTTGACTTTTTTTCTATGCATAGTTCCTGGCTAGAAGTGAATTTAGGGCAAGGAAAGCTAAGAAGAAGGAATCAACTTAATGTTATTCAAATACCCCTATTTAATTTTACAGTTGTTGACACAACTTGATACATGTGTTTCCTACCAAAATAAATGAGATCACACTCATCTGATTTTCAAATTACCATATCTATTGTTTCAGAAATACAGGGTATAAATAATTGCAGTGCAATCTCCTATGTCTGGACCTCTCTCATCCGGAACCGTTATCAGGATTAGCATAAATTATAGTGCCATCTAATAATTAAATCACTGAATGCTGATTGTGCCAACTATTTAAACCTGTAATTATTGCTCATTAGAAACATGGCTCATGTTATTTCCCTTTATAGATCCAAAGCTAATGTCAAAAAGTAAGCCTGCAAAGAATTCAGCAGAGAGGCAGCATGGAAAAAGTAACATCTTCTGCCTGAAGGACAAGCATACCAATAATTGATCAGCTGAAGGTTATAGAAAAATGGTACCAGAAATTTCTTACCTACATGGAATAACTACAAGTTCCCACAAAAAGCAGTAAACATGAATACACTCTAGCAATAGACTTCAGATGGGGTTTGTTAAAGTACAGGTACTGTCTCCTATGAAGCGGGTAAGACTCTCTGTATGTAATAACCAATCTTCAATATTGATAATATAAGGTTAACAGAGACATTTGCTTCTAGGCTAATGTTTATTGTGTGCATGGCTATATTTGACTAGGAAATTCTTGGAAGAAAACAATGGGACTTCAAGGTGAATCAGGATCATGTTTAAAATTTCAAACAATGGCATGAACTTCAGCTGTACAATTTAGATCCAGAAGTGTGCTCTCATGGATCCAAGGCAGTCTTGGGAGACAGTGTTACAGTGCCACCAAAATTAGTATCTGCTATTAGGCTACGTCTACACTGCACAGTTATTTCGACATAAGCTATTTTGGAATAGTTATTCTGAAATAGCACGAAATAGTCTACACTGCAGGGGAGCCTCAAAATTAGTCCGAGGCAGGCTTCCCTAATATAGATGTGGTATCTCGATTTAGCAGGATGAATAACTTAGGATGGCCCTGGTAAGAGGCTATTTCAAAACAGCAGAAGTGGAGAGTCTACACACGCCGTATTTCGAAATAGCCAGGACTTGACAAACCGCTGTTTCTACTCGCCTGTGGCGAGTAGATTTCAGCCGGTCACTCCATGCGCCCCATTCACCAGCGCTGCATGCATGTGTGGTGCGGGGCTGGCAAGTAGCTTTGGCCACAGTTTGTCGAGCCCTGAAAATAGTTATTTCAGAATAGTTATTTCTTCTTAGAATGAGGTTTACAGAAGTCAGAATAAGCCATCTGTTATCTTGAAATAATGGAATTGCTGTGTAGCCACTTGCATAATTATTTCGGAATAATGGCCATTATTCTGGAATAACAGCCGTTATTCCAAAATAACTTTGCTGTGTAGACATACCCTTAGAGTAAGAGGTTTTTACTGGTGGGGAAGGGAAGTCTCTTTATCATAACTCTGATTTGCACAAATGTATCCAACAACTACATACTGATGCATTTCCAAGTTACAAAAGCACATCAGAGTAAGAGATGATTTGGAAGCAACAATGAGAAGAGTCCGTCACTAGGCCCATTCTAATCCATTCAAAACACAGCCACTAACATGCTCTACACCTACTTTTTTGTTTAGATTAAACACAAAAAATAAATAGCATGTGACCCCTACAGTTTGATTGGAAATATGTACTCAAAAGAGATGCCTTCCCCAGCAGCTCACCTCACTGCCTGTCCTGTGAAGGGATGGAGAGCTGGGCTCCAGGATTAAAAACAGTTCTTGGCTGTCAGAGATAATGGATCCTCTGATTCCTCATCAACAATGTGCTTCTCATGGTTGCTTGGGGTCACCTGGAGCCCCAGGAAGGTATCAACAGAATGCTTTGGAGTAGTGGTGGGGTCAGTGCTGAAAATTGCATGCAGCTCCTCATAAAAGTGGCAAGTCTGCGGGGCAGAACCAGAATGATTGTTCACGACCCTTATCTTCTGGTATGCCTCCTAAAGCGTCTTTATTTCTTGTGGCACTGCTCCCCCATGCCCTGCAAAATCTTGGCATAGATGATAGTGTTTCTTCTGCTGGATCCAAGCTCTGCCTGCACAGACTTCTCCCCACACAGCAGTAAGATCCACCACCTCCTGTGTGCTCCATGCTGGAGCATGTTTGTAGCCATGAGTCTCCATGGGCAAGCTCCCCACACTGATGAAACAGGAAATGAAAATTCAACAGTTCCCAAGGCTCTCATAGGGTAGCGGCTGTTTCCTGTGTACCTGGCTGATGTGCCGTGGAGTTGAAAGTTCTCTTGAGAGTGACTGCAGTGGAGTACTGTGGGACTCCTCAGGGAGGTCAATTCATTCAAATTACACAATACAGTGTCTACATTATCCCCATGTATCAACCTATGGATGTTGAATCAAGCACTATGCTTCTCGTGGAGGTGTAGACAGTCTAGACGCGATTCTCTGGAAAATAAGCCTTTTTCCAGAGGATCCCTTATTCTTGAAAGTAGGAATAAGGGATCCTCCGGAAAAGGGCTTATTTTCCAGAGAATCGCGTCTAGACTGGCGCTTTTCTCCGGCAAAAACCCCGAGCCGGAAAAAAGCGGCAGCCATGTAAATGCAAATGCCGCGGGGGATATTTAAATATCCCCCGCAGATTTGCAATTCCGAAGTGTCTCATTAGCATCCCTTTTCCGGAAAGGGATGCCAAAGTAGACACAGCCCTAGTGTCTGGCTGCTGAAAATTGGAAGCCAGGTGATCTGCCTCAACCCCCACTCAGGAGGAAATTTTTCTCCCTTTGTTTCATAGCTATTATGGAGCACACAGCAGGCAGCTATAACATTGGGGATATTACTTTCATGGAGCTCTAACCTTGTAAGCAAACTGCACCACCAACCTTTTAAATATCTAAAGGCACATCCCACCACCATTCTGTACTTGCTCAGCCTATGGTTGAACTGGTCCTTACTGCTATCCTAGCTAATAGTATGCAACTTCATGAGCCAGGGCAGGGGTGGATGAGAGTGCCGTGGGGCCCAGGGCAGCGCCATGGGGCCCTAGGCAGCGAAATTTCGTGGGGCCCCCCCTTTGACACGGCGCATGCGCCGTGGCACCACGGCACATGCGCGGGGCCTCGGGAAGCGCGGGGCTCAGGGTAGCCACCCCACTTGCCCTGCCCTAAATCCGCCGCTGGCCATGGGAGCAAGGAGCACACTCAATCTCCCAGGATGACTGGCATTTCAGTCTCACCCATGGTTATATTTTGCAGACTAAAAAGAAAGTTGCTGCTTCTAGGTTTGTTTTTTAACAGATCTGTATTCATAAAGATGTGGGCATAATGCTTCTTTCCTGATCAGCCCATGTTGATGTCAGTGAAATGGCCCCTGTGATCTATCAGTACATGGAACATCATTGAGAAGCATTGCTTTTGTTTTATGTACTCTTTGGCAAGGTGGTCTGGTGCCAAGATAGGGGTATGCATTCTGTCTATCACCCACCTCAGTCAGGAAACCCCCTGGTGGCAAAACCATTCACTATGTCCTGCATGTTGCCCAGAGTCACTACCCTTCTTACCAGAAGTCTGTTAATGGCCTGCAAACTCAAATCACACACATCCCACAGTAGATTTACCCATTCCAAATGGATGCCTCACTGACCAGCACAGTCTAGCATTGTGAGCTTCCACAGAGCTATTGCCACTCACTTCTCTGCGATCAGAGCAGCTCTCATTTTAGTTATTGCTGCACTTCAGCGCTGGGGAAAGATCTTCAGACAGTTTCTAGAAAGTGGCCTTACATATTCAAAAGTTCTACAGCCTCTGCTCATCATCCCATCGCTGCATAACAACACAATCCCACTAGTCAGTGCTTGTTTCCCAGTGCCAAAAATGGCACTCAAAATGATGACAAGATAATGACAATGATGTTGCCAGAAACTGTGAATTACTCCTCTCCATGTCCTCCAGCAGGGCTGCTTGGGTGGCATGATGTTGTTCCACATGGCAGCTTCTGTATCAGCCGTGTAAATACTGCAGGTTCAGGCGTGAGGTGTTTGTAATCCTCACAACAATGTACAGCTGAGTGGGGTGCATGCTTAACGTGCTCTGGCATCTGTGCAAGTAGCCCAGGCTTACATTTTTTTGTTACTGAATTCAGGGAGGGAGGGAGGGAGGGGAGATAAGTGACTCATAGGAGGCTAACACTATGTTCCCATACCCACCTGTGCCAATTTTTTGCTACCATAAGGCATTACAAGCCCAACCCAAAATTCCATTCAGCTACATGCACTGTGGGAGAACTACCCATAGTACAGTGCTTTGTACGTTGATGCAAGCCCTGCTAGCAAGGATGCACTTCACTGACACAAGCAGCATAGGGTGGACATGCAAGATCGACTTAAATCAGAGGCTCGATATCAACTTACATAAAGTAGACTTAGGCCACATGTACACTACAAAGTTAATACATTTTTCACCTATAACTTGTCTGGAGAGAGTGAGAGAGCATGAACAACATGGCAAAAGACAAGGAAAAAAGCAGGGCAGAAGAAAGGAACAAAAGGGAGAGAAAGAAGAATTAAAAGATGGTCAAACACAGAAACAAAGTTAGGAACTGGGGGATGACAGAAGAAAATGCACTGCAGAATATCTGGAGGCAGCTATTCCCACACATTCTATGAAGCACCGTTACAGCTAATGCCAAGCCCACAGATGGTGGGGAGGAAAGAGACAATTCAAAGGGGCCTAGAAATATAGACACTGTGGCAATGGCAGCCACCAAAGCCCCGGGCCGTATAAATTGCTGCTGGAGTGCCAGACCAACACTCCAGGCAGTGCTGAGGGCTTGCAACCCTTGGCCCTGTCCCTTCTGGGAACATGGATCTGCCCCACTGTCACGGGACTGGCATGCCCCACACCTCTTGGGGGTCAATATGGCCCAGCGGCCAAGTCTCTAGCTCCCCCGGCCTGGGGGGTCAATGTGGCCCAGCGGCCGAGTCTCTAATGCCCTTTGCGGTGGGTGTAAGAGTATGGTGAGGTAGGGGGGCCTGGACCCTTCCTCTCCACTGGGCCCCAGGCCAGGGCCCTATCAGTGGTGGTTGGTTCCCACTACTGGCTCGGCAGGGAGTTCCCCCCGAAACACACTGAGTCCACCAGGGCTCCTCCTGCTCCCCGCGCTTGGCTGCTTCCTACCCTATCCCCCTGACCGGTGTAGGCCCCATCTGTCCGTGCAAATCTTGCTGCGGTAGCAGCGTGGGCAGGCCCAGCAGCAGTGGCTGGTCCAGCAGCTGGTGCAGCAGCAACGTTGGGTGTGGCGGCAACAGTTGGCGCAGTAGCAGCTGGTGCGGCAGGCAGGTTGGCTGCAAGCTGCAGTAGACCTGGAGGCTGATGTCAGCGCAGTGGTTGTAGCTGTAGTTCTGGCTGGGGTGGCGCTTCGAGCTCCCACAGCCAGAACAGCTGCTCCTGTGCTCTAGCAGGAGCTCCCTCCCCTTCAGAGGTCAGCCCCAACTGAGCTGCTTCTCTGGCCTTTCTACCAGGCCTGCAGTTGGAGCATGCCCAGCAACGCCGCAGGCTTGCACGGAGAGGCCTTCTCAGCCCAGTAGGCCCGGTTAGCCTCCCCTCAGCCAGTGCGGGGCCAGGATGCCCCATCACACCCACACCGTGCTCCCGAAACTGTGGCAGATCTATTCATAACTTAAGGCCACTATTGGTCATCTTGTCTGACCAACTGCATAACACAGACCACTTAATTTCTGCAGTAATTCCTTCTGGAAGAGGTTGAGCTTTAGAAAGACATCCATTCTTGATTTAAAGATATCAAGTGGCAGAGAATCCCCCCAGCTCCCTCAGTTCTTCTGCTGCTTAGTTAGGAACTTGGCTTAAACCTTGTTTTCAGTAATGTGCATGTTCCACTCACTCACCCACACACACACACACACATGCTTGGATTCTGAACTGCACCTCCTGTATGGTGTTGTTTAGGAGCAGTAGCCTAGCAATTGAGGCGTGAAGCCACCTTCATATTTTGAAGCTGGACGGGGACATGCCCAGGCCTAGCATAAATTAGAGATGCCTTGGGGGATTGATATAGGGATCTCTATTCCAACCTCTGAAACTCAAGTGAAGACCTTCGTGTTTGGGAATTTGCTCTAGGTCTAGCCCTTTATGCCACCAGACTAGCATAAAGGGGGCAGGATTTATTCATGATTCAGAATTAGAAAATCTAATCACTGGATGGGGGATTTATCTAATTGGTTCCATTATATACCAGTGTCTCACTAATAGCAGATAGGCACAAACACACACTCCTCTAGACTATCAAATGACAATTTCTAATAAAGCTGTGGACAATGCATTCTGAGAAAAAAACCACAATGTGTTCACTCATAAGTGAGTGTTCCCCTTGCTTTTACATCCCACTGGATCCATCATTCAGGAGGAAAATCTGCAAAATATCTGTTTCTAAAACAAAAAGCTCTTTGGAGGGGTAGGTTGGCCAAACCCAGCAAAAACTATTTCGATAAATATTTGTATGTAAAATAAAAAAAGGCAAAGCCAAATTAAGACTTCTGTCCCCACACCCTATGAAAAATCCAAAACAATAATCTGACAACTTTAACTTTCTGAAGCACAACATTTAGTGAAAAAGCAACTTCACATGTACTTAAGAGGTGTGAAGCTCTGCCATAATACACTGCCAGATCGAGTAGCATAGCCAATGATTTATTGTGAATGTGTGTTCAGAACCGTAAGTAAAACAAAAACAGAGTGAATGTGCCTGTACAATACATTTATAGAGATGGACAAACCAAAGAAGAGTCTAGACAGCACTGAACTGTGTGCTTGGTTCTTCTGCTCTCTATCAATGAATGATGTTGAGCCAAGGAGGTGGATTAACCCCAGCAATCAGTGACACACATTATTTACATTTTTTAATCATCTGATAATGTGCTCTAATAGTTTATATATCGCAAACCAAATCCTGCAACTTGGCGATTTTGCCATATCTTTACAGCTTATTGTTTGCGTTAGTAGAAGGGGGTGGGGAAATGGCAGCAGTATTGTTAGTTTTTAAACTATTATTTGTCAACACCTATTCATCTACCCAAAATATTCTGTTTGGCCTGCCTTCGTTCCTGACTGAACAGAACCATGGATAGGACAAAGAGGAAAGAAAGAATTGTTTTCATAAAGATTCTTAAACATTGTTATAATTTTTGACATCTTTAAACATCTCCCAGTTTATGAGAGCAATTGGTTTCCTTTAAAACCTAACAAGATATACTGAAATTCTGTCCAAGTCATTGTTATGCCTTTCCTCTCTGACAAGAGACACTAAATTTTTTTCCTTCCAGTTGACTGCAAGATTATATGTAGTGTTTTACTCTGTTTTGTACAAAACAGAAGTGGTGGCATGTGACAAGAACACAGACCTCATATTACCATACATTTATGCCCTGCAGAAGAAAGGATAGTGTGAGAAAAGGTTTATTAAAGCAGGCTATAAATGTAAATGAAAGGAAAAGGCATCAACTAGTTCTACAATTATCTGCTACTCGCTATCCATTTGCTTATTACCCCACTGAATGTGTAGAGAATTAATCAATCAGAGATGGGAGCTCAGGGGAGAGGGAGAGTTTAGAATAGCAGCAGACTGTAAAATCATCCATGGGAGAACTGGAAGATTTATATAAGTTGAAAAAAGATATAAGAACTCTGAAGTGATCAAGACATTTCTATGTGAGTTAATTGCTGCGCTCCAGTCTCTTTATAAGGTTTTGTTAAATCTTTGATTGAGAGTCATCTTAGCAACTAGACAAAGAGCTCTAGGTCAGCTGAGGGGAACTACACTAACCCGGAACACCAGAATTATATGTTTGGTGCGTTTTTGCATGCATGCGCACCTAACCATGCTAACATCTCAAGCAAGTTAATAGACAAAGTTTTAGCCCAGACTGAGACAAATCCTTCTCTATTCCCTAGGTAGAAAGTTAGCCATCTTGGGCTCTTCAAGCCAAAAGCATGTTGTAGTCCACTTCAAAACTCCCCTCTAAGCCCTGCAATGTTGAGACAGATAATAACCCTGTCGCTTACCCCTCTCTGGTCCCAGACTAGTCTATATTGGGTAGATCCACATTTTTGGAGAAAAGGAAATGTTTTTGTTGCAAGCTAAGATTTTTGTTTTGCTTTGGTCTATATTTAATTATATTCTCAGAGGTTTATAGATTCTCAGAGATATGAAATGGAGTAAGTCTCAAGGGAGACATTAGCGGGCAGAGTAAAGAAGAGACACTCAAAGCTACTGCTAAGCTCAGTTTATCACAGCTAAATTGCAGATATCATTATCACATAAAGCATGTGATGTATGTGAACTCTTAGATATACATACACATGCATGCATGTATATATTCTATATTTGATTTGATATTACAGTATGAGTGTAGTGTGTAAATATGATGTCAAGTACTACTGGTGTAAAAATAGAGTGTAAATTCTGTTGCAGTTATATTTCTTAAATCTAACATATAATCCCCAAACAACAATGCCCCTGACAACAGACAACCTGTTTCCAAAAAAGTTAACCCAGTAATATGGTCCTATCCTTAAAATAAACCTGGGAAACTTATGCCATGAAGATTGTTTTTTTAAATGTAATATATGGTAAGCTGGATTCTGAGAAGTCATCTCTCATCACAGCAAGAGGATAAGATCTTTGTGGTATTTCCACATGTAAATTTTGAATGTTAGCCTCACTGGGAGAGATAAATGTGGCATCAGATTCTAAAGCATTACATATTCTCTCTGTCTCTGTCCCTTACTCTCTGTATATATTAATTTTATAGATTTTTTTTTATTGTCTGAACTCTACTGGTTGCGTGAGAAGCAGAACAATAGGCCAAGCACTTCCATTTCACACATGCCACCACTATAATTCAACAAAGAATAGTAAAAAAAAAAAAAAATTATAAACTTGTTATAAATCAGTGCCTAAGCTAAATTAACCGTTGAAATAGATTATCATAAAAATAATGTAATAAAATATTCTTCACCTCTGTGGCTCAGGTGTGGGCGTGCTCACGTGTGCTAATGCTAATGATATGGAATGCTGGGCTTGTGCTGGGACTGCTGTGGGAGAGAGAGGGAGCAGGCAGAGCTGGAGGGAAAAGGAGCTTTGCTATCTCTTGGCCTGGGGAAGGAACTCATAAACAGATGCACTAAAATATAATTATTCTACATAACTCACTTTTAGTAGCAGGGAGTCATCTTCTCTCTCTTATTAGCAGTCAAGCACTCCTCTTTTGGGCTGTATCTCTGTGCCACTTGAAGAAATTAATGACTAAGCAGATCAGGTTGCTCCAATACACAGCTGGCGTAAGGTGTCTTTGGGTTCTACCCTGCACTCTTTACCCACTGAAGAGAATGCGCCTCGTTTGCTCATTTGTAACACAAATTCCTACAAATAAGCAAATATAAATAGTATAAGATGATATACCGAACATTTGACATCCTGGCTTGGTAGGGGAGTGGGCTTAAGGCATAACAGATCTTTTCCAGGTAGTATTATTTCCATTATTGTCATCTCCATTATTTCTAGAGGAGCAGGGAAGCAGTGGGACACAATAATGCAATGAAGCTTCAGGGCTGCTCTAATTTACCTTCTGACCACAATGGCCCCTGGTGGCTGTCTATCATCAGCCAAGAGGATCTGAACTACCACATTGTCGACTCTAGGCC
This sequence comes from Pelodiscus sinensis, assembly GCF_049634645.1. Lineage (NCBI taxonomy): Eukaryota > Metazoa > Chordata > Testudines > Trionychidae > Pelodiscus > Pelodiscus sinensis. Next base: position 48,732,349 of record NC_134714.1, on the reverse strand, counting down.
ACTGCCTCTCCTGCCGCTGGCATGCCCTCTGCTCCTCCAGCCAGTATTGTTAGAATCTTCATTTTAAAAGCATGAATTTTGACAAGGAGATTCATTCAGCATAGGCAAACTGGGAAATCTTCCACAACAAAACTCAGCAGCTGAATTGTCAGGGCTAGGTGTCGGCCATATGGCAACAACAGAACATTCCAATAGCCTTTTGCCTTTGGTTTAAAAAAATGGAGAGAGTTTGAGAACTGCCATGCAGCCCAATCTCCATACGATGGGCTAAAAACCTAATAGTTACGTGAATGCTGACTTATGCTGTTGCTGGTGGAGTAGGATAGCAATGTGAAAAATAGCTACCTCCTTAGGAATGAAAGAAAGAAATCCAGGGGGGAACACAACTTAGGAAGCTAGCTGGAAGGAAAGTGTAACAGAGACAAAAATAGCCATTTGAGGCCATAGTTGGTTATCTTTCCCAGATTTAAAGGGCTGGCTTCAGACCATATGCTAGGGGAAAACACTCAGGAAAAAAATCTAAGGAGTTTAGTGCTGTTAGGAAATCAAAAAGTAAGGAGTATGAAGGGAAAGGAGTCAGAATCCCTTACTTTTAGTGGGGGAGGACTAAGTGTGCATTACAACCCGACATTTGCAGAACAAGAGCCTGGAATTCCACATGCCTTTCTTTTGTTTTCATATAGAATGTTGTGTGATGCTATAAGAAATATACAGATCCCGTCTGAATATAGATTGCTTTGTTTTGGCATAACCCATTGTTAATGGGGCTGGAAATGAGAAGCTAGTATTAAACTGGGGAGGAGGGAAGGTACAGGAGCTCTAGAGCCTGTAAGGTAATACTGTCAATAATAGAATTAGTCAGGCAGTTCAAACCATACAACCGTGATCATTTGTATATATTGAAGAGCGTTAAGACTCAAAGCATTCTCACTATTAGAAAAGAGGGACTGTATATTTTGCTTTTACATGTTTCAATCAGGTATATAAGATAAACTCATCTTTCAGGATAGATGAGTTATGCCATTTCAGGTAAGCATTGTTACAGATACACTGCCTTGTTAAGCCAGGTAATAATGACATCACATTTTATTTATGTTTCCCATCTGCTGAAGCATTTTAGGCAGCTCACGAAGGGCTTGATTTTCAGCAAGGCCTCAACATAGCTGCTTTTTATGCCAATGCCAATAACAGTAGTTGGAGGTTGTGAGCACAGGTCTAAATGCTAATCTCTGCTCCCGCAATGCATTATTTTATCTGCTCCTGCAACAAAGGCGCTTTTGAAAAAAAATCAGGTTCACAAAATACACAGGGGATGACAGTGAAGACTCTCCTTACAGTCCATTAATGTTATCAAATAACATGACGCCCTTCCCTGAGGCTTGCCACAGAAGGGGAGGAATGGTCATTTTTAACTCCTCCCTCTCGATCTCATACCTGTGCCTCATTGGTTTTTTCTTCCACTCAATAGTGAAAATTCAACCCACCTTCTCTGTCCCAAAGGGCTCTTTAATCTAGCAGAAAAAAAGAGCTAACACAAACAATAGCTGGAAGTTGAAGCTAGACAAATTCGAAGTGGGAAAAAAAAAGGTGTCAATTTTTAACAGAGGTAATTAATCATTGGAACAATTTACCCAGGGTCATGGTGGATTCGACATTTGTGGCAATTTTAAAATCCAGACTGGGTGTTTTTCTAAAAGATATGCTTTAATTCAAAAAGGAACTATTTGGAGGGAGTTCTGTGGCCTCTGTTATACAGGAAGTTAGACTATTTGATCACCTTAGAATTTAGGAGTCAAGTGGCTACCGACCACTCAACACTGATCCACCAAAATCCAGCTCCCATAATTACCTTCCTTGTTACAGCTGAGACAACAGGCCTGCATCCCCACTCCACCTGCATCCTTTTATTCACACCTCTTCCAGGTCTATTTGTAAATACCCTGCTCTCTCTCTGACTTCTATACAACACTGCTCCACCGACACCAGCAATTCCTCTCTACTCCTCCTTCCATAGCCCAACACATCATTCCCGATTTGTATCCTTTTCCTATCCTCATCTCTATGCCTTCATCTATGCTGCCTCCTGCTCAGGAACACTCACTAAGCAGTATACATGAAGTGCCATCTCTGCTAACCAACTCCCACCTTCCAGAAGCCTTGCTTCTATTTCACTGCACACAAGTCATTAGCTGATCCACTTCTGTCCTGCACACACATCTTAACTTGCGTTCGCAGCAAATACACGCAAGTTAGATAAAAATGCTAATATGTTGCCACAATCCAGCAAGAGTAACTGCTCAATTTCTTAGCATTCAGATGAATAACACTCAAGAACTCTAAGGCTGAGACACACAAGCAATTTGCTCCCTAGAACAGAGGCACAGGGCACCTCACCTCCTATTCTATATATCTGATTTGCAAGGCTGGCCCTTTAGATAATGTTTATACTTATGGTCAATGCATTGACTCTTTGTGGTCTTTGAATTGATTATGCACTGATAGTGGCCACACTAGTAAACAAGCCACCACTCAGTGAAACAACAATAAACTAGGATAGTAGTCTTTGATCAAAGACTGAAAACTATGGTATTGAAAAGTTTTTGTGTGTGCGCGTGCGTACACGCGTGTGCAGATTTGGGGTTTTGCTGGCTGAAGCATAACCAAAATCAAGAGTCTGAAAATCCCCACAAGGAGTTTTTTGTGGCTCCAGAATTTTCACTATTTCACTGCTGATCGCAGGGTGAGTAAAATGGAGCAGATACTGCACCAATGCGTTGGGACATACAGCCTAACAGCCCTGACAAAAACCTACTGCTGAGCTCCCTGGCTCTTTCAAAAAGACAGTGACAGCCAGCAGAGGAGCCTGTCCTCCTGCAGAGAGCCTTGAACTGCTATTCTGTACATATAGGCTATGTCTAGACTGCAGGCTTCTTTCGAAAGAGGCTCTTTCGAAAGCATCTTTCGAAAGAGCCTCTTTCGAAAGATCGCATCTAGACTGCAGGCGGATCTTTCGAAAGAGAAATCCGCTTTTTCGAAAGAGAGCACCCAGCGAGTCTGGATGCTCTCTTTCGAAGACGGCCTCTTTACATTGAAGAACGCCTTCTTTCGAAAGAGGAACTTTCGAAAGAAGGCGTTCTTCCTCGTGAAATGAGGTTTACCGCCATCGAAAGAAAAGCCGCGTTCTTTCAAAATAATTTCGAAAGAACGCGGCTTGAGTCTGGACGCAGGGGAAGTTTTTTCGGGAAAAGGCTACTTTTCCTGAAAAAACCCCCTGAGTCTGGACACGGCCCTAGGAACTTTCATTCACTCTGCTGATACAAAGCCTATGGCTGTTTTCCCAGATCCAATGAGAGCTGTTTTCCAAAGAGCCCTGCTTCAGGCTCAGTTTGGGGCAGATGTTTGCCTCCAATTTTGAAATGTTAAGGCTCAATCCAACACAGGATAGTAAAGGAGCTTAATGGGTCCCTTTACACCTCTGGATGAGCCATCTGTATCACAGGTCACACTGTGGTGGATTCTGAAGAGCTGTGGTCTGTGCTGCCAGATCTCCCTCACAGGTGGGGAACAGTAGACCAATGCATGACTGTGCCCCTTCTGCCATTCCAGCACTCCAGCCTGGACAGCTGAGCCTATTTGGAAGTAAGTTGCACTAGAAAATGAGCTGACATGGCTTACTTCCCTGATGGTGCAAGGGAGAAGCAGACTTGAACTGTAACTCCTACTCATAATTTGGGTCTCTGCTTTTTCTGCCAGGGTAGAATCATAGAATCATAGAATCATAGGACTGGAAGGGACCTCGAGAGGTCATCGAGTCCAGCCCCCTGCCCTCAAGGCAGGATCAAGCTCCGTCTACACCATCCCTGACAGATGTCTATCTAACCTGTTCTTAAATATCTCCAGAGAGGGAGATTCCACCACCTCCCTTGGCAATTTATTCCAATATTTGACCACCCTGACAGTTAGGAATTTTTTCCTAATGTCCAATCTAAACCTCCCCTGCTGCACTTTAAGCCCATTACTCCTTGTCCTGTCCTCAGAAACCAAGAGGAACAAATTTTCTCCTTCCTCCTTGTGACACCCTTTTAGATATTTGAAAACCGCTATCATGTCCCCCCTTAATCTTCTTTTTTCCAAACTAAACAAGCCCAGTTCATGAAGCCTGGCTTCATAGGTCATGTTCTCTAAACCTTTAATCATTCTTGTCGCTCTTCTCTGTACCCTTTCCAATTTCTCCACATCTTTCTTGAAATGTGGCGCCCAGAACTGGACACAGTACTCCAGCTGAGGCCTAACTAGTGCAGAGTAGAACGGCAGAATGACTTCACGAGTTTTGCTTACAACACACCTGTTAATACAACCTAGAATCATATTTGCTTTTTTTGCAACAGCATCACACTGTTGACTCATATTCAACTTGTGGTCCACTATGACCCCTAGATCCCTTTCTGCCATGCTCCTTCCTAGACAGTCGCTTCCCATCTTGTATGTATGGAACTGATTGTTCCTTCCTAAGTGGAGCACTTTGCATTTCTCTCTATTAAACCTCATCCTGTTTACCTCCGACCATTTCTCGGAGTAGTAGTACAACCATATGTTTTGTGATATCCCACAGATTATTTTTACATTTATAAAGGACTGAGTTGGAGTAAGAATGATCTGTCACTTCAAAAATAAGGGAGCTATCTCGGGTGCCCTTTCTTGTTCACTTGAGTTGGAGCCTACCCCTGATGCTAGAGTGAACTGTTGCCATTTTGTGGGCCTGTCACTCACAGACTTAACAGGGTTTGATGTAGAAACAAGACCAAATAGAAAATCACTCTGAAGTTTTTGATCATTTGGATCCAGACTTTTCATCCTTATAAAAAGAGATGGTCCATTTGCAAACTCTAGATCTGGATTTTTTACCTCAAAATAAGAGGTGTTTAGCTCAAAGTCAATTATATTTTAATGAGTTAAAAAAACCTAAACAATTGACAAATTTCAGCTTGATTATGTCCAGCTTCACTAGACACATTTGAAAATTAGTGATCTAACCCAACAGTACAAAACCCAGCACCTTCAGATTTTTGTTTCTTTATTTTCACATCTGCTTTCCAAAATAAACCAGTCAAGTTTTTTTACTAGTTGTACCTGAACTAAAATATATCTTGCTTGAATACAGAGGTGACTTAGCTTAGAGTTCAGGGGTTTTTTGTTTGAGTTAGTTAGGCTCTTATCTATTTTTTCATTACTGTAAGAATAGATTTTTATGTTTCTAGACTACTAGTTATTACTGGCCTGATTTTTAGACTGCCGAGAAGTTGGAGCTCCAACTTAATCAGTACATTCTCAAAAATTCTAAAAATCAGGCCATGAGAGACTTCATTGAAATGTGTGAACTGTATTCTTGGTTAGTACTCACTAAAAATCAGCATATTAGGAAACGTTTGTATTATTTGAATACAAAACAACTGCATGTTGATTGAGATACATAATAAAATTAATGAAGATGACTCATCTAATAACTTTGCATTTAAATGGCAAGTTTCAGAATGAATGATCCCCAGGCATTTAGCAGAAGGGAAGAATAAACAAGTCATTGAATTTTTAGACAGAATGTAATTATCCAAGTTGGATTCTGGCCAGGACACAGGCCTACCCACTCCTATTCCTACAAAAAGTTCTGAGATGGCAGCTATTATGGTAAAGGAACCTACCAATTGCTTCTGCAAAGTATCTGTTTAATTTTAAATGGGTATGACTGATATCAAATACATAAAGACAAACCACTGAAGGGGAAATTGCCAGCTAGACACCTGGATGCAGAAAGCCAGAATGTCCCACATGCGGTCCAGAAACAGATCTTAGGACATAGAGGGTAGCGTTATTCCGAATAACTCAGGCAGTTATTTCGAAAGTGTCAAAACACTGTCGAGCTGAAGGTCTTCTTACTCTGACTCCTGTAACCCTCATTGTATGAAGAATAAGGAAAGTCAGAGGAAGAGTACTCTATTTCGACATAGGGAGCGTCTTGACAGCATTTATTTCAAAATAAGCTATGCAATTGACGTAGCTCAATCTGCGTAGCTTATTTCGAGTTAAACTCTAGAATGTAGACATACTGGCTACATCTAGACTGGCATGATTTTCCGGAAATGCTTTTAATGGAAATGTTTTCCGTTAAAAGCATTTTCAGAAAAGAGCGTCTAGATTAGCACAGATGCTTTTCCGCAAAAGCACTTTTTATGGAAAAGCGTCCGTGCCAATCTAGATGCGCTTTTCTGCAAAAAAGCCCCAATCGCCATTTTTGCCATCGGGGCTTTTTTGCGGAAAACAAATCTGAGCTGTTTACACTGGCCCTTTTGCGCAAAAGGGCCACTTTTGCCCGAACGGGAGCAGCATAATATTTCCGCAAGAACACTGACAATCTTACATGAGATTGTCAGTGCTTTTGCGGAAATTCAAGCAGCCTGTGTAGACAGCTGGCAAGTTTTTCCGGAAAAGTGGCTGATTTTCCAGAGAAACTGACCAGTCTAGACACAGCCACCCAGAGGGGAAAGGATGCCCCTCAGAGGAGCCAGAGAACCAGGGAAGCTATGTAAATCATAGAATCATAGAACTGGAAGGGACCTTGAGAGGTCATCAAGTCCAGTCCCCTGCCCTCATGGCAGGACCAACTACTCACCGATGTAGCTCTTAAGTATTGTGCTGCCATACTCCTTCCATATTACCTCCTAGGCATGGGAAGTGATATAGATGTGTGGTGCCTGGACACCAGGAATATTTCTGGCCCGGGGCCCGGCTACAGCAAAGTTCAGGGCTAGGTCTCACCCCATCCCTCTTTGCCACCCCCGCATGCCACACACACACACCCTCTGTGCATCTCCTGGCCCCACCTGGCAGTTCTAGACCAGCTTCCTGCCACTCGCTCTGCATGGCTGCCGGTAGTTGTGACCCTGCAGACACTAAGGCAGGTGAAGGGGCTGTGCCTCCACGTGCTACCCCTGCAGCCAATGGGAAGCAGCATGTGGAGGCCCTCTACCTTCTGCCTAGGAGCAGCTGCCAGAAGGTAGTGCCCAAGTGCCATGTCCTCTACTCCGCACTCCACCTCCTCCCTCACCCACCTCTTGCCCCAGCCCAGAGCCTGTACCCCAGAGTCCCTTCCATACCCATGTTCCTTCCCAGAGCCTAATCCCTCACCCTCTCTACATCCAAACTCCTTCCAAGAACCTTAGGGTTGCAGGCTCTGGGTATTCTGGGCACCACCAAAATTTTTGCAAACCTGCAGCCTCTGCTACCAGGGGCTACCCAGAATCCATCTTCAGAGGTAGCAGTTTGCAATTAGAAATAGAAAGGTTCTGCTGGACCATTGGGGTCAGCATTAAATTACTCCTGGAACCTTAGTGGGGGAGTAAGGGAATATTTCCCACAGAACCTAGTCCGTGTGGATAGACGGCTATCCATAGTGACATGGGAGAGCATATGCACAGCCAGCATTCTTCTGCTCCTCAGCCCTGACTGCTATTAAATCCCTCTCTCAAGTCGTTTTTCCTCTTAAAAAAAAAAAAAAAAAAAAAAAAAACCACTGAGGCTGTCTACACTTGCACTTGATCAACAAAACTTTTGTCATTCACAGTGTTTAACCCTTCTCCCTCCCTCCGCAAATGACAAAGACTTGCAATGCAAGTGCAAATGTGAACGCTGATTTGTCTGCAGTAGCGCTCTCCTACAAAGGGAAAACCACTTGTTGAGGGTAAAAGAATTGTCTGCAAAAGTACCAACAAACAAGCGTACACACATGCTGACTTTTAGTGACAGGGCTGTGTCGACGCTAGACATACCCTTAGTTTTAGTTTCAGAGAGGTAGCCGTGTTAGTCTGTAACTGAAAAAAACTTAAACAGAGGGTCCTGCAGCACCTTAAAGACTAACAAAAAAATGTAAATAGTATCCTGAGCTTTCCTGGGCACAAGCCACTTCTTCAGATGAGCTTTATATATAAGTTGTGCAGGATTCAGGAACCATCTGAAAAAAGGATAACCCCTGAGGACTGTCAGGTCCAGACAGACCACTTAAGTATGTGCTAATGTTCCAGTGAAGTCAATGACATTTAGGAACATGCTCAAGTATTTTTCTCAATAGGGATGGGACTACTCAGGTGCTTTGCTGAATTGGGCTTAAGACTGAAAAAAAGGTGGTTTTCTAGCAAGGAACTCAGCCCACAGTTTCTTCTCTCTCCCCTAAATCTCTACAGAATTATTACCAGACCAAGGCTAATCTAGAACTAAAAAGGCAAATATATTCAACAAGCACTAGAACAGATGGCAGCTGCTAGACAATCTGCCACCAATCAGCAGATTATGAAGGAGTAAAGAATCCAATAATAACTCAGTTGGGGGGGGGGGGGGGGAGGGGTGAAGACAGCCAGCAGTTACTGTGAGAGGGTCATCATTAGTCAGGCAATTCGTTTGGTGAAATCATTTCTTATCAATCTATTTTTAGATGGTAAATTTGCCAATCCTGCTGTACTCTGCTAGCAGCATATCCACAGCTGAGCTCTCTGCAGTAAGTAGTATAGGTCAGAGCTATGGGACCTTTGCATCAAAGGGTGAGATGTGACGATAAAGGTGGGGGACGCGAAGATATACCAAAGCATTCCATCCCAGTTCCCCTTTTACCTCCGTTTCTCAAGCTGGGGAGAGATCCTTATGAGGTGGCACTGAATTCTGTTGACACTCAGTCCATTCCCCGGCTATAAAACTTGATAAAAGTATTCATCATTCTCTCCTAGCAATTATGATTTGTGAATGATTAGCTAGGGTTCAGGTTATGCAACACATCTGGAAGGTGTTGTAGTTCCCACAAATGCAACTGGCAGCACACTGACTTCTATACCCATCCATCTCCAATGGAAAGATTTTGTCTATGTCATTTTCACTTACAGCTCAGAAATCCCTATACAAAATTGAACTAAACCAATCTGAGTCCAGCTTTCCTAAAGAAGCACTAAAACTCTGATCAGTCTCCGTATAAACCAAGTTTTTCCAGTTGGATAATAGCACCATCTACAGGTCTTTCTGTAGTGCAAGCTTGTTCCGTTTATTCTCTAGATATGTATTCTTTGATTCCATCAGGATATTTAATGAGTTTAACGGCGACAGATATCTCTTTCACACAGTCTTGTTTAGAAGAAACGGAGCAAAACCCCTTTGGGTATTGGTGGTACATTTGTTGGGTATACACAATATATATTTACAGTACCATTCTGTTTGTGATAGTTGAAAACAGAACTGTGAAATAGTAATAAGAGACAGTATGTGTGAAATGCCTTAGTTAAGATCTGAAAACTGAACAGATTCTTCTCACAGTACGCAAGCTTAAAATGCTTCTTGCTTTGACCCATACTGCAATGTAGCAGCAGTAGCTGTGATTGGTCCATCAAGATTTCATTGCACTTTCCTCAGACAGACAAATGTAGATATCAAATATTCAAAACTTTCAAGGACACAGATCACTAGCTTTGTCTATGGAGTCTCTCGTTTAATAAAAGATTGATCAGAACAAAAGAAAATAAAGTGTTCTGGTCCATACAAAAGACTCTGGAATATGGGTTGGTTGAATGTAAACAATGACTGCAATTAAATTGGTATTAAAACAACATCCATCTATGCAGAAACCATCTGCTGTAGTAGTACAAATGAATTTTAAAAACTCCCCCCCCCACACACACACACACGTTTCACCTTGGAGAACCTAAGGAATTTACAGGGCTGGATTCCATTCCGAAGTGTGCAGTGTACCCCCTTTCATCACTTGAGAAATCCACTAGTGCTTGTGGGTATGCATTGCTGCCTTAAGCCAGTCACACCAATCTTGAAGTTATGCAGCAACCTTTTGATTCTTTAGAGTAGGGCTTTATAGAACATGCTTTAGGACACAGACCTGGATTCAGTGCAGGCTTCCTTCCTGGATTCAGTGTAGGTTTCTCACGGTCCGGTGAGACCAATGAACAAGACTTTGTGCCTTCACCTAGATATCAAACTGCACCAGATCATCAACTCTCACTGTTAATTGACCAGCAAACTAGTTTGACACCTGACATTCAAAAATCATGTTGGGCCCCCAAATCAATCATGAGATTGGCTTAAAAGTCATAAGTGTAAAAGTGATTTCTTTTCTTTATTTACTTTCTGATGTGACAGCCCAAAAGCTGTCATTTTCAGACTTGTCTCTGCCTCCAAGAGAGGTAGAAGGTTTTTTGATTTTAAAGGAAGGAGGAGATTCAGATGTAAATCACATTGCTCCAAGAACTGGGACTTTAAGCAAAACATCAAATATCGCAAACCTCACAATATCATCATGAGAATTGGCCACACTGCAAATCAGCACATAAAACCTTTTGGAAGAGGATCACTGCTATGATGAGAATTTGAACCAAAATAATGCCCTGAATGCAGCCCAAAATGATTGAAATTAATGTGTAAATACTCTTTAAAACAAGACACCCTATCATTCCAAAAGGCGTGTGACAACTATGCACGGCAACGGTCTCCAACCTTTTTAAGCACAAGATCACTTTTTGAATTTAAGTCAGTCCAAGATTTCAAACCCAAATACCCCTGCCCCACTCCTTCATCGAAGCCCCACCCTCCTCACTCTGTGAAGACGGGGTACAGGGGAGGGGGACTGAGTGACACCAATGCCCCCCTGCCTCCCTCTCTCTGCACAACAAGCAGGAGGCTCCCAGGGGGCAGCTCTGAGCATAAGCAGCAGGGCAGTGAGGGGAGGGATAGCTGAAGTGCTGGCACTTGATAGCCTCCCAGCCAACCAGTCAGGATCACCTGTCAGAGGCTCCAAGATCTACTGGTAGATCATGATCTACCAGCTGGTGACCACTGATGTATGGCATTTGTTGTTTTAAATGATATATGTGTCATGGGGTTAGAAGCCATGAAGTTGCTGCATTTCTGACGAGAAGTAGCAGCATATACCCCCCCACACACACACACACACACACCGCTTCAGAGTAATTGCATGTATAAAAGTATATTTCTTCTTTTTTTAAGTTTTGCGTGCAGAGAAGAATCATTAATTTCACTTGAAGTGATTCCCAAACAGGATATGGAGCCTCTAGCAGCTCTTTGGGTTGTGCCAATTGTATCGTGCAGGTGTTTAATCCAAGTGCTCAACTGCACGTAGGGAACACTCATTCTGCAAGTGCTGGGCAGAGCAGGAGCCGCATGCTCGTGTCACATAGCTGCAAGGGGTTGATTCCTCAAAATCAGCAGAAACCTTGGGAAGCTGCTAATTTTTGTAAACAAGAGCCTGGGTTTTATGGAGCAAAATGAAGCAGAAAACTCTCAAGTACACAAGAACCAAATCCCTTCTGCCAAAGTCTCTTATACAGCAGTGAGGCACTAAAACCTGCCATAAACAAGCTGATTGCTCATTTCAGGTCTCTCTCCCTGTCTGCAGTCAGGAAAAACAGCAGCAGCCTCAGCCCAACTGGAGCTGTTGAGGTAGGAAACCTCTCTTGAAGGTCATTACCAATTTTATTTTTAGGCTCTCTTAGAACTTCCTCATTCACACAGAATAGAAAACATACTTGTTTAGGATGAAAGCTGAGATGGGGTCACTGAAAATATTGGTGCACACAATACAGTACCACCACATGGTTGCTCGGGTTCATAGGACAGTGATTGATATGATATAAAAGTTTAGATGGCTCTTAGAAGAAGTAAGGATAAAGGCCCAGTGTAGCTGCTAATGGACTTTTGAGCTCATTACATAGCACTAGAGAGTTTTGACAAAAGGACAATCTCCTCTAAATGTGACATGATATCAGGGACAAGACTAAGGTTATGTCTCCCACTTGCAGGAGGCCATATTTATGTGTGGTGGGGAGAGCATCTGCCTTCAGTGTCACTCCCGGTCAAAGGGGAAGGATGTATAGCAGAGAGGCAGCATGGAGCTACAAAATGGAGGTGTGGTTAGTTAGGGGGCAATTGTGGATGATTCTTATGAGCAGGGCCGGACGGAGGCATGGGCAAGCCAGGCAGCTGCCCAGGGTGCCAACTGCTGGGGGGCGCCTGACGACAGCTGTAAGAAGCACGTGGCATCCCTTACAGCTGCCATCACGTGCCGCGAGCCCAGCTCCCGCAGTGCCGGTCCACCCGCATCCCCTTGGCGCCAACCAGCAGCGCCCTTTCCCCCACGGCCGCGGGGCCCTACACAGCCTGGCGCACGCAACGGCCGGGCTGGACTGGGCTGCGCTTGTGCCGTGCGTCTTATGGGCAGGCCCTGGGCTGCATGCCAGCAGCCGTAGTCGGGCTGTGCGTGCGCCCTGCGCCCAGGGGCAGTGCTGCGCGCCCAAAGCCTTTAGCCCAAGATCAGTGTCTGTATCCTCCTTCCCAACGTCCCAACCCTCTGCTCCCAGCCTAATAAAAAAAGTGAGGGAGAATGGAGTGAGTAGGACAGGGCCTCAAAAGAGGGGCAGGAAGGAGGTGGGGCAAGGGTGTTTGGGTTTCAGGTAGATCCTGGATTGCATTTAAATTAAAAAAGTGATCTCATGCCTAAAAAGGTTGGAGATTACTGCTGTACACTGAAGATAAGCTGCTTCTTATACCTCCATGGAGAATCACCTAAAAGGTAGTTTATCCTTCTAGATTTATTCTGTAGATTCCTGTTTCTCTAGGAATTGTTCTACCAAAAGTAATGAGAGGCCAAACTGCTATACAGAACACAGTGGAAAATATAGATCCTGACCAGAGGAGGCATGTACATTTAAAAAAATAAAGCTCCTATTTATCAGAACAAGCTTAAGTGTTTTACAGAGCTCTCATCTTCCCAGCCAACCCTCCCCTGTCAAACACACAACTGCAATTATTGAAAAGGCATAAAATGATTATAAATTAAACTTTATATCTTCACTGAGCTAGCTGAAAAGAAACCTGCACAGGGCCAACATACTGAAAACAAACACCTCATCTAATTCCAAGTCTGTTAGTTTCAGTGGCACTAGCTATCCACTCCATGGAGTAATTTGATTGAGTCTTTCTTCTACAGCATATGAATTGTAGAATAATTTCTTTCACTGAAGGAAAGGTTAACACTGTAGGCAGAGGGGAGGGAGCTAAAAAGGAGTGCACAATCTCAGTCTGAGATTTACCCACGTCTGTAGTTGGCATAAAAAAACCTCACATTCAATAATGAATTATTCCAAGAAAATCAACAGACTGAGGGAGAAACTTGCACCACTTCAATGCTTACAGTCAATGAAAATGACTACTGAGGTCAGCTTTGTCTAAACAGTTTGCAATGGACAACAAGTCAAAAGGATGGGAGGGTGAAAAAATTAAGGAAAAAACCCCACAGCATTTGTGAGTTGTTAATTATAAGGTGCTCACATTGGAGTCAAAGATATGTTACAAGAGCTTATACTAGATGAGAGGACAATCTTAGGAAGCTGGTAGTTTTATTTTAAAGAGCTAGCGCCCATTGGGCCGGATACAGAGCTGCTGTAAATATGCAGAGCCACAGTGAAGTCAATATGGATGTGGTTTGCTGTGTCTTTCATTTTTGGTTTAGATACGATACAGCTGGTGAAATTACGGGGTTTTTTTGTTCAGCTGCAAAATTGCATTACCATGGTCAATGGCCCCAGAGCTTGATGCTTTAAAATGCATGTATGTTACAAACCAATAAAATCTGTTTGAGGCACTTTACACTTACAAGTTGGACTGCAAAACACAACAGACTAGTAACTGATCTAAAAGAATCATTGTCCCATTCACATAAAAGAGTGGCACCTAACATACACAGCCTTCTATAGGGAAGATATCCATGTGAGATTTGTAGCTTATCCACGTACAACAGGAATAAATAAATGGTGAAGAAACTGATATCAATCTTACTCTGCCTTTTTTCTTTACTTGCTCAAGGGAACATAATTCAAATGCTTCTGTGCAGAGTCATTATGTACAGAGCCAAGCTGATCTTCCACTTATTAAGAAATATTTAGCACCCTTACTCGCAAACCTTTATATCAATGGAGTCCACCAGTCTTGATCTCAGATTGTGAAGTGTGTGGTTACTGAAACACTAGTTCTGGTTTTCAAAGGAAAAAAAATATTAGTGTGGAAGCCTATGGTAATAAAATCTGATGCAATGAAACTGTTTACAGTGAAATGTTCATATGTCACCACCAAAACTGAGTTTGCAATTTTAAAAAAAATGACTAATTGCGCAACCGTCACAAAATGGGCCTGGATGGCAGGAGGATTGTCTAAAGTTTACAACACAACACACTGACTTTGCAACCATAAAGGAAGTGGGAGGGATATAAATATTACACAACATACTCAGAGCAATTACAAATCACACATTCTTATTATTGTAATAGCAATCTGTAAATAAATCAAAATATACGTATGATTTTCTTTTCAAATGAAGGAAATCACAGAAAGCAAAAAAGAAAATTTTACATTTGCACACATGTAAGCACCAGAAAAAGGTCTGGTCAATGACTAGTAGGAGAGGCAAAAACAGCAGGACTAATAGAGAAAGCGAAAAAAAAAATCTAAGCCAGGATAACAAGAAGGCGTGTGTGCATGAAATTGATGCCCACATGAGTCAGGGTGTTTGAATGAACCTGGCAATTTATGACAGAGCAACATAAGTACCTTGCCAATAAAATTATAAGATATATCAAGGCAAAATGCAAGCCTGACGGCTACTAAGCCAATGCCCTCACCAGTAGAATACACTGCATACTGTTCAGTTCAGGGACTGGTCATTTGTTAAGCAGTTAATAGCAAACGCTGGAAAAGATTAAAACTAATACCAAAACCCTTCTAACTAGCCCCCAAATAGTTAAATCATCTATGTTGCAAGACAGAGGAAGAGTCCTGTAGCTCCAAGAACACCCAATAGAGGAGATAAGCTTTCTGCTACAATCAAAAAGTAATTGTTTCTGAAGCCACCACACACACCACACCCATAAGCACAATTCAAGCTACCTGCAATGATTTGTGAACAAAAATTATAATATCTATTTTCTAAGACACCTATCAGTATCTATGTGCTATTATACAGTTGCATATTAGAGAGGTTAAATTGTGAGAATTGACCAATTGTATAGTTGATGCATTTTGATGCATCCCCGGGCTACACAAGGTGTTTCAAAGCGGCAGTGCCGCATAGAGCGCAGGTCTGGCCCCAGGCTCCACATGGTGCTGCCTCTTTGAAGTATCTCCTTCTCCCTCCCCTTCTTGCTGCCTCTTTCTGATAGAAGCAACAAGAGCGGGGGAGAGGGGAAGGAGTGACTAGTTGACTAGCCTGTCGACTAGTTCTTCACATTCCTATTACATACCCTAGATGTTTACAGTATTTAAGTACCTAGGAATCAATAGACAAAAGACAAACTGGCTGTTAACCGGATAGATTTGATCTGAGTAATAGGAACCCTCCTGTATTTAACACTGTGCAGTATTTACTGTATTTTTCTTTATAATATAGGAAATTTTAACCTATTATAGTGAGCCAATAATCTCATACAGAAATGATCATATGTCCCAATTCTAGTGGAGCAGTCCTGTTTCTTGTGTGACATCCCAGGAGTTCAGTTTAGAACACAGGTTCCCAAACAGGGGGGTGTGAAGAAATTCCAGGGGGGGGCATGAGGTGACAACCCCTCCCCCCCCCAGTCAAAGAGCCCAGTCCGTCCAGTAATAAAAAAAATAAATAAAAAATAAATCAGAAAATACCATGTGAAGTGTCCGGTATTTTCTGTTTTTCCTTGCTCGGGCGTCTGCCGGAACACGTGCAGCTCAGGCTGGCTGGCGGGGGGAGCATCCCAGGCAGACTTCAAAGGGCCACCTTAAAGGGGCAATGCCTGCTCTTAAAAAGGCAACCTGGGGGGGGGGGGGTCAACAACTTTTCCCTTGGAATACAGCACCCCCTCCACCCCCTCCCCCCCCCCCGCTTCAACACTGGTTCTATGAATTAAAGGGGCCGCGACTGCTTTTCGGTCCCGGTCAGTTCCTTTTTTTTTTGCTCAACAAGTTTTGCTTCTATTTTGGGGGAGGGGGCGTGAGGGTCTCAAAAAGGGGGTATGACGCCAAAAAGTTTGGGAACTACTGGTCTAGGCTATTGAAGCTTTTCATTTCAGCAGTCAAAAAAAGTATTCTAATTGTAACACTTCTGCCAGGTGGAGCCATCAGCAGCCAGGGCCAGGTTCAATATCTAGGGGTTCCTCTCCATCCATGCAACACAGAACTGACTTTCCCCTCCCTCCATCTAGTAACCTGGAAAATTCACACACCCCTAAGCACCTCTGAGATGCAGTACTTCCCCACTCACAGGCACAGTCTGAATGTAGAAAAATAACTTTTATTAAAAGGGAAAGAAGTAACTTGACATTCATTCAGGAAAACACCACAAACAGGGCTCAAACTATGAGTAAAAGTTCCATCCCATTTAGGTCAGGCAGTGTCCTTTTCCTCTCAGGTTCTTAATTTCACCAATCTAAATGTCCCCTTCCCATGTCCAAATCTTCTCTACATTCCACTCACAGTTGCTGTCCTTGGTCAGGGCAGACCCAGCGTTCACCTCCCATCCTGGGTGTGTGTGTGGGAGGGTAATAAAAAGACATATCACTCATTCCACTGGTCACTCACCACCCACCTGCTCACTGCTCTCCACTACCACTCTTCTGGCAGCTTGTTGCACCTCTCCACCATCACCTTCCTGGCCGCTTGTCCCACCACCACCATTACTGCTGCTGCCAACCTGCTGACCACTTGTTGAATCACTCCAGCACCACCCTGCTGTCCTGCCACTGCATCTCTCCAGCGCCACCCTGCTGGCTGTCAGTCACCAACTGCTGCCATCCACCTCTTGGATATGACGTCTGACAATCAGCCTCAAATGAGCACAGCTCCCAGTGATTTCAGACTTAGCAAGCAGGATAGAAAAACTGACCAGCAGTGGCTGAATCAGGACGCCTGGGGCAGAGCAGCTGGGGTGCTGCCGGGTTGGTCCAGTAGCGCCCAGAGCGACGCTACGGGACCAATCGGCAGTGCCCCAGCTGCTGTACCACAGGCGTCCGGAGCAAAGCCGCAGAGCACGGGGGCAGCGGGACAGCCCAAACGCACCGTGGCTGTCCTGCTGCCCTCGGGCTCCGCGGCTTTGCTCCCCCTCTCCCTAGTCTGCAGACCAGGGGGACAGGGAGCAAAGCCGCGAAACACGCGGGCAGCGGACAGCCCAGACGTGTCTGGGCTGTCCGCTGCCCGTGTGCTCCTTGGCTTTGCTCTGCTTTGCTCCCCGTCTCCCTGGTCTGCAGGCCAGGGGGACGGGGAGCAAAGCGGCGGAACACGCGGGCAGCCCAGACGCATCTGGGCTGTCCGCTGCCCGCGTGCTCCGCCGCTTTGCTCTGCTTTGCTCCCCTTCTCCCTGGCCTGCAGACCAGGGAGGCGGGGAGCAAAGCAGAGCAAAGCGGCGGAGCACGCGGGCAGCAGACTGCCCGCGTGTTCCGCCGCTTTGCTTCCTCTCCCTGGTCTGCTGGAGACCAGGGAGGCGGCCCCGTTCGTAACTGCGGATCCGACATAAGTCGGATCCGCGTAACTCGGGGACTGCCTGTACTATTACAGATGTTTTTGCTCATGAAAGCTAGTGATATTCATCCTCGGTTTTGTTTGCTGAATTCATTCAGAACTAGGGAAAAAATCTTCCATTTTGCAAAATATATGTATATTGCTGTATGTCGCAGGCTAGTAGTAGTAACATTATCTCCCATTTTAAAAATATACTTTTGTAACAATATTTGTCTGTTTTGACTTGCTTTGGCTGACTAAACCAGTCATTGTTTCATTTTGGAAATTTGTCCACTTTATTTACATAGCATTTTTTGTATCATTGACTGTAGAATGCAGTCAATTATTGAAGGAAAAAATCCTCAAGTTTAAAGCCATGATGTCCAACCGGTTCTGAAGCAGAGGCCGCTATAGTGGTAACTGCTATATCAACTAGCCGCACTCAACCGGCCAAATAGCCACATATGGCTAGTAGCTAGCATGTTGGACATGCAATATAAAGCCACCACAAGAGTTTATGCCAAGACCTTACATTTTCTATGCTTGAGACTCACACATACCTGGTTTCATTTGTGGTAGCTGACCTATGCTTTATTACTTTCCCTAAAGATAATAAGATTCTCAGATAAATCACCTACTATGGAAAGCTATTCTGAATAGCATTTAACAATAATAAAAATACTTAAGATTTGTATGCAGTAATGAACCGAGACCCAAAAAAACCCTTTTCCTTATTTTCATACAATAAATCCTAGCCTTAAAAGTCTGACTGTAAGAACAGCTGAGAAATGGATAGAAGATAGAAAATATCATAATGCCACTATATAAATCTATAGTGCACACACACCTTGAATACAGTATCCCGTTCCAGTCATCCCATCTCAAAAAGGATGTAGTCGAACTGGAAAAGGTTCCAAGAAAGGCGACAGAGATGATCAAGGGTGTGGAATGAGGAGACACTACAAAAATTAGGGCTATTCATCTTAGAGGAGAGATGACTAAGGGGGGCTATTATAGAGGATTATGAAATCATGAATGGTGTGAAGAAAGTGTAATTTACCCTTTCCGGCAATACAAAAACTAGGGGTCACTTGATTAAATTAATGGGCAGAAGATTAATTAATAATTGTGTATTAATATAAACAAGAGAAAGTACTGTTTCCCACGCTGCACAATTCATTGCCATAAAATGCTGTGATTAAGGTTAATATTCTCTCCAGGTTATTTTTAGTAGGGAGGTATGGGGCCTGGGACAACCCCCTCTACACCAGGTCCTGCTCCCACCCTGCCTCTTCCTGGTCCTGCTTTGACCTCCATTTCACCCTTTCCCCAAAGTCCCCTCACCTGAGCAATGCAGGGAGTTGGCAGAGCAGAGCAAGCTGGGGACCAGGTCACTCCACTTCCCACTGCCACTGGTGATTGCAGGGGCAGGTCCCCACCCCTGCTACCAGCACCAGTGTCCCTACTAATTACATGGGCCACCCTTGGTCCTGCACTTCTGTGTCCCTCTGAAGCACAAGGTCTCCAAAGCAGTTGCCCCACATTATCCTAGAGAGTAAAAACTATGCACAGATCACAATAAATAAAAATTCATTCCAGCCCACGACCTATCTGTGACTCCACAAAAATAATTGGGGGACCAGAGCTAGGTCAGTAGGAGGAAGGACAGCTGAAGTCCTATGTGGGGGACAAAGATCAAGCCCCCATTCTCACCCCCATGGTAAGGGCAGAGCAGGCAGAGCTCCAAGGGTTACAGCCAAAGTGGGGGGGGGATGCAGTGAGGCAGGCACACAGCTGCCACTCCAGAGCTGGCTGCAGTTGCAGGACCGGAGTACACTGTACTGACTCCAACCGCAGCCAGAGTCACAAACCCCCAACCACAGGTGAGTGGACAGCCTTGAGAGGGGAGACACACAGCTCTGGCTGCAGTCCTGCCATCAGCCATGAGGCAGAGGCATGCAGCCCTAACTTCACTCTTTGCTGGGAGGCACAGGGTGGGGGGGGTCACAGAGTCCTCTTCAAACCCCAGCTGCAGGGCATGGGAGCATCACCCCAGCTCTAGCCCAGGCTTCAGCCACTGACAACTGAAGCCAAAGAAGTGAGAGAGGTCTAGTAAAGTCACAAAATCTGTGACCGCCATGTTTGCCGTGACTAAACCGTAGCTTAGTTAAGATAGCCAAAAAATATAAAAAGAACTCAAATTCATGAAGATAGCCATTGATGGACCTATTATCCAAGATGGCCAGGGATGCCACTCCACGCTTAGGGTGGCCGTAAACCTCTGACATCGAGAAACTGAGAGGAGAAGGAGGGAGTCACACCCCATGTTCTGTTCACACCCCATGAACCTCTGATACCAGCCTCTGGATGGACCATTGTGCCATTCTTATTGCACTCGCTACCCTAGTACATTGACCCATGCTGGGTCAGACCAAACATCCATGTAACCCCGTGTTCTGTCTTCTGTCGATAGCCAACGCCAGGTGCTTGAGCGAGAACAAACATAGCAGATAATGAACAAGAACCTTGAAACTGTCTACTTCAGCTATTTCAATAGACTCTTCCCATTCTATTACCATTCTGATTATGGGAGAACACATTGTGGCAAGGACCTCACTCAGGCCCCTCCCTGGGACACCTTCTTTGTCCACAAATCAGCTGGAGATCCTTCCTGGTGCAGACACCTGTGCCTTTCTTTTATTGTCAGTTTCCCACCGCCTTCTATTTACAGAGTTTTGGATTACAGCAAACTCAGCCAGCCTCTCCTTCTAGCTGGGGATGCACACTCAGCAACATCCTGGCTCCTCACACTGCTTCTCTCCCTTCACTTCCCCTCTGGCTGCCTCATATAGCCCTCTGGCTAATGAGGCTCACAGCTGCTTCCATTAGCCTGTCAGGCCTGGGCTTGCTCAGCTGTCTTCAGTTGGCCTTTTCAGCCAGGCTATAGTAGCAGATCTCTGGTTTAGCCAGCAGTCTGTCACAATATTTATTTGATACATAGATGGACACTATACGCCTGATTTACAGAAGGATCCAAAGACCTGTATCTCCTATTGATTTCAAACAGCACCCTAAATATTTGACACTTCTTTAAAATTAAGACTCCAAGGCTGTGTCTAGACTGGCCAGTTTTTCCGGAAAATCAGCTGCTTTTTCCAAAAAAACTTGCCAGCTGTCTACACTGGCCACTTGAATTTCCACAGAAGCACTGACTATCTCATGTAAGATTGTCAGTGTTTTTGCGGAAATACTATGCTGCTCCCGTTCGGGCAAAAGTCCTTTTGCGCAAAAGGGCCAGTGTAGACAGCCCGGATTTGTTTTCCGCAAAAAAGCCCTGATCGCGAAAATGGCGATCAGGGCTTTTGTGCGGAAAAGCACGTCTAGACTGGCACGGATGCTTTTCCACAAAAAGTGCTTTTGCGGAAAAGCGTCCGTGCCAATCTAGACGTTCTGTTCCGAAAATGCTTTTAACGGAAAACTTTTCCATTAAAAGCATTTCCGGAAAATCATGCCAGTCTAGACGTAGCCCAACAGATCAGGCTGCTAGGAACTTACAGATTAACAAAAATGAGAGAAAAACAGAAAGGGGTAAACAATGGGAAATATTTATATGAGTGTATGAGAGTGTGGCTGCATTCATAATATTACTGGAATTCAGAATAATGTACATGGCATTTAGCCTGACAGAGACAATCTGTATTAGTCAGTGTTTTTCACTAGGCTGGCAGCTGAGTCAAGCACTTATAATCTGATGGGGTTTTTTTTCCCCCCCAGATATTCATGTGTTGGACATTACTCCCCTCCCACTCCAGCTACCAGAAACTGCACTACAATAAAGGGAGTAGTATATATCATTTGGTTTGTTTGTAGAGCCCGTAAGAGTAGCCCTGTGTGACCATTAACTTCCTCATTTGCAATCATCTTTTTTTTTTTTTTTAACATTACAGCTGAGACTATGTTCTATTTCTCTTTTGTGGCTTAGTGTGGAAGATAATATTTCACAGAGTGCACTTTTCCCCTCTGTCTCATACACACACTTTCAACATATCATCACTGTTTTGGCAAAGCACAACTGAGTAAAATGAAATTCATGTCCGCTGTGGTTCAGACAATCAAGGTTGTTGGTGGTACAGTTATCAGGCAAAGTATCATGAGAATGTCTGATAAACTCAACATACTAGTTTGATAGGACTACATTTGTACATCAGTCTTTTGAATACATGGGTGGGGGGAGGAGGAAGTGGTATCAAATTTTTACTTAGAGTTGTTTCGAATCATTTTCCACCCATTGACACTACTGATGGTCTTGTCAGTTGCAAAGCAAAATGGCTGCCAACCCTGTCAAGAATTCTGAGATTCAGGCCTGGTCTACACTTAAAATTTATATCAGCCTAGCTATGTCACTCAGGACTCTGGAAAATGTCATGCCCTGAGAACCATACTTAAATCAGCCTACACCTCATTTAGACAAGACTAGGAGGATGGAAGGATTCTGCTGCCTCTTGAAGAGGTGGATTAACTACATCAATAACAAAAGCTATTGCATAGTTACACTGTCAGTAACAGTCTTTGGGGAAAAAAAAAGCAAGTTTCCCCCTTTGGTAACTCTTGTGCTAAGATGAAGAGGGTGTGAACCACAACCACAGTGGTAAATAGGTAGTTTGCAGGCAGAAAATCCCCATCCAAGTCATACGCATCAAAGCATACTCAGACGAAGGCTACAGCTAACCAAAGTTTCTACAAGACAGGCTGCTTCATGTTCCTTCCCCATTCTTTGTTAACTATAAAATAAGCTGTAGGAGGTCTTTTCTTAGTAGTCAGCTGCATAATGAGAATCTGACTATAATGTCAATGACTGAGACCGAGAATTGCCCTGAACCCCCAACCCACCGCTAGAGTAACACATTTCTGTTTTCTTTTTTGTTTGGACAAACATGTTGAGATTTACGAGAGAAAATAGCATTTCTTATGTCAGTATTCATTTTAATGTATTGAATGAAAATTATTAATCTTTCTTGAGTTGTAAGAACATGGGGCTATTATGGGCAGAAATAACATCTGAAACCCTCTTATGTTGCACACAGCTAGTGTTGATAGTCAAATATTCTCAGTGATGGATTTCAATTTTAGAAGTGAGTAATATGCTAGATGCATAATATTTAACCTAATGAAAGCACTATTGAAGTACAACTTAATTTCATGAACTACTAGGAGTTTGGAGAAGAAGTGGGCTACATTATTTGGCCGAATTTGTTTTGGGACAAAAGAAGAGAAGATTCAGCAACACAGAAGTTTTGCAAATCTGTGTCAGTTTTGCTGCATTGCTTTGGCTGAAGAAAATATTTAAAAACAATGTTTCAATTCAACATTTTTAAATGACACATTGATTTTTTTTGTTCTAAATTACTTTTCATTTTGAATTTACCTTTAATTTTATTTATCAATAATAACAACATTTTAAAATAATTGAAAATGAAGTTATTCCATCTTGTCCAAATTAAATGTTTTATTTAAAAAAATTACCTTCATTTTTCAATTCTCAAAAACATTTCAAAACATTTTATAACATATTTAACATTTTTGGAATTGCCAGAGAAATGGGGGAAAGGGGGAAATCTGTTATTTGCACAGTTCTAGTGATGTGTCCTAAGCTTTGCTTGCTTTTGGGGGAACATTTGTGATGTATACCTATATAGCTTTAGCAAAAAGATTCACCAGAATGCAACTACCTTATACTTCAGCTTTCTTTTGGTAGCTCTTGGCATAACATATAGTCATTAATTTAAAATATCATTAAGTCTCTGATTTCACACCACTGAAATCAATTAAAGTTTTTATTATTGACTTAAATGGGTAAAGGAATAAACCCAAGCTCATTTAATCCTAGTTCAGTATCATAAAACACCCATTTATATATTATATAACACTCATGTTTAAAACTAGTACTGAGCAAATCTGTAAAGTCTGGGGTTTGAGGTAGACAAGTACCCAAACCATTGGATTCTTAACCAAAGCTTAACCCAAACATATTAAGGCTGCACAGAGAAGAGGAGGTGGAAGAGGCACACTGATTAAAGTGTGAGTATTTTAGAATAGTGGGCAAAGGTAAGTAAGATAAATAGAAAGAGTTTAAGATTTAATAACTGAAGCTGGAGGTCAGAGCCAGCATTGAGGTAAAGAGCCAAGTTGATATCTAAACCAGTGTCAGTATCAGGAGTTAATCTGAGGATGGCGTCAGAGACAGGATCTGGGTAGGGTCCATTTTGAGATTCCAGTGGTCAGTCAAGAGTCAGAATTCACGTCAGAGCTAAGGTAAATACTAAGAGCTCAGGAATGGCAAAACAGAGCATGACATAGCATCTAG
The DNA here is from genome assembly GCF_049634645.1 of Pelodiscus sinensis. Classification (NCBI taxonomy): domain Eukaryota; kingdom Metazoa; phylum Chordata; order Testudines; family Trionychidae; genus Pelodiscus; species Pelodiscus sinensis. Next base: position 48,708,417 of record NC_134714.1, on the reverse strand, counting down.
CCAGAAAGCCACATGGTTTCCTGGACACTCCCTGGTATGCCCAATTGGCTTATATAGGGACAAGGAGCCAATCAAGGATTGCTAAAATTATTGCCAGTTAGATCATTTGTAGCAGAACCTCCTGGGGGTTCAAACTCTGTGGATGGTGGGTCATAGGACATAGCTAGGCAAGAGCATGTAGCAGAATGGGGATGTTGGATGTTTAGTAGCCCCGGAGGCCCAGCTTTAAGTTCTAGTGAGCCTTACAGGATAAGGGTTTGGTAGCAAAAGGGAGGGATGGTGTGATTAGGTTTGGTCACAGAGATCCCCTTGAAACTGTCACTTGATGGGCTTCAGAGGGGTAGCCAAGTTAGTCTGTAACTGAAAAAACTTTAAAAACGACAAATAGTCTGGTAGCACCTTAAAGGCTGTTCATACCACTGAGCCTCTAGGGCAGCAGTTCCCAACGGCCAGTCCAGAAACGGGTGCCAGGCTGTGAACCACTGGCTGGTGGGCCACGGCTAAGGTACATTCCCACCCCCAGCACCTCCCCTCCTACTGCATCTTTTGGGGGGGGGCGGGTCCTGCCCCACCTCTCAGCCAACCAGTGCTGGACAGGGGTGGGGTCTGCTCCCACCCAGATGCAGAAGAGTGCTTTACTGCACAGCGGCAGGGCCACACAGAGCTCAGCATGGCAGTCTTAGAGCAGCCACAACCCAGGAGGCACTGCAGGGCTAGGTGAGGGGGGCAGGGCAGGCACTGCGGATTCTGGGGGCAGGAGTAGTGCTGGGGGGTTCTGGGAGTGGGGGACTAAGAGGCAGGGGCCTGGCACTGGGGGAGAAGATAATACTGGGGGGGTTCTGGGGACAGTGCTAGTACTGGGGAGCTGTAAGTTGGGGGGCTCAAAGAGGTAGGGAACTGACACTGGAGCATCTGGGGTGGACAGCTGACATTGGGGGATTCTGGGAATGTGGCTAGTAGTGGGGGGGCTTTGGGGGCAGGACTGGCACTGGGGGAGCTCGGGGGGGGGGGGTTAGGTCCAGTAGGGCTCTGGAAACAGGAGGCTGGCACAGGGGGGTCTGGTGAGGGGGCTTTAAGGGGTGGGGGACTGGCACTGGGAGGCTCTGAGGGTGGGAGTCTGCCACGGGGTGGGGAAGTGTTGTACAAGGAATTCTGGGGGCAGTGGCTGGTGCTGGGGGATAGTGGAGGGGTGGAGAGCTCTAGGTGTTAGGGCTGGTACTGACGGGGGGGCTCAGGGGATTAGGGGGGAACCCAGCCCCGGTCCCCAGAGCCACTGTGAACAGCGGTTTCAACTGTGGCAGCTGCCCACCACATGGTGACTGCCGGAACTGAAGCCAGCTGTTTGCAGTGGCTCTGAGGACTAGAGCTTTTGGTGGGCCAGTTACATTTTATTTGCATATTCATTATGAATATGCAAATGTGAATAAAATGCTAACAGTCCACCAAAAGTTTGTGAATGGGTTTGCCAGTCCACAGTATAATAAAGGTTGGGAACCACTGCTAGAGGGCAGTCTCTCTCAACCTTTTTTTTCATAAAGTACTCCTTTTAAAAAAAATTGTAAGTACCTCCAGTACCTACAGTTTTTAGACACAATTTTTTTTCTACCATTGCAACACATTTGTTTAAGCAACTTAATCGTAGCCGGGTGGGTAAAATCATTGGGTATAAAAAGTACAAAAATAATAAAGTGCTGTAAAACTTATACAAAAGTTCAGTTTTCTCCAAATTTTAGTTCTATTGAGGTACCCCCAGACTTCTCTCAAGTATCCCTAAGGGTACTTGTACCACTGGTTGAGAAACACTGCTTTAGGGAATCATAATAAACTGTCCTGCTGAGCCAAAAAGCTCTGGCCTCCCCGAGCAAAGGTACAGAATTGGGATCACAGCCCACAGCAGAGTCACACAGACATGGAGAGCAACTCAGCACTGGGAAGATTCTGTGGAAGTGACTTTACACAGCACTAAGGCTCACAGCCAGGGGCGGACCGTGGCTATAGGCAGACTCTGCCGCCACCTAAGACGCCGCCACCCAGGGCTCCTGCCAATGACATCAGTCCACTGACAGCCCTGCAGGCGGGGGCTCCGATCACGTGTTCCACCTGGAGTGCCAGCTGCCGCAGCCGGCCTCAGGCTGCTCCTGCTCACAGCTCCAATGGGACCAAAATCCCAAATAAATCCATCCCACTATCCATAGTTTATAGAGTCTGAGCTTGTAAATTGTTCATTCTCTTTATCAATGAAAGAGAGATATTCATAGCTGATGTCCTCTCCCCTCCCAATTATTTATACTGGGCTTATTAATAAACAAACGTTATTTTATTAACTATAAAAGTAGGATTAAAGTGGTTGTAAGTGATAATGGACAGATCAAAATAAGTTACTAAGCAAAACAAAACAAATCACATTCTTCTTACTCCAAGAAACTGATTACATGCAAATTCTTACCCTCACAATGGTTTTAATCATCTCTCTCACAAGCTAGGCAGCCTCCTAGTTTGAGCCTGAACTTGCCTCCTGTTGAGTCTTAAGATGTTTCCAGCAGTTATCTTGGTGGTAAGAAGAGGGTGCCTTTGTGTCTCAACTACCAACTCTGCTTATTGTTTGGTTCCCTGACTATAAATAGATTTTGCCCAAGACTTCAGCTCTTTCACAGCACCATGGAAAAGTACCACATTCCAAAATGTGTTCCAGCATCACACAACAGCTCCCACAACCCCACACAGCGCAGCTGAGCCATGCATCGTACCCCCGCAGCATGCCAAGCTCCCAGCCCCCAGCAGCATGCTGGGACCCTAATCCTGGAACATCTGTGGTCTTTCCAGACCACTAATGTTGCCAGATCAGAGAGTTTCAGTTTATAGAGGTGCAACCTGTATTTATTTCTAGATTCGTAAATCTAATTTATCTTATCCAAATCCAAAATTGCATTGAAAGTATTAAAATTAACCGTTGTCTCCTATTTATTACAAATCCTGTTTTGAATGTTAGTATTTTATGCAGAGATGGTTGTGTGTGTGTGTGTGTGTGTGTGTGTGTGTGTGTGTGTGTGTGTGTGTGTGTGTGTGTGTGTGTGTGTGTCTTTTTAATTAAAGGTTGTTTTTACTGAGTTGCTTGCCTAGTAGGAAGCCTGGCTTTCTCCTATTTTTTCCTAAAACACAACCAATTGTAACAGGCTACACACAATCAACAGTAATGGATCAGATCCTTAAAAATAACATTTAAGAAAGCAGGTGTCTTCCGGAGAGACTAATATTCCACAGATGGGCAAAACGATTAAGTAAAACAGGAAGTGCTATCTTGCACTACAACAAAACCGAGTGACAGATTGATAATTGTATTATTCTCTTGAAAACAGCAAGGTCATTATTAAACGGATGGAAATAGTTGTACATAAAAGGCATTTGTATAAACCTAACCTCTTTTTTACTGCTATTTTAAATTTACCACAAAGGACTGTCAATTCAGATGTTGATTACTCTTTATCATCTCTCACCATTTCATCATGCATTGCAGAACATGCATGGTAGCCATGGATGAATAAATTCAAAATTTGTGCAGTTATCAAAACGTTCCTCATACTCAGAATTCCCTGCTACACTCCCTTCATTTCAATGAAATTCATTACATAAAATTCCTGCACACGCAGGCATTTACAGATATGGAACTAAATAAACTTCAGTAAAAGCACCCACAGTTACCAATTCATGGAAAACCCTTTGGAGCATTACAGAGGAAATTCCCTGCTAAGGAGAAAAAGACAAACAGCAATGCAGTCTCCATGCAGTTTCCAATGTTTTTTGTCCCCTGGTTTTGAGAAGGAGAGGGAAGAGGCAAAATCCTTCTTGTTCAAATCATAATAGATTGTCTTTCTCCACTATGTTCCCTTCAGGTCAGTATTATCTGCTGAACTTTTGTTTAGGATCAGGTTAATAATAAACTATTCTTTCACTCAACCCCACCATTCTACATAGCCTGGGTAAGTGGGTTATTTACTACAAAGGAAGACAGTAGCAATCCCTATGTTTAGGTTGCTTAATTTCTTTTATAAAGGATTTGTGTGAATTTTTGTTTGAGAAGTTTTCACCTCATCACTGATTACAGCAGACCTTTGAGGAACATCGTCAGATTAGAGAGATGCCTATTCTTGTCTCAAAATTCTTTTCAGGTTATGCTGAGAGGTAAGAGTAGCCTTCTCTTTTCCTGGCTTGCATTCCTTTTGACAGTGTGGTGAAATCGGAAAACTAACAGACCAAGGCTATGTCTACACAGCAGTGTTATTTCGGAATAACTAGTATTATTCCGAAATAGCATAGATCGCGTCTACAGACAAGCAATTACTTCGACAATGTCGAAATAACGTTAAGCTGGAGGACTGCTTACTCCAATTCCTGTAACCCTCATTATAGAAGAAGTGAGAGTATGTCTACACTTGCACCCTAGTTCGAACTAGGGATGCAAATGTAGGCATTCGAAATAGTCAATGAAGCGGGGATATAAATACTCCTCATTTTTTGATAAATTGTATCTTTTTTGAGGAGTAATGTTAGTTCGAACCAAGGAGTTTGGTTTGAACTAATGTGTCCGGGTGCGCACTTTCACTTTCGAAACAGCTATCGATCGGAGTAACACACCAGCAAGATCATGCTAATGAAGCACGGGATATTTAAATCCCCGCTTCATTGACTATTTTGAATGTCTACATTGGCATCCCTAGTTCGAACTCAGGGTATGTCTATACTTGCACCCAAGGGAATTTGGGGGAATAGTGCTCTATTTCGAAATAACTGCTGCGAAGACAGCACCAAATGTTGAAATAAGCAATTTGAGTTACATAGCTTATTTCAAGTTTAGTCCCACCCAGGGCTGGATTACGGGGGGGGGGGGGGAAGGGCTAGCCGGTCAGCTGCCTGGGACGCCAACCTATTGCAGATGTAAGGTGTGTAGCGCACCAGGGGTCGAGGCCGCGCATGTGCGTGCGCCCAGGGGTGGAGCCGTTCATACATCACACGCCCTCTGCCCAGGGCACAGGAATGGCTCGAGCCGGCCCTGGTCCCACCGTTCTAATACCAAGCCAGTCCCACTGCCAAAACAGCAGAAGCAGACAACAATGCCTTGGAATTTCTAAAGCAGCTAATAGAGAGATATGGGGGCTAAGACAACCAGGCTATTTGCCCCATCCCCAAGGTTCTACACATAGCCACTGGGGGCAGCATGAGGTAGAAACTTCCTCCAACTCCAGGAGGCTAGAGACAGAGGTTGGCCAAGAGTAGGATCTCCCCCAAACTTCTGAGAAATTGTACGTAGGGTAAGATGGACTGGCCTAGGCTTCCCTCACCTTCTGCATACTATTAGGACAAAGCAGTTGGACCCAATTGCCCATCCTTTTTCTGAGGTAAGAGCCATCTCCTGCTACTAGCTAAAGTAGTTCGCTCGCTAGCTCAGATACTAATATGCTGTGTTGTAATATCTAAGGTGGAGGGTTTAAACCTTGTAGATGATGTGCAGCGGGGAGACAAAATGTCAACTGTTTTTACCTCTTTAAAATCATAGGAAATTACATTTTTAAAAATCTACAATAACACAAGTGAAGCACTGAGAAGTTTAAAAATGCCAGAATCACTGTTGCTTATGGAACCTTAATTCTGCCTCCTTATGCATATGCTTTACAAGACAGCCTTTAATGATATTATCAGTTTTTCAAAGGATCTCTGTCTCATTCACTTCACAGGAGGCGGAATTAAAGTTCCAGGAGCAACTGTAAATCTGACATTTACATTAAACACAGAACACCTTGGAAGAGAAAACACACCATTCCCAGTGTCAACAAATGAAAAATATTTGGGACCATTATCTAAGTCCTGACATGCTGAATGTACTGGTGCTTTACAACAGATGGCTGAACACAAACATTTTTCAGGGTTTTGTACAAAGGAGAAAATTCCAAGCCTTTGAGATTCCAAATACTAACTTAACCAATTCCTTTTTAGTAATTATACTCCACTCATGTATTGGCATGTGCATTTAGTGCCCATGAAGGTGCCAAAATGACCATTTAGGGAGCAGTATCTTTTATTTGTCTATATACTATAAACAGCACAAGTATGGGCAGTCCACATTCCTCTTATGCTACCCATGTAATCTAGCCCTAATCTAGAAAGCGCACATTTAGTAGCTCATCCTCCATGATTATCCAAAATGTAGTGTCTCTGCTGAGTTGGTTACAGGGAATCCAAAATACAATTCTGGTGTTTGAGTTGAGAGCACCTCTCCACATACAATAAACTGGACTGAGACTACCAGCTAGCCATTTTATGAGGCCTTAAAGCCAGAGGCACTGACAGCATCCGCGAGCCCCTAGGTAAAGTGTGTGGGGGGGGGTCCGGTTCCACATTCCTGGAAGAGAAGGGTCTTGGGTGGAAGAGGCTGGGCTGTGGACAGCCAGCCCTGAGCACCACCCAGAGCACAGCATGCTAGCCCCCAGGCAAACCTCAGCATCACCTGGGCTGTAGTGCCCTCCCTCCCCCAGCCCTTACTGCTATCCAGAGTGCACATCTCTCCAGAGGAGATTTAAAGGGCCCAAGGCTCCATCCACTCCCACTGTCGCCGCAGCAGTAGCGGTGGCCAAGAGCCCTGGGTTCCTTTGAATCACCAGGCCCTGGGGCAATTGTCCCACTACCCCCCTTCCTCTTTGCCTGCTTAAAGCTGACTTTCATTACATTTTATCTGAGCTGGATCTGAACAGGCAGCCTAAAAGCTGCGTATAACATTATAAATCCCCCTGAGCTATCCAGTCCCACAAAAATAATACTTGTTTTTAATAACAGAGATACACTGTAGACATGGATTAGGAAAGCAGTATAACAAAGTAACCTCAATGTGTTCACTACCCAATAATTCATTCTTTCTGAATAGAAACACACCCCTCTCTGCTGACTAGAGTTAGACTCGGTCACTAATGACTAGACCCATGTGTAATGCTCACCAGTGCAAATTGCTGTTTTAGGATCCTTCTCTCCTAAAACCAAATTTGAATCAATTTCCTGCATAACTTCACCAGGCCCTGAGGAACTAAGATCTATGGCTGTGTCTAGACTGCATCCCTTTTCCGTAAAAGGGATGCAAATTAGACATATCACAATTGCAAATGAAACAGGGATTTAAATCCCCCCCCTTCATTAGCATAAAAATGGCTGCCGTTTTTTTCCGGCTCGGAGCTTTGCTGGAAAAAAGCGCCAGTCTAGATGTGGATCTTTCGGAAAATAAAGACTTTTCCGAAAGGTCCCTTATCCCTCATTTTAAGAGGGATAAGGGATCTTTCGGAAAAGGCTTTATTTTAAGAGGGATAAGGGATTTTTCGGAAAAGGCTTTATTTTCCGAAAGATACGTGTCTAGACTGGTGCTTTTTTCCAGCAAATTTCAGAGCCAGAAAAAAGCGGTAGCCATTTTTATGCTAATGAAGTGGGGGGGATTTAAATCCCCACTTCATTTGCAATTGCGTTATGTCTAATTTGCATCCCTCTTACGGAAAAGGGATGCAGTCTAGACACTGCCCAGGTATTTATTATCTGAGAAATGTATCCTTAAGGAAACGCTAATCTGACTCCCATCCCATCTTCTTGTGTGCCGGACATCTGTGTGAAGCACAATATGGGAAATTGTACTTTCTACTGTGTTTTAAATAGTTACCCATGGCAAAACATTTAAGTATGAAAATGAACTTTGTTTTAGTTAGACCGTACAAACAGATCTTTTAAAAGCAAAGATGATGATTTTTTCTTAAAATATTTAACCAGAAAAAGTCTGACAAGTAGAAACAGCCTGACCTTGGAGAGTTACATTGTTGTGTTCCTTGATATCCAGTCACAAAATAAATTATTTTATAGGCACCTGGCTCATTATGCCTTACAAATTAAATCTTCATTTATCTATATTCGCCAAACAGTACCTATTCATCGCCTTCACTTAAAAACACATTGCCCTTTTTTCTAGCTTTGTTAATTTCCAGATGCTAATTAAATTTATACTCATAAAGGTATCTGTTTAGCATGCATGACTAGATTACCCCTACAATATCCATTATCCATTGTACATTCCAATATGTTTACCTACTGCTTTTTTGTTTTGCTTTGTTTTGATCTGTTTGCATCAGTTTAAAGGGCTTACAAATTCAAGTCTCACATTTTGATTCCAGCTGAGCAGCTTTTTCAGTTTTAGTGCTTTGTAAGCAATTTTGTCTCAAATTATCCTGTAGAAGAATTACTTCCAGATAATAGCCCTTTAATATGTAACAGCAGGGTGAGAAAGAATACTCTGAAAAGTAATATTTCAGCTTTCTTTATTGGGCCATTACACCAACAGAGAGGACTTTCCTCTCTCAAGAGCTGCAGCAGCTTATTTATTGTAAAAAACCTGACACGGTTTTAGCAGACTTTTATGAGATACCTAATGCTGCTTAGTGTGAAAGGAACAGCTAAACACTACTTACAATTGTACTTGGAAGGGCTGCCCCTGGTAGTCTAAAGATGAGTGTTTGGAATGCTGTAAGAAGGGAAGCATATTTGACTTCCAGTCTTGTGTTTGGAATGCTGTGAGGGGAAGCCATATTTGATTTTCCATCCCACTTGTACCCCAGGCTTGCTGGAAATGACTGAGCACCTTCCAGGAGCAACCCCCTCTGGCCAATTAAGAAGCAACATTCAGCCAGCAATACAGCCTCTTCCTTTTCAGCAGAAAGAATCTTCCGAGAGCAGTGACTGCTGGCCTGGTATCCAGCTCTGAAGGCAGCACTGCTGCAGGCAACAACACAGAAGTAATATGGCATGGGATGGAGTATTGCCACTTACTTCTGTGCTGTTGCAGACGGCAGTGCTGCTTTCTGAGCAGGGCAGATGGAGAGCAGTGGCTCCTGGCTGAGCGCCCAGAGGTGCCAGGCCTATGAACTGTCAAGCATAGAGCGGTCAGGGCTCAGCCCCCTCCCGAAGCCCCAGAGCAAATTAAGCAGGGTAGCAACACTCTTTACTTTCACCCATACATTGAATTAAATTACTGTTTTACCTTTGACTGTAATGGGTGCAGAATTAGGCCCAGTTTTATAGTAATTTTGTTGTATCCCACTCTTAAGATTCCACAGATACACTTGTTTCTTTGTCCCTTTATAAACACTGTAGGATGTGCAATTGAAAAACTGAAATTTCCTCAGCAATCTTGGTTTATTGCTGGGGGCCCTGGGTAGGTAAGACAAAATATCCTCTTTCTTGCCTCTAAAGAGTCAATCATTTCCCAGGCTCAGAATGCATATCTATCTATCTGTGTGTCTACTATTTTTCAGTGTTTTACATTCTCGTCTGCTTTTCATAATAAAACACTATATAACCTGATCTGCAAAGATGGTTGAAAATCCCATGGGAAATTCTGATATTTTAACATTTCCCAACTCAGGAAGAATAAAATTAAAACACTGAAATATTTTCATATACATTTTTAAAAATTTTCAATTGAGAAATATCATACAAGTATCATTTTTACACTTTTGACCAAAACATTTTGAAATATCCAAATCAAAACACTGTGCTTTGTTGTGTTGAACAAATCAAAATATTTAATTTCAGTTTGATTTGACATTGAACCATTTGGCTTGAGCTGCTGCGATGCCTCATGGGAATTTAAGATGGGTACCTCAACATCCCAAAATATTATGTGGGCTGGTCTTTCATGATGCACTGCAGTCATGAGACTCCTATGATGCACAGTGGCAATTAAACCAGTGCATCATGGGAAATGTGGGAGGGAGAACGGCTCAGAGGAAATTGGGGGACAAGACACCCAAATTACAATTCTTATGAGGCATTCTATTAGTGTAAGCAGGCACAAATTAATGTTGATTGGACTAATCAAAAGGTTTGATTTGTGTCAACCCAACGCAAAGCAAAATATCTAGCATGTATTTTCTCCACACACACACACACACACACACACACACACACACACACACACACACACACACACACTTGATTGTGCAGAAATGGTATTCCTGACCAGTTCTAGTTGAGACCTTTAGACTCAAACCCGCAGTGCTTACTCAGGCAAAACTTCCAATGATTTAAATGAATTGGGTCCTTTAACTCCACACCCAAAAGTTGCCAATATTATCTCTCTGCCAAGCCACTTAACTTGGAGAAACTAGAAAATTAATATCTTCTAAGTAAGGCCATTGGATAGATTTGTTCAACTTCTAAAGAGGTTCCTCTAGAAATGACATGACATGGGGAAAGGAATTAATGCATTCATGTTACTGGGCTAATTCTACTCACCAATAAGACACTCAACCCTTTAGCAGCAAAAAAATTCCACATATCTGTTCACTGTGCAATGCAAAGGCATTGCTATAAAGGAGAATAAGACTGTGGGTTAGCTTACATACCAGATGAACAATTTTTTTTTTGGGGGGGGCCAATAGGCTCTGCAGTTATATTTCATTTGCTGTAATACAGACAATCATTGTCTACATGTGGGTACAGAGGGGACAAGGTTGGAGCTTGGAAACCAAGGTCAAGGAAATAAGAAAAACTGACTCATTTATCCTATAAAACAGTTATTCTATTCTGCAATAAGTTGGGTTAACAAATAATGTAATAAAGATTGGCATGCTGCCAGGATAACTGAATTGATTCCTACACTGCACAGCACAAGTCTCTTGATCTCCACATAAAGAATGGGAAATTATATACATAGTAGATACCTCATAGGAAAAGCAAATAAAAATGAAATGAACATGTCTAGCTGTTTTGACCTTGCTTTTGGGAATACTGCTTTAAATTTGATTGTCCTGCCCACTTATTATTTTGCTAGAAGATGCTATCAAGTCACAGAGCTGGCTTTTAGTATTCTCTTTGATGAGGTAGAAAACTCTATAGTTCTTTCTTCCTTCCCCCAACCCCGCCCCTCGCTTTCCCCCCCTTTTTTTTAAACTATACTCAACAGAAAGGATCTTATCCAGGCTTTGATTTGATTTTCAAGATTTCTGGTGGGAAATTCTTACAGCTGGTATTTAAGCTTCCACTGGGATTTATGATGCTATTCTGTCTAATTATTTTTGGCATTTTGCCCATCAAATTGTGAGTTTCTTCAAAGCAATGAAATGACAGGAGGCCTCCTTTAGAGCAATCATGGACGGTGTTTGAATTTTGTTGTCTTGGAAACAAGCTCGTTCTTGTCATTGAATATATTCATAAAATAATGTCAGAAACATCCCTGATAATAATGGGCTCTTTTCTTGTCAAGATTCATCTTCTTGGGACTTTGCTTCAGGAGTCCCTTCAGAGAGTTTTTGTACATTTCGAAGATCATTTCAACATGCCTATTCCATATGACCGTCATGGATAGCCACCTCCCCTCTTCAAATCAGACCTTTGTACAGCTCCATGCATAGAAGACAGTCCATAATGATAAGGGTGACTCTGCTAACCACACTTTTTTTTAAAAAGCCACATATACTTGAAAGCTCACAGTGTCCTTCCCAGCAGTGGTGCCTTAAAGGTACATATGATCCTCACAATATTTTTCAGAACATCTAGGTGGTTTTGGATCATGAGAATAGCACCCAGCATGGATGTGTATACGCTGTGCCTATTAGATAGTATATATATTTTTAGTCATTTGCCTTTATAAATTCCAAGTTTCATGGCATTTATATTCTCTGGCAGAGGTCTTAATCAGCTTCACAACGGGTACCAAGCTTTCCAAATAGATGGATACTGTCTGATGAATACCATCCAGAGACTAGGTAACACAAAGTATGATTTTTCAAGGAGGATATTCTAACTGGGAACTAGCTTTCTATATCAGTCAATCTACCTTCCAATCGGTTTTTTCATACATAAAAAAGGCCTTGCAACAAAACACTGGTGGTTTCTGAATCATAAGCATTAATCTGAAAGCTGCACAGCATAAGACTTGCAAATTCCAACAGCTCCCTGATTATTATTTATTTGACTCTACTCAAGAAGCACCTGTGGGACATGTCATAAAAAGCTTCTGCATTGCCAACATTTGCAAAAATCATTTGGCCGAATACAGTAAATCTATGGGACACCTGAGAAAATTAAAACCCTAAACTATTACTGGTGGGACTAGCTATAACAAATCAGCTGTGAAAATCCTATCCATATCTTTTAAGCTTTTTTTGTTCTTCTTAAATTATTCCATGAGGCTATTCAACACTCAAACATCTAACAAGATCCTTTGCAGAAAAAGCTTCTCTTCTGAAATGTTATTACAATATCTTTCCAACGAAGTTTTTTCAACTTAAAAAAAAAAGAGGAGTGCCACTTTAGTGACCACGTATATATTAAAGTTTGCCAACTATAGGTCTCTAGAATTTAACCAAAAGAATTCTACAAGCCATCTGAGATTGCAACTTTTTACTTTATTGGAAGAAGTGAAAGCAAGGTGAACCACAAAGCAAGACCAGGAACTCTCCTTTGTGACTTGAGCAGTACAAATGTCAGCCATGTGATGTGCATGCCTGTATGCTCTCTAGCCCACAGCTGGCTGTATAATCTTACAATGAAAAGTCTACTGTCAACACTTCAAAAAAAACTGTCTGATGATTAGAAGCATTCCTCCTGTGCCCTTTGAGAGACAAACCTTTGTTTTAACAAATGTCAAACAATCAAAACTTTTTCAAACATGTAACAGGTAGATCAATGGATTAAAAGATCAGCTGCTACAACATTCTAAATGACTGAAGAGTGCTGATAGTCATTCCCAGATATAATTCCCAGATTATGAAGGCAAAAAGAGAAGCAGCAAAAGAAAGGTACAAGTTCAGTCCTCTTTTTAAGACCAATCAGTTCTTTGTTTCTCCTTCCCAACAGGGTTGATGTGTCATTAACAGTTTTAAACATAAAAGAACAGAAATGGATAGACCTGGACCACACCCCAGATTTTGCTAAAGCTTTCTGACTGACATCTAAGTGTTGGGGGAAATGCCACATCTGTGCCCAATTTTAAACTGGTATCAGAGTGGATATAAAAATGCAAAGTCACAGGGACATAGAGTCCCGGATGAGCAGTTATGAGTATTCCTACTGAATTCAACGGGACTACTCAACTGAGTAAGGAGCTCACCTTCTAGCCAAAATGACACTCACAAAATGACTCGCTACACCTTTCACACCTCTGCAATTCTTCAGACTCCTACAGCCTGATGTTGGTGACATTCAAGGGTCACATCACCTCTGTAGGGACTATGCTATCTTTGTCTTAACTCATGAAAGCAGGACCCTGCTAACAAAATTTGCCTACCTATTGCAGATCAGGTCTCTGGTGATTCAAAAACTGAGCTCAAATATGATCAGGCCCAGGGATCTTACAATAGGCAAACCAATCCACAGAGTGATAGAATATATCAGGCTGCCTGCCATAGAGCAGACATGGAAAGTAATTAAGTAGAAATACTTCGTTACTCTACTCAAATACTTTTTTTGATATTTGTACTTTACTCAAGTAATTTATTTTTCTGATACTTCAATTTTTATCCAAGTACTTCTTAAAGAAAATAGTGTACATTTTACTCCACTACCATTTCTGGCAGCACTTAGGGCTTATCTAGACTACATTTTTTGAGGAAGAGCAGCTTTTCAACAAAGGGGGTGGGGGTTCACCAAAAAAGCCGCATATAAATTACTTTTGCTTTCGAAAGCTCCTCTTTCGACTGTTCTGTGTAGTCTAGATTAGGCCCTAGTTCAGGGGTGGCCAACCCATTCTGGGCAAAAAGCCAAAATAGCAGTGGATCCAGCGCGAAGAGCTGGGGCAAAGTTGTTGAGGAAAAAAAAAGAACAGCCCCTTTAAAAGGAGCCCCCGGTCACGTTTGGTTGACGTGCATGGGGGGGCTCTGCCCCTTTAAGAAAATACATTTAAACCCATTTTGAGGCTTTTTGGCCACAGGAGGCTCCCGCCGCCCACTGCCATCTTTAATTCTGCATCTTTCATGGCCGCACCAGACAGCCCCCCCCCTGCCCAGGTCAGCACAGGGAGCCGGGAGGAGAGGGCCGTTTTTGTGGACGTGGGGTGGCTTACGAGCCACGGGTGGGGGTTTCGCAAGCTGCACCCGGAGGAGGAGGGAGAGGGAGAAAAAGAGCTGCATGCAGCTCACGAGTCTCGGGCTGGCCATGGCTGCCCTAGTTACTCACTACTTTCAGCACCCATCCCACAGTTGCGCAAGCCAGCATTCTGATTTGTTAAAGCCCAGCTGCATGTGTGAAGCATCCAATCGTAATGCAGTGACTTCTTTTTTTAAATAACCAATCAACAAGCACCATGACTCTGCCAATGAAGAAGCTTTATAATAGCCACATCAACACCTTTTCATTCAGAAACAGTATCTATGCAGGAGTGGGAAGCCCTAAGCCTCAGGGGCCAGTTCCAGTATGTTGAAGAGAAGAAGCCCAGTGCTGCCTGCTGCTGCTCACCCTCCCCCTGGCTGGGGGAACGTGGTGCTGGAAACCACTTGTGGGAAAATTTCTCCACTGCTCCCATTGACCAGATTTCGACCAATGGGAACAGCAGGGAGCATGGAGCTAGGTAAGCATCCCCTCCCCACTCCCTGCACCTTCATCCCTCTCCCATGCCCTCCTCCCACCCAGCTCTCCCAGCCCCGGTCCGCTCCTGCACCCTCCCAGACATCCCACCGTCAGCTCACTCCCGCACCTGCCTCCTGGCCAGACCTCTACTCCCAACCTGGGTCAGCACCCTAGCCTCCCACCCTCACCCCCATTCCTATTGCACTCCTTGGCAACTCCCTTTGGCACACTGAACCCCTAATTTTGGCCTCACCCCAGTCAGGAAGGGGACTCACAAAATCTGATAACCCTGGAAACCTAAAAGTTAATTTGGCCCATGGGAAGCTCTGAAGCTTGGTCCTTCCTGCCTCCTATCCCCTCCCATGGGGCTGGAGTACCAAGGCAGTGAGGCATCTCAGTTGGGAGCCATGTCAGTGAGAGGTTTTTTTTTTGGGGGGGGGGGAGGGGTTGCCTCTCACTTGAGTGGCCCCTAACTGATTTTTCTGTAGATCAGTGGCCCCCAACCCAAATAATGGTGCCCTATGATAATTCGGGTGGTTAGCCATAGATTTCCACAGGACAACTACTTTTTCCTTCTGGATTTTTCAGTACAATTAAGATGCAATACTTTTGAACTTACACTCAGTTTTCAAAAAGGATACTTTGACTTTTAATTAACTTTTTTTTCCAGAGTAGCAGTACTTTTACTCAAGTAACGTTTTGGGTACTTTTTCCATTACTGCCATAAAGATTTGAAAAGGACCAGCATCATCTGTGGTAACAGTGTGTCTAGCCTTTAGAAATTTGGACTCTCAATTAAGTGGGGAGAGGAACGGAATCCAATCTGTTCTTTGAAAGTTGATGATTATGAATCAGATATGTAATGAAGCAGCAATAGGAATAATGACTAAGTAAAGTAGCTAATAAAGCTAATTTATGAGAGGCTGAAAATTTTAATACCATGCATTAAAGAAAGCATGATGTCTCAGCATACTGGAGAGGATGTGAGCCATATATACCAAGTGTTTGACCTGTTTTAAGAGAATACAATTAAATGTGTTGGGTTCCAGCATCTTGGATAAAGAATTTTATTCCTCACAATGAAAATAGTGGCGTCTTTCCTATAGTATACACACCTGCAGGGAAATAGGCAGCGCAGGATGTATGTGCATCTGTCTAAATGACATTTTCCACAGTTCAATTGGGAAAGAAAAAATAAACAGGGAATAAGGGGAATGTTTTTGCAATTACTAGTGTCTCAATTTTACTATTACAAAACTCTGTCTAACCTTGACTGGAACAAATTTGATACTCTGCAACATGCACAGTGGGCAATAAACTATGGCACATATAGCTTTTCAACATTGCATTTCCATTTTACTGCTCAACTACAGGAGTATTTCACTCATGCTGTAACTCAAATGATTACAGATTACTTAATGCAATTTGCTCAGGGTATTTTTTTTTTTTTTTTGCACTTCATGGATTTTAGAAAATTAAATAGACATGAACAAGCTCTCCAGAAAGTTTGAAAGCAAAGACAAATTAAGGTCTTTGGAGCCAAAACACAAGCTACTCAGCTTCTCCAGCTACAGGCTTCTGAGAAAGGAAATAAATATATAATGTGATCTATTTATTCACTGTGACCAAGAGGAAGTTCTGCCAGAATATTTCCAGTAGTTTGGCTTATACTCAAGTTTTTCCCCATACACAAAGTCAAAGACACAAAACCAGGACACAGCCCAAGCCAGACTCACACTATCATTGGCTCGACCATCTTTTCTGGGGAAGACATACTTTTGATGAATCATAAATATCAAGTAGGCAGGGCCTCTGCAGTTGAGATTGCCACATAGAGCATTTGAATGATATTGTCAGAATATTATTCTACTCTGCCATGAAAACTAAAACAAAAAAATATTCTAACCAATGATCCCGCAAATCTTTCCCATCCATGTACAGATTTTCTCAAGCCATGTGCGGAATAAATCTATGTTAAGTGAGGCAAGTGCAACAACAACAAAAAACTAGCTACAGGTGCTCTACTAATCAGCCAGGTAGCATTTGAATCTCTGAGTGGCTGTCAACACTGAGCCTACTCCCCTGCCAACCAAGGATAGACTAAGGCATTGGATATGCCATACATACTACAGGCAGTCCCCGAGGCACTTACGAACAGGGCTCTCTCGCCCCGGAGCTCGCAGGCAGCGGGACCGCCCAGAGCGCAGCGGTCCCGCCACCTCGACCTCCGGGATGAGAAAAGCTGCTCCGGGTGCCCCGGTCTGCTGGGGACCGTCTCTAGCAGACCAGGGACACCTGGAGCATAGCCGGGGAGGCGGAGGGGTCCCGCGCCTCTGACGCTCTGCTCTGGCAAAGCCTCAGAGGCGTGGCACCCCGCCACCGCTGCCGCTTTGCTCCCGGTGCCTCTGGTCTGCTGGGGACCGTCTCCAGCAGACCAGGGACACCTGGAGCAAAGCCTCAGAGGCGCGGCACCCCGCTGCCACTGCAGCTTTCCTCCCCGTGTCCCTGGTCTGCTGGGGGGAGGGGCGCAGATAGTGGCCCCCCCCCAGCAGACCAGGGAGACGTGGAGCAAAGCCCCAGGCCTGTGGTAGAGCAGGTGGGGCGCTGCCGGTTGGTCCCGCAGCACCGCTCCTTGGCACTACTGGACCAACCTGGCAGCACCCCAGCTGCTCTGCCCCAGGCGTCCCCAAGTCAGCCGCTGCTGAAACTGACCAGTGGCTGACTACAGGAGGCCCCTGCCCCGGGCTTCCTGGAATCAGCCGCTGATCAGTTTCAGCAGCAGCTGACTTGGGGATGCCTGGGGTTCTTAAGTTGAATCGGTATGTAAGTCAGAACTGGTGTCCAGATTCAGCGGCTGTTGAAACTGATCAGTTTCAGCAGCGGCTGATGCCAGTTCCGACTTACATACAGATTCAACTTAAGAACAAACCTACAGTCCCTATCTTGTACGTAACCCGGGGACTGCCTGTATATGAAGGCAGCACGCTGCACACCTACACAGTGGGTCAGCAATTAGCCACGGCTTGCAAGAGCTACTGATCCATATTGCTCTAAAGCAGCACCCCACCCCAGCTGATCAATATTGACTGCTGGTGTAGGGAGCAATGTCCAGCCTTCCTTGCGAGATACAGTATAAGATTCTTCAGAGAGTGGTCAGGTGGGATCCCCAGTCTCTCAACTGCTCCCTCCCCATGACAGTAGACTTTGAAGTTATACATCATTATAAAAAGGGATGTGTTTTTTTATTAAGATGTAATTCAAGGGTAAGAGTAATCATCTGAAAGCACTAGCCAGATGGCTAATATTTCTGAACAGACATGCATTTTATCACTTATAAATTTCTCCTACACATTTCTTTCTCTCTCTCACACTCCAAGCCTCCGCCCATGAAATTGAAAGATTCCTAGAAGAAATGCCTTTGTTGTATCGGCTTTGGAAATATGGATTACAGTATTCTCTGAAAAACATTGATTACTCTGAACTGTGACTCAGACATTGTTGCATTTCCAGGGTTATAGATTTTCTTTCAGCTAAACTAAGGCTGTAAGTCACAGTGACAGTTGGAATGTGTGTAATACTATAGTACCAGATTCTATTACATACATATTTTTGCTAGAGGTTTATGATGTTAAAAATATTTCTTTTTTCCAATACCTTTCTGCACCTGTTGTGTAAATATATTGGAACCTACAACATTGAAGTCAATTTCCAGATATATGCACAGGAACAGTAGTTTTTTTGTTTTTGTTTTTGGGGTTGTTTTTTTTTTAAAGGACAAAGAACAGTGCATACTAACTAATTATATTCAAGCACAATATTGAATTGTAATAAAAGATGAATGAGAGAAAGTGTGCGGCATTGTGAAGAATGGAGATAGTTACAGAAAGCTGAGACTGGGGAAGGATTTATCATGTGCAATGCTTCAGGCATTGTGTTGAAAGATCTGCAGACTTATTTGCAAGAGTGTTTTATGGGAAAATAGAGCAGTCTACATAGGAAAGAATTACTATAGATTTTTGTCTTTATAAAAGACAAAGATAAAACAGGGTTTCTTTTTTAAATACGGGGGGGGGGGGGGGGACCTGCACACTCAGTTGCAAGACCATCATATCCATAAATACAAGGACTGACTTGTTAAAATACAGCTGATTCACAATTTTCAATATAAACACAAAAGTATGTTTTGGGTTATAACACATACTACAACCTGAGACATAGCTTGCCAGTTTTGCTTGCAAAACTCTCAACTCACATATGCACACAAACAAACTTTTGACTGGCCATTAGAATTCAGTTCTACTAGGTCCATAACATACCTGTTGAAGCTGAAAAAAAATGGCATTTAAGGAGTATTAGCAAGCAAGAAAGCATGTCAAATTACCCACTTTGCTCTCAGAATTCCTATAGCCAGCACAAGTGGTGTTTGAAACCAAATAAGGTTTGGGTCAAGAACAGATGAACCATTTTGCTCCAATATTGCTCCTTAGCATTATGCAGCAGCTTCAATAAAATAACTGGTAGCACATTCCAAGTTCAAAATGACAATGGGAACATGACAAAGAACTATTTCTAGCGGAAAAGCCTAATATGGCTGCCTTACATGTCAGCTACAAGGAGGCTTCCAGTTAGCTCAGCTATTGGAGCCACTACTGTGTATTCCATGGTGCACAGGAAGCTGTGCAAGTAACCGATATTTCGGTGTGATGGCAATTTTGAAAATTGGGGAAGAATTATTTCAGGTCAACCTGAAAACAAATTTTCATTATTTTGCGCAAACTGAGGGCTCAAAATGAATTATTTGGATCAAATAAAACACTTCTTTTTGACTGACCTTTTAAAAAATTTAATGGCAACTTCTAAATGAAAAAATATTTTGAATAAATAATCAATGCATTTCAAAAATTTCAAAAAAAATCAAAACAGTTTAAGATTGGTTGGGTTTTGTCTCCTGACCAGGACAATTTGGTGGAACTGACATGATTTGAATCTGCGTTTTTCTCCAAATTATTTTTGTTCAGCACTAGTTGCATATGATCAGTAACTTTATCCACTGTCTTCACACAGATAATGATTTGTACTTCTGCAGAACCTTCCAGCCACATATTTTAAATAATTTCACAGTAGTTACATCTGAATTAAGCTGCAAGACAGATGTATCAAGCTCAGCAGTGTATTATCCCTATTTTACAGATGAAGAAACCAGGCATAGCGTGGATAAGTAACTTCCCCAATGTTCCTGAGTAAGTGAATTTCAGAAATAGAACTACTCTGAAATTCATTTGGAATGTCTGATCACAGGAGAACAGACAGCTTTGTCTTAAAACAAAAAGACGTTTCTAATCTAAGCTATTTAGAATCTTAAAGATTAAAATAAAGAGAGCTTAGATTTGGAGGCACAGGGAGTTTGTTTTGACAACCTTACATTTATTGTGGCTGGAGACAGGAAGCTAATACTATAGTCTCTCCCTGCCCACAGCTTGAACCGTTCTACGGCTTTGCATGTAGAAGACTTCTCATACAAGTAAAGAGACACTGAATGAGATCATTCCTTCCTTCAAGGTGAACTTCACTTTACCGGTCCTTCCCAAGCCCTTCCAGTTATTTGGAAGTTATTTGTTTGATGTATCAAATTGGAGGAAGGGAAAATTTCACCATGAGTGACTTGATGCCTTCAACGCCACAACTGGTTCTGTAGTTACTGCGCTAGCATATAGACTACAGCAGCTGCTACAGCCCTCCATGTTGTATGACTGGCAACGTGCACTAAGGGATCCATGTTAACACTGAGTCCATCCATGTCTGCCTATCTGGGTTGACACATAGATCCTCTGGGGAGCACACAGAGGGTACGGAAGCTCACAGTGCAGCTTCTCTAGTTGTAGGTCCCCTGCACGATGTGCAACAAAGAGGGCACTGGCCCTCCAAAAAATTTTTTAGTAAAAGTCATGGACAGTTCATGGGTGATTTAAAAAAAATCATGGAAGCTGTGACCTGCCCATGACTTTTACTAAAAATATCTGTAACAAAACGTGGATCAGCGTGTCCCCATGCCACTTGCAGCAGGGCAGATGTGTAGTGATTGGGTGCTAAGGGGTGCTCTCCCCTAGGAAAGCTGGAGGCTCCAGGGTACCCCAGCCACCTGCTGCTTCAAAGGCCCCAGCACAGCCAGGATCTTAGGGGCTTTCCCTCCACCTTTGGTGGCTGAGTGCTGTGGGGTTCCCCCACCATCTGTGCCAGCCAGGAGCTCCCTGGACCATCAGAAGTGGCCAGGGTACCTCACAAGCAGCAGAGGACCCTTTAGTGTCCAACCACATAGAAAGAGCTGCTTATTGAACAGTATCAGTAGCCAACAATATCTATGCTCATATAAACTACTAATAATCATTCCAAGTACAGAAATCATGTTTTTAAAAGTCAATATTTATTGGGAAAAACAAAAACGTTTCAACAACGGTAGTAGTAAATAGTGATATTCTGGTGGCAAGAAAAGGGCCCCATTTTCTTGAGAGCTGTATGAACAGAGAAGAGAATTCCTGACTCAAATGTTTTATGGTCTACAGAAAGAGGAATAAAGAGAATTGTATTATATTAAACAGTTTGTGAGATCTTGCTATACAAGTATGGCTCATATTTTTTCCTTTCCAGGACAGAGAAATCTAACGAGTTTAAGTGTACAGGATAACACCAATAGTGGCTTCCTAAAAGTTTCACTTTAAAGTTTTCCACGCTTAAATAAAATTCATCTCTAAACAAAAGTCATTTAAGAATTTTAATAAAATGTACTATATTCCATAACTTAAAAGTAAAAAAAAGTTCCTCACATACACTTTAAACAATTCAGAATGAGTTGAAGCTTATATATTGAAATTCACATGTTAGTATAGGATATAAAAAAGCAACTTTAATGATGCATTAATATAGATACTTACATTTAGTAATCTGCTGAAATCTAGAGTGATGGGTTTAGGAGTCCAAAAAATGTCTTTAATTACTCCTCCCAAGCACACAAACTCATTTCAGCTTCTCTCCATTCTTCTCAAAGAGTAAAGACTAATGGGCTTACGTCTACACTGGCATGATTTTCCGGAAATGCTTTTAACGGAAAAGTTTTCCGTTAACAGCATTTTCAGAAAAGCGCGTCTAGATTGGCAGGACACTTTTCCGCAAAAGCACTTTTTGCGGAAAAGCATCCATGTCCAATCTAGACGCGCTTTTCCGCAAAAAAGCCCCGATCGCCATTTTCGCGATCGGGGCTTTTTTTGCGGAAAACAAATCTCTGCTGTCTACACTGGTCCTTTTGCGCAAAAGTTTTTCAGAAAAAGACTTTTGCCCAAACGGGAGCAGCATAGTATTTCCGCAAAAGCACTGACAATCTTACATGAGATCGTCATTGCTTTTGCGGAAATTCAAGCGGCCAGTGTAGACAGCTGGCAAGTTTTTCCGCAAAAGCAGATGATTTTGCGGAAAAACTTGCCAGTCTAGACACAGCCATGATGTACAGATAATAGAGTGATGATCAACTTATTTATGTAGGCTAGCAATTCTAGCTGTGGATTGGGACCACAACGTGGGCTGCAGTCCCATTATAATGGGATCAATAGGGCTGGCATGGACTTGCTGGGTTCTGAAGCCAAAGCCTAAGCTGAAGCCTTAGCTGAAGCCTTTGATGGCAATGCTCAGATTACTGGCTCCCTCATTGGGACTGAACCCTCTGGTCTCTCCCTTCCCCCATCCCAGGGTAGTGGGGCTTGTGCTTTGGCTTTGATAGACACCCCTCTTCCTGGGACACTGGGCTTTGGCAGGTTCAGGCTTTGGTCCACTTTCCTGGGGTCATGTAGTCATTTTTGTTGTGAGAAGGGAGGTCATATTGCAATGAAGTTAGAAAACTCTTGACCTAAAGACATAAGGCCCCACTTCTATAAACACCCATGCACATGCTTAACTTTATGTATTTGTGTAGAAATGATTACAGAATCAGTGCCTCACTGTAGCATCCATCCCCCTGACACTACACCGGGAAGCTGACACACAGAAAGCTTAGGTGACTTGCTCAAGAGTCATGACCATGCAGAAAGATTATGTCAGAGCCAGGATCTGAATCTTCCTAGTTTCAGATGAGTGCCTAATCCACAAGTACATCCCTGTACTGTTCCTCAAGGTGTCCATATAGGGCAAGCTCCACAGTCACCAATTAAATGTTGAGGCAAACTGCAAATAGGTGGCTCCCACAAACTGGATTCTCTCCCATTGAGTGGGTTTTGTGGATCCTGCAAGCCAACTCTGGAAGTCTATCCAGATCAATAACTCTACAAGGCTTTTAGAAACATTTCATTCTAGCACACTTGGTTAAGCAAACAAAAGAAGAGTTATACCTACACTATATAAAAGAGTACAAAGAAATTCCACAGCACCTGACAAGAGAATGATTGTTAAGAGACCATAATCTAACAAGGTGTCCGCTATCAGCCGCTGCTGTACTAGTTGAATTCACTTTCCATGAATAGTAGGATCATTTGTTACAGCTTTCTGCAGGGAGTGATCAGCAGATACTTATTATAAATTTCTACAGAAGTGAAGTCAGAGTTGAAAAGCACTTCTAGCTCTTCCTCCTTGCTGCCTGCCTTATTCCTGAAGGCAGCCTTGTTTTCTTTTATCAAAAGAGGAGGCGATGTCAAATTGAAAGGAAATTCAAGTTGTGAAAACAACACACACAGAGTAACAATTTTTAAGTTTGTCTCAGTTTCTTTTAATGAAACCAGTGCTGAGTATTGAAACAACAGTCTTAAAGTTGAGTATCAGCTACATGCGAAAATTCTATGTTTGGCAGAAACATGCACCAAATACCTCATTAGTCACACTCGGAGGGGTATTCAGCATGTAGCGAAATTTCCACTTGCTTTTAAGGTCACTCACTTGCCACATCGGAGACTAATCTCCTGGCATTCGATTCAGTGGGTCTAATTAAGACCTGTTAAATCGAACGATGAGGGCATCTCCAGTCGCTGATGGTACTCCTCGCAGTCATGAGGAGTAAGAGAAGCTGGTGGAAACATTTGCTCCTGTCGGTCTCCCTCTGTGAAGGCAGCACCAAGCTTTGCTTAAGATAAGCTGAATCCAGCTACATATTTTACATAGCTGGAGTTGCATACCTTAACCTAACCTTCCAGGTCTAGTGTAGATCTGACCTCAAAAGCAGATAAACAGCACTGTTCTCCCACCTACCTCCATCTCACACCTTACTGTAACATCACACCTACAATTTGTTGGGGGTAGGGGATAGAATTTTTTCCATGAATGACTGGGTTTTCATCAAAAACAATTTTTCCCCCAAAACTTTTGCTTTTACTTTTTGGTTTTTTTAAACAGGTTTGTCAAAAATCCTTAAATTAAAAACTGTTCATTTTATACCAGAAATTATTTGGTTACTAAAAAAAAAAAATCCCACCCCGGTTTTAGTATTAGAGGGAAAACGTCTCAACAAAACCCAAAGTTCTCACAGGAAAAAAAACCCACAGATCAGCAACAATCATTTAGTAAACTACTTGATCAAAGCACAAAAATCTCTCACATGGGTCAGGGAAATCACATTTTTTTCAGCATAGGTCATGATTTTCCAAAGGTGATTTTTGGTTTATAACCCAGCTAGTAACTTGCAACTTCAGAGACCCTAAGAAAGAGAGAAACAGTTATATTTTAAGTTAAATCCTGAACGCATCTTTGAACCTACTTAATGAGGACATTCAGCACATTCCCTATTTAAATGTTTTATCTAACTGGATATCTTTAATAGATATGTTACAAATCTAATACAATTTACGGCCTTGACATGTAGACATTGAACAAGGTTCTTTAGCCCCTGTCAGGAGGCCAAATTAGATTAGCACATTGGCTCCTTCTAGTCTTTAAATCTATGCACCATTATTACTATTTTTAATAATGAACATTTATACGGAGCTATCCAAACAGAAGGCTCAGTTCCATTACCCCAAGCTGGGGAATACTTGCTCAAGCTGAGTTATAAGTCAGCCTCAGTTCGAATGACAGAATTGGGCCCCGAAAGAGCTTACAACTTAACCTGCAAAGGTGTTTTTCTTTTGTATTTTAAAGGGTCACTGCAAGGTAAATCTACCTTATCAGATGCAATATGGAAGCAATATAGAAATGCGACACTGGCAATAAGGGGATTCTCCGGAATCTTTTCAGTGTCAGGGCACAACGACCAGGCTTGCCTGCAGGTTGTACAAATAAGGCCAATGGGGACTAAGGCTGTTCTAACTGGAAGCATCACTCACAAAATAAATACATACATACATACATACCCACCCTACTGCTTAAAGCTAGAGAAACTATTTATTTGATAATCATTGGAGGCCACCAACAGTTTGCTGCATGTGTCTTCCAAAATATATGATTACTGCAGAGAACTAAACTGAAAGCCTTCTCATTTCCCAGCTGATTGAACATTAGATTTCAGCATTGTTAATATTTTGGTTCACGTTAGCCTATTGTAAGTGCCTGGAGGAGAACATTAGCTGCTAAGCTGTTGGGGTGGAGGTAGTTGTTTGGTTTTTACTTGCTAATAAGTGTTGATTTTTGTTACCCTGATGGGAAGAGGTGATATTAGTCCTTGAATATTGCAATTTGGTCTGCAAAATGTTAAAAAAAAAAAAAACTTCTGACTTTTAACCTCCTCCCACCTTCCCCGCTGGAAAAAAAAAAATCTTTAAATTTCATAGGGATATATTTGGATGTGTTTAAAATTGCAATTAAGATACATTTGAAATTGCTCAAATTGAGGGCCAGATTGTGAACCCTTTGCTACCACTGGTAATGAGTTAATCCCAAAAGTGGTCCCATTGGAGTAAGTGAACTTAATCCTGGGAGTAATTTGCTCACCAATAGGTGTAAATGGTTCACATTCATCTCCCCCTGAGCCTGTGTGTCAGAGGCACAAATGATAAGCAAAATAAAATGATCAGAAGAACATACTTTGTGGTGTCTTCTTGGCTAATTTCAATCTACAGTAGTTCTCACCTCTCACTAATAGGTCAATAAGCATCCCCAGCTCAGCTCTCCATGGCCTTCATGTCCAAGGTTCTATCCCTGGGACAGATCAAGGCCAGTCTCTCTACTGCCTAGATCAGCCATGTGGGAAACAACCAGTCAGGGGCCAGCAGGTCAGTAGAAGAAGTATAAGGACCAGAGCAAGAACAGTTCCTTGCTAGAGCTGGAGGAGAGCAGAGGGTGCTCTGGGCTGGCTGCTGGGACTTCATGAGGACAAGGCTCTGAGTTAAGGGTAAAGAATGTACCGGAACAATGGGGAAGTGGTCCAGGGAATTATAGCAGCAATGCAGTAAAGCAGTGGTCTCCAACCTTTTCAAGCACAAGATCACTTTTTGAATTTAAATCAGTCCAGCATCTATTTCAAACCCAAATACCCCTGCCCCACCCCTTCTCCCAGGCCCTGCCCTCCTTACTTTGTGAAGATCAGGTACAGGAGAAGGGGACAGTGACATCAGCGCCCTCTACCTTTGTTTCTCCCACCCTGCACAACAAAAAAGAGGTTCCCAGGGGGCATCTCTGAGGCTCTGGGCCGGAGCAGCAGGGCAGTGGGGGAAGGGGCAGCTGAAGTGCTGGCACTTGATAGCCTCCCAGCCAAACCAGTCAGGATCACGTGTCAGAGGCTCCAAGATCTACTGGTAGATCCTGATCTACTGGTTGGTGACCACTGCTGCAAAGAGATGTTGCAAATAGCTGCTATTGACCAGATCCCTAGACTGGAACTCGGAGTGGGGGGGGTCCGGTCCCTCTCAACACCCCTCCCCATCCCTCCCCATTAGCCACTGGGGAAAGTAGCCTGAACAGAGAAGTACCCCAGGGTGATTAGGGGAACGAATTATAGCGAACTAAAGAACTGAGGCCAGAAAGGACTTGAGGGTGATAGCGCTGCCTACAAAGGAGGAGTGTTGGGGCACCACTATTCCGGAGTGGGGACAAATTAAAAGACAGTAGAGGGCGCTGAAAGAATTCCTGTTGCATTTGTACCCTGGAAGGGGTTTGCTTTTTTAAAATTTTATAAACAGACCCCGCCCGAGTCACCGAAGCGCCACCACAAACAAAAGAGTGCAGGCCCACGCCCTCAGCCAGGGGGCAACCATGAGAGTTGAGTGCACCCTGTTCCATAAACCCCTTATTGAAATTCCACCATCAAACTAGAACAAATGTTGGGATTATTTCCCTGCCTCTGATGCAGTTAGTAACCTCATCTCTGGATACTGCTAAATCATCCCCATCAGAGATGCCTCATCTCTGGAAATCATAAAAATACTTCTGACGTCTATGTGCTTTGGCTTTAGAATGCCCCAGCCTGTACCAAATTATGACAAACTGAAAAAACAACAAAAGGTCTGGTAGCACTTTATAGACTAACAAAACATGTAGATGGTATCATGAGCTTTCATGGGCACAACCCACTTCTTCAGATGACCGAGTTATAAGAGCCTCCCTCTGTCCATAAGGTCTTTACACACTGGCCCCCCTCACAAATTCCCTTTTTCCATGTTCATATTTTTCAGGAACAAAGAAAAAACATTTCCTGCAAATGCATGTTTGTTTGCCAAGCACGTCCCTGCTTAATTACATAAAACATTTGTGTTTAAAGAAGAAAACAAATGTCCACATTCATCAGTCCCTCAGCTTTTCTTTCTTATTGCAAGAATGTGCACTCATGGTACACATTTTTTAATCACAGGCTGAAAAGGTTATTAAAAAAAAACAGAGCCCCTTATTATACTACTGGTAGCAGATCACTAAGAGCTGAACGTAATTACTGATAGAAGTTCTGGATCTAAATAACCCACCTCATTGGTGGGAGAACAGCAACCTATTTTCCCACAGTGTATACAATTTTGTGACTCATGCAGGATTTTTAGCACGACATGCAAGCATGACACACACAAAAAAGACTGATCCTTATACTAGAATTTAGTATTTCAGTTTCCAACTCATGAATACAAAATTTTGTTTGCTTTTGACAGGAATAGTTGAGCTAAGAAATCAGATTGGATTGTATTATACTGTCCTCTACAGTTAAAAAAGGAAATATCTTTGATGGTGCCTGATCTTGGCACATGGTGATAGGGGAGCATAAAAAACTAGCAAGACCAGAGTGCATGCAAACACTGATCCTAAAACAGGATTGTGCAATGAAAATGTTATTAAAATCCTTTCTAGCCATAACA
This sequence comes from Pelodiscus sinensis, assembly GCF_049634645.1. Classification (NCBI taxonomy): domain Eukaryota; kingdom Metazoa; phylum Chordata; order Testudines; family Trionychidae; genus Pelodiscus; species Pelodiscus sinensis. The sequence goes on along the minus strand of NC_134714.1, from coordinate 48,680,593 downwards.
AAGAAAGTTGGTTTGTTTGCTTGTTCCCAAATGCTTCTATCTGATTATTCTGGGAGCTTGGCGAAAAAAGTTACATTTTATGGAACACAGCAACAGATATTATTATTGTCTTCTGTTTGTGGGTGGCAAACATCTCTCTCAAGAGATTTCCTCTCTTTTCAGGATATGAGAACCTGAGTTTAGAAATGAGAAGAGGGAGGAGAAACGTAGCTGATGAAATATTTACTAAGCCTATCAACTAAAAGAGAAGCATTACAAAGAGAGATGTCAAAAAAGGAGTTTCCCCCCCAGACTTCAATGGGTGCTGATGTATCATAATATAAAAGCTGGCACAGAAGGCCTGGCACAGAGGATTATGGATAGTGCACACACGCACACACACACACACACACGCGAACGACCATTCTGTTTAGGAGCAAATACAGTGACATAGTCAGCTATTTTACTCATATATTCCCATCTCTGACCTGCTACCTTGCTGTAAAACTTTCAAGTATCCTGGTTTACAGTTTAAATATTTGCAATAAATATAAAGTGAGCACTCCACTGTACACTTTGTATTCTGTATTGTAACTGAAAATGTAGAAAACCACCCAAAAGTATTTAATTGTTATTGGTATAGCAGTGCAATTAATCATGATTAATTTTTTTAATCGTGATGAGTTAATCACGTAAGTTAACTGCAATTAATTGACAGCCCTAGATGGGAGCAGAAGAAAAAAAATGTTCAGCCATTGTAACTGCATTTTTGCTTAATATTTGGGAAAGCAAAAAACAATAAAGTGCTATTTACCTTTTCCTCCCTTACAAAAACTAGGAGCCATTCAAATTAATAGGCATCAGGTTTAAACCAAACAAAAGGAAATATTTTCCCATACACTATACAGTCAGTGTGGGGAATACATTGCCAGGGAATGTTAGGAAGGTCAAAAACATACTAGGTTCAAAACTAAGTTAGATAAGTTTATGGAGGAGCAGTCCATTAATGGCTATTAGCCAAGACAAGGGTGCAATTTAGAGAGTGTCCCTAAATCTCCAATTGCCAGGGCTAGACCACTCAGTAATTGGCCTGTTCTCTTCATTGTTTTTGAAGCATCTCTCACTGGGCAATCTCAGAAGACAGGATACTGGGCTAGACAGACTATTTGTCTGACCCAATATACTATCTTCCTATGTGGAATTGGTTGACTACACACAATGTTCTGGGTCAGCCAGCTTCCACACAGCGTATGCTTCTCCATGAGTATGATGGTACACTGTTGCCGAGCAGGGCCGGGCCACAACATTTTGGCCACTGAGGCAGGGAGCTCAAATGATACCCCCCTACCCCCTCACTTGGGCCAAAACTTTGAAAGGTCTCAATTCTGCCTTCTTCCTGGTCTACTCCTCTCATGGCACTCCACCATCTCTGTGCATCTAGAGCAGAGAGAATACATATGCATCAGCAGCAGACAATTTTCTACACTATGGGTCCTCGTGGTGCCCCCACAAAGTCTGGCACCTGAGGTGGCCACCTCAGTTCGCCTCATGGTAAGGCCAGCCCTGTTGCCAAGACTCCAGGATCAGTTCTACACAGTTCTCAAAAAAGGTCACCCTCTCTATCTTGAGGTTTTCTTGTTGCTGCTACTCATCCCCGCTCTGCAGAGCTTTCCTTTCCCACCAGACTTGGCATCCTCCTGTTCTTCTGTCTTTTCCCATTGCCACAGTCAAATGAATTGTTGCTGCTGCCACAATTATTCTCCTGTCCCTGCAATCATCTGCTCAGTGATGTGATGGGTAAAGTCCAATGCAGAATTCATCAAGCTCTGACTGACAGAATATGGCCTAAACAGCCTGTTTTTATCCACACTTACCACAGAGTATTGTTGGGTCCATGTTGAAATGTTGTCAGCCTGCAATGATGCACACCAACCCAGAAAGGAATTATAGAGAAGAGACAATGGACACAGAGGATTTTGAATGTGTTTTTGAAGCCACCAAGCTTCTCACAACTCCTAGTGCAAACAATCTCAGGATACTCAGCAGCAAACAAAGGACCATGGGAAACCTACAGAGAATGCCACACCTTCAGTTCAGTGTGAACTCTTGGCAAGTGTTCATACATTGCAAACTGAAAATGGAACAGGCATTCAACATGCATTCTAGTGGCATCAGCAAGTTACATGACATGCACCAAACAGCGTGGCTACGTCTACACTGGCATGATTTTCCGGAAATGCTTTTAACGGAAAAGTTTTCTGTTAAGAGCATTTTCGGAAAAGAGTGTCTAGACTGGCAGGATGCTTTTCCGCAAAAGCACTTTTTGCGGAAAAGCGTCCGTGGCCAATCTAGACGCACTTTTCCACAAAAAAAGCCCCGCTCGCCATTTTCGCGATCGGGGCTTTTTTGCGGAAAAGAAATCTCTGCTGTCGACACTGGCCCTTTTGCGCAAAAGTCTTTCGGAAAAAGACTTTTGCCCAAACGGGAGCAGCATAGTTTTTCCACAAAAGCACTGACAATCTTACATGAGATCGTCAGTGCTTTTGCGGAAATTCAAGCGGCCAGTGTAGACAGCTGGCAAGTTTTTCCCGCAAAAGCAGATGATTTTGCGGAAAAACTTGCCAGTCTAGACACAGCCCTTTGGATTAACCACATCCCCAGCTCCCAAGCAGATATACCCTACTTGAAGAAAATTCAGAGCCAAAACCCTGATGCAAACCATGTATTATTGCCAGTCTGAGATCGTATTGGTTAGCATGCAATCAACATTGTATATTTCTGGAATTTTAAATCATTTCCTTCCATTCACTAGTAGTTTCACGTACTGTAGATTGAAAACATAACAAAGGTAAATGATTGTAGCAGAGGAAAGATGATTAACATGGCAGTTCCCACCATAGAATTGTCTCACCACCTCCCTTGTCCTCAGAAATAGTGGACAAACCTGGAAAGGATTGGCATTTGGGTTACATTTGGATAAGCCTCTAAAGAGATTGTCTGCTTAGCCAAGTCTTTCAAATTTCAAGAACTTGACACTTTTGCATCTGCAAAATTGATCTCTAAATCTTATTAGAACAGGTTTCCTTGCAAGATTTCTGGTACAATATTTCCTGCTGCTGTTTGGTGGTGGAAACACTGCGAGTACCTTTTGCATGGTATTTTCGTTATCTGGGGCCTAGTGCTGGCAAGGCAAAACTGAAAATGCAGAGGTGTGTAACATGGAAATCACAACTGAACATCTTCCTATCTGTAAATTTGCTTCACTCCTGTTCTAAAAATGAGCAAACTTGTATGCCTAACATTAAACACCTAAATCCATATGTAGGTGCCTAAATAAGATAAGTAGAGGTAGGGCCATTGAAACAGAGACAGAATCCATATTGATGATTTTTGCTCCCCAAATCAATTATGCTTCTAAAAGAAAATCCTACCCCTCTATTTAGGAAACAAGATTTTAGAACATCATGCACTGCAGCAGAACTACTTATGCAATTAATAAGAGAGGATGGAGACTTGGATGCTGTGATGGAGGAAGTCCTGCCCCTTCAACCAGACTGAGCATGCTCTAAGTGCTGGGGCAGTATAAAAGCCCAGAGAACAGGTCAGTCTGGGCTGGCCAGTGAGGAGGAAGGATCTCTGGATAGAGTGCCAGTGCTGCTACAGCCTAGGTCTCTGACAGAGGGAGCGGAAGTTACAGAAGGCTGCCACCACTAAGCCCCAATGGAGATCCAGAGAGGAACCACTGCCAGGGAGCTGGGAGACCCAGCTGCCATGTGGGATGATGGCCCAGCAGGACCGGTAGGATGCAACCCAGGGAGGGTGCAGGAGCAGTCTTTCCCACCCAGGTATTCTCAGCATATTTCAGACGGATTCCCCACCGAGAGGGAGAGGTAGGCAGTCCCACCTCTCATAGGCCCTGGGTTGGGACCCAGTGGAGCAGGCTGGGCCCGGGTCTCCCTATGGGGGGCTAACCTCAATCTCACTGGCATTGGCTATTTCACCATACTACCCAGAAGCCAGGAAGGCTTATTGACTTTGGCCCTTAGGCCATTTTTTCTGGGAGGGCAGGTCAACTTACGGACTTAGAGTGGTGCAGGGATCAAGAGACTTAGGGGAGATGGCTGTTGGTCCAGCGACCAATCAGGCGGCGACCACACCCCAGAATAGCGCCTTCTGGTACACCTGCCAGAGTTCCTTTATCTCACTCATACCCCTTCTCATGCAGTGCTCAAGAAACGTGACCATACATGTCCCAGTTTCTATGGGTCACTCACAATTGGGATTGCACCAGCTCTTCACCTCACACATTGATAAGATCCAAAAGCTCTGCACTGCTCCAAGCCGGAGAGCATTCTGCAGGATACCCACTCCTACTTCCTAGAGAAGACGCCATGAAGACCTCTACACAATAAGCGACACAACGAGCCATAAGCACTACTATATAGTGAGCTAGACATCAGGAAATGGATTTTTAAAGTTCCCAGGGTGTGCAAGTGAGAGGGGCACATCTGTTTATGTGGCTCCAGAGCAGCAGAGTTCAAAGCGCTGGCCAGAGTGACTAATCGGGCATTGTGGGAAACATGCTGGAGGTCAATAAACTTAAAACCTACTGTAGTACACACTGCATGATTGTCAACGGTAATGGCAAAGGGAGAGAAGTCTCATGTGGAGGTGGAAGTTTTTTGTCACCAAAACTTGGCATGTCATGACTATTGTCGCTCGCAATGTGAACGCTCTCTGGGTTTTGTCACCAAAAAGGGGGTTTTGGTGACAATCTGCAAGTGTAGACAGGCCTGAGTCTGCTCAGTCTAAACCACACAGTTTTCAAGTGAGTTCTGCATTTGGCTAAATGATCATTTCTCAGATGCCAAATTTGTGCAGCAAATTCTTAGGAAGAAATACCCAGAAACAGTCTTGCTAAAGTTCTTAAACTTGAAAGCAAAAACTTGCTACCTATCCAGCAGTAGATTTGAGCTTTTCTTCAAGGGCAAAATGCTTTAGACAGATCAAATTCCCTCCCTCCAACCCATCCTCCCTGTGGCTTCCATAACATAATAGATTTTTTTTTTTTAAATAAACAGACAACTATGAGAGAGACTAGTAAATGAAACAATTCACACTATTGTGGCTCTTTAGGATAATGTTGATCTCAAATTTAGCTCCTGAACCACTGACATCTGAGTATCAAGGCATTAGACAATATATTCCCCATTCATATAGCTAATATACCCCTATTTTTCATTACATGGGGATAAGAGCATTCCCCTACTTCAGAGGTATTATGAGGAGAAATACATTAAAAGATTAAGAGGTACTCAAATACCACAGATATTGGGCCATAAAAGCATGTTAGAAAGGAAGAGAACAGTCTGGGTCATACAGGCAACAGATGTAACAATGGACCAGATAAAACAATATCTGGAGAAGTAAGAAAAATGGAACGGAGATGGGGGGGCGAGGAAAGAAATGGGATAGGAATACAAATATTGAAAAAGGGGAGGAGGAAAAATAGATCACATAATGTTATAGATAGTAAACTTTATTTTTATTTTGTTATTCTGAAACCTACTTTACAGTGAGCTTTCCGAGGTAGCTCTTGGAGATTGCTTAGTTCAGTAGATAAGTTACAAGTTTTGCTCTGTGTTGGAACCAACAATTCTTTAGTTATGGCACAGTGTGAGTACATTTTGGCTAGATCCATGAACGTGTGGTCTCAGAGATCATAGAATATCAGAACTGAAAGGGACCGTGAGAGGTCATCAAGTCCAGTCCCCTGCCTTTATGGCAGGATCAAGCACTGTCTAGATCATCCCCGATAGATGTCTATCCAACCTGCTCTTTAATATCTCCAGTGATGGAAATTCCATAGTCCCCGCCTAGGCAATTCATTCCAAAGTTTAACCACCCTGACAGTTAGGACATTTTTCCTAATGTCCAACCTAAACCTGCCTTTCTGCCATTTAAGACCATTGCTTCTTATCTTTTCTCCCTCCTCTTTGTAACACCCTTTTAGATTCTTGAAAACTGCTATCATGTCCCCTCTCAGTCTTCTCTTTTCTAAATTACTAGGGGACTGTGCCCCCTGCTCACTATGCTTGCCAACCCCCCGCTCTGGGGGTAGGAGTGTGGCCAGGGGTGGGGGGCAGGAGCAGGCTGGGGGTGCGGGGTCTACGCCAAGGGATGAGAGAGATAGGGCTGGAGGTGCATGGAGGCAGAAGGGCCATGGCTTCCAGCCCCCTCACTGTGAGGGGGGATGCCTCGTGGCTCCCACCTCCCCCCCCCCGGGCAAGAAGGGAGGGGGACGCCTCATCGCTCCTGTTCAGGGAAGGGCACACAGCTCCAAGCCCTCCACCCCCAAACGGGGAGGCCTCGCAGTTCCCAGCCCCCTTCCACAAGGCCTCACAGCTCCAAGCCACCCTGGCTCCAGCCCACTGGGGTACCAGGGAGGGAGGGAGGAGGCAGGACAGCTGAGAGTAGAGCTGTGGGACACAGTGACATGATGATGTCACTTTGCCATCCCACAGGAAAAGTTTTTTTTTTTTTTTTAATAAAGAGAGAAACAAGCCCAATTCTTTCAGTCTTCCTTCATAGGTCATGTTCTCTAGACCTTTAATCATTCTTCTTGCTCTTCTCCAATTTCTCCACATCTCTCTTGAAAAATGGTTCCCATAACTGGACACACTACTCCAAGGCTGTGTCTAGACTGGCAAGTTTTTCCGCAAAATCATCTGCTTTTGCGGAAAAACTTGCCAGCTGTCTACACTGGCCGCTTGAATTTCTGCAAAAGCACTGACTATCTCATGTAAAATTGTCAGTGCTTTTGCGGAAATACTATGATGATCCCGTTCGGGCAAAAGTCTTTTTCCAAAACACTTTTGCGCAAATGGCGAGCGGGGCTTTTTTGCAGAAAAGCGCGTCTCGATTGGCCACGGACGCTTTTCTGCAAAAAGTGCTTTTGCAGAAAAGCGTCCTGCCAATCTAGACACGCTTGTCCGAAAATGCTTTTAATGGAAAACTTTTCTGTTAAAAGCATTTCCGGAAAATCATACCAGTGTAGACGTAGCCCAACTGAGGCCTAATCAGCACTATTGTATGTGTGAAAGTGATTGCTCCTTCCTAAGTGGAGTACTTTGCATTTGTCCTTATTAAACTTCATCCTGTTTACCTCAGCCCATTTCTCCAGATCAGTTTGTTGGAATATCGGAATCTCTTTTCAAACCAATGTTATTAGCATGCCTAGGGTTAAGCTCCTGCACCCACAGGCTTGGCAGTTCATAGCCCTGACACTTCTGGGCTTTCTGCATCAGTTATGGAAGTTTTTTTAAAAAATTGCTTGGCCCCAACACCTAACTGCTTAAGCCCTGGCCTCTCATTACAAATTATCCACCTGGCATGCCATTTACAAAAGCTACACTGTTCTGTTAATCCAGGACCAATTCCTCATCACATTTATTCAAACCAAATCTGCCTTCATTAGCAAAAACAAAAGACAGAACTATGTAGCACTTTAAAGACTAACAAGGTGGTTTATTAGGTGATGAGCTTTCGTGGGCCAGACCCACTTCCTCAGATCAAATTGTGGAAGATCAATTTTCTTCCACAATTTGATCTGAGGAAGTGGGTCTGGCCCACGAAAGCTCATCACCTAATAAACCATCTTGTTAGTCTTTAAAGTGCTGCATAGTCCTGTCTTGTTTCAGCAAGACCAGACTGACACGGCTATATCTCTATTACTATCCATTAGTAAATACTTCCTTTGGCCAAATAAATGGAGATGAAAGCTTAGTGAGGATAGAAGACCATATTCACAGGATTTCAGTATTTCCCTCTCAACTTGGTGAGAGAAACAGCCAGTATTTTGACTAGAAGTCAAAAATTTGTGAAAGTGAGCATGGTGCTTCCATAAAGAGCTTAAATTAAGGTTTTCTTCCAAGCATGCTGAAAGAACATGGAAGGCAAATTTAGAAATCAAACAGAAGCCTACATAGTGGAAATCCATCTGGCTACACTCATGATTTGGCATTCACTGAGTTAGATGTCTTTTTACATTATATACTCAGCCATATGGACAACAATAAAACTGAACCAGGCAGTCATATCATCTGTTTCTATATGCCAGTCTAGCCAAGATGATGTTGGCACATCATTCGTGAGTATGCAGAAGTCCACAAGACTCACAATACGGGAAATTTATCTATAACCTCCTGTACATAAATGAATATTGCATCATCTCCTATGCTGGGGCTAAAATTGCATGGGAACAGACTGTCTCCAATCAACAGACTGGTGGATTTTTAATAATAGTTGTGGCCATTGTGTCCAATTGGAAAGACACATTGCGCCCTTCTCAGAGAATGGCTCATAGCCAGTTGTATATATAATTCTGAAACAGTTCCAGTCAGAACTAGATTGCAATAGAAATATTTTTTCTGACATATGGGAGCCTTCAGGAATTATTTCTTTCTTATGTACCAACAATGTGCTCAGCACTGTACATGACTCAGAAGGAAGCCAGTCCTGAAAAGCTTATATTTATATTCCCTGATCGTGGAAATGCTCCATTAGAATACTCAAGGGAACAAAAATTAACCATAACTGTTTGCAGAGTAAGGATGTAGGACAGGAAAGAGAGAATAGAACAGAACATGAAATCCAAAGAAAGGATTTTAAACTTTGTGGTGTAAGATTCGGGGCAGAGATTAAGGACGGAGCTTACCTCACTGCCATCTAGTGTGTGGCTATGCCTCAGTTTACCCACTGAAGAGGGTTTTTGCCAAGACTCACCTGCCAAATCAAACATCCTTCCTTTCCAGGGCTGTGATGGGGTGTCCGCCCTGCTGTGGCCCTTTAAGAGTTAAAACCCAGCCCTGGGAGCCAGCTGGAGCCAGCAGCTGTGGCAGGGATGAGCTAATTAGGCCCCAGCTGAGGGGAGTATAAATAAAGGCAACTTCATGGGTGGAGACAGTGATTCACTCTTCCTCTGGCTGAGCCGCAGGAGGAACAGGGAAGCTAGAAGGTTCCTGACTTAGAGCAGGAGTAGTGAAAGGCAGACAGAGCTGGGGAAGCTCTGGCCAGGCAAGTTCCCAGGCTGCAGGGCCTGAGGCTACTAGGGCTGCAGGGGGGAAGCCAAGGTAGGCAAAGGCAGCAGGTCCACACCCCCTTGCCAATGATGAGTGGCCTTTTCAGACTGCAGTTTGCCATGAGGCACAGGCTAGGTGAAGACTGGTCACTGAGGCAAAGTGGGCATAGGGCTTAAATTGCAAAGAGGTTAAATGGCAGCAAGGGAGGTTTAGGTTGGACATTAGGAAAAGCTTCCTGTGAGGGTGGTTAAACACTGGGATAAATTGCCTAGGGAGGCTGTGGAATCTCCATCTCAGGAGATATTTAAGAGCAGGTTAGACAGACCTCTGTCAGGAAAGATCTAGATATGGGGTGGGCAAAAGGGCCTCCGCGGGCCAAATCTGGCCTGCCAAGCAGGTTGATCTGGCTCACGGAGGCCCTACTGCTCCCCCACCCCCAGGCCAATTAGGGCCTGGGAGTGGGGAACGCATGAAGTTTCATCCTGCCCTGCCAGGAGCACGTGGTGCTTTGAAGCACAATGTACTACTTGCGTGGCAGGAGGAGAAGTCACACACTACGACCCCCAAGTCCTGATTGGCCTGGGAGCAGGAGGAGCATGCAAAGTGTGCCTCGCAGGGCAGGGTGGAGGAAACACGGTACTTCCAAGTGCCATATGCTTACCCAGCAGGGGAGCAAAGTGAGGGAAGCTTTGCACAGCTCCCCTGCCCCCAGGCCAATCAGGACTTGGGGGCAGGGGAGTGCATGACTTATTAGGAAAGGGATAGAAAATAAGACCCAGAATATCTTACTGCCCCTGTATAAAACTATGGTACACCCACATCTTGAATACTGTGTACAGATGTTGTCTCCTCACCTCAAAAAAGATATTTTGGCCTTGGAAAGGGTTCAGAAAAGGGCAACTAAAATGATTAGGGGTTTTGAACGGGTCCCATATGAGGAGAGGTTAAAGCGAGTGGGACTTTTCAGTTTAGAAAAGAGGAGACTGAGGGGGGATATGATAGAGGTCTATAAAATCATGAGTGGTGTGGAGAGGGCTGATAAAGAAAAGTTATTTATTAGTTCCCATAATAGAAGAAATAGAGGACACCAAATGAAATTAATGAGTAGCAGGTTTAAAACTAATAAAAGAAAGTTCTTCTTCACACAGCGTGTAGTCAACCTGTGGAACTCCTTGCCAGAGGAGGCTGTGAAGGCTAGGACTATAATAGAGTTTAAAGAGAAGCTGGATAAATTCATGGAGGTTAGGTTCCGTGTGTGCCTCGCAGGGTAGGGTGGAGGAAACTTTGCATACTCCCAGGCCAATCAGGGGCATGTGTGAATAGGGTTGCCAGATGGTTTAACCAAAAATCTGAAACCCTACCTCCTCCCCCCCCAAAAAAAATTGAGAAAAGGGGGATACTAAAGGACCCCGACAGCAGCTATTAGGCAAAAAAAGCATGGCCCCTTTAAGAGGCTTTTTTGCCAGCAGACAACTTTTTCTGTTCCAGCCACAAGACAAGCCCCTGCGGAACCAGATAAGTGGTGGGATGGGAGGACATCGGGGGGGGGGAGGTGTCCTGGTGTGGTCTGGGGTCCCGGGGGCTGGGCCTGGTTGCTGAGTATGTTGTATGGTTGCCAGGTGTCTGATATTTTCGCCTCCTGGCTTGGGGGTGGGGGGGGAAGTAGAAAAAAAAAAATCAGAAAATACCGGACATTTTAGGTGTCTGGTAGTTTCTGAATTTACCACCAGTCAGGAGGCAAAAATACCGGACTGTCCGGGTCATACTGGACACCTGGAAACCCTGTGTGAAGCCTCTTGTCCTGCCAGTAGGAATGGGTGCCTAGTGGGAAGGGAGGGCAAAGGGGCTTCCCCAGACCAATTATGGTCTGGGAGCAGGAAAGCCCAGAAGCATTCTGGCCCTGCTCCTTCCGGATTAGGCCCCATCCCTTCTGGGCCGGCCTGGGACCACTTCAAAAATTTTTGAAGTGGCCCCCGGCCAAAAATTATTGCCCACCCCTGATCTAGATGGTGCTTGGTCCTGCCATGAGGGCATAGGACTGGACTCAATGACTAATATTCCAGTTTTATTAGTCTATGATTCTAAGGGGGTTGGGAGTTACCTAGGAGGGAGGACCCCAGAGTATGGGGGCACTGTGGCATGGCAGTCTCCAGTGGGGAGGATGCCTTGGTCTGGGAGGGATATGGATCTTAACAGAGGTGGAGGAAAAATAGGTCACAGTGGGGGAGAGACCATCATAAAGGAGGTGCTCCAGAGCTGAAACATTAATTCCCCAAGAGTCCAGCAGGAGGCAACCAAAAGACACATCAGCCTTTTTATCGTCACTAGGCCATACCTGTCTGCCCTAGGATCTGTGAAACTACCATATCTTTTCCTCTTGGTTGCAGGAGGCCCTTTCCCCTTACACTGGGTCAAGGCATTCTGGATCCATAACCTTCCTAAAATTACTTCTCTGTTGGTGTGAGACCCTGCAAATGCACCTGCTCAATCAGGCAGCCAAGGAGAGCAGCTGGGTCACAGCAGAACCACCTGATTGGCTAAGGCAGTCAGCCCTGGTCAGCGTACATAACTGCCCAAGAAAAATAGGGGAAGAAGGGACTGAGGCTGACCTTTCTTTGAAGATCCCTCTGACTGAGGGGCTTGTTTATTTTGAGGCATTGTGAAAGCAGCAATTCTCAGAGAGATGCCTGAATGCAGGGAGGGAGCCATCTTGGAGAATCAGGATACGGAGGTTATTCTGAGTGGAGTGGCTTGGTGGGATCAGGCCCAGAGATAGGTGTAAGAGAAGGAATCAAATAGGACATTGAGGCTGGTAATGTGTGTGAAATCCTGGTCACACTGAAGTGAGAAATCTTCCATTGACTTCAGAAAAATCAGGACTTCTCTAACTACAATTTCAAGACACTTATCCAAAGAGCTTACTCCTCCTCCTCTCCCTGTTCTTTTGTTACAACCTGTCTAGCAATTCTGAGGTTACCACCTCTGGCCTGAGAATTGTATATGACTTTAGTCTTTGTTCCCACCAAGTCGTATTTAAACAATATAACTGAAAATATAAATCTATGAAATTTAACAAGACATAAAATCAGCAGCTATGATGTACATTTGAATGCCTTAGCTCTTGGGCATAATCCTCATCTAGTGTAAATAGGTAGGAATTACACCAAGTTTCCAATAGCTAAGGATTTGGGCCTTCATTTTTCTGATGTCTGATAATATCAGTGTTTCTCTCTGCATTCTGATGCACAAGAAATTTGTTTTAAAATAAAAAGACTTGCGCTTTGGGACCATACACATTTCCCTTGGAGAACCCATGTGGCATTTCTGAAATGAGCCATTTTTTATTTAATTAACTTCTAGTAAAGCTGCGTTAACTACAAACAATAAAACTCCTTCTACCATGTCATTTTTCCTCCTTTAATACACAAACTTCAAACCGCCGGGCATTCTGAGGAAAAAAAATAACCGAATAACTCAGAATATTTAATTTTGTCCTGGAAATGAGAAACAGGTGTAATTAAAATAACACTTTTTTAAATTAAGTGACCTCTGTTGGCCAGCCATCTGTGAATAATTTAGATTTTTTCTCCATTATTACTGTAAAATTAAAACTAGGGCATATAAATGGTGAGATCCTCTTAAAATATCTTTTAAGCACCAGCAATGTATATTTTCACCAGTTAAAATCCTTAATGATACCAAAAATCTGTCAAGCATAACTCCCCCAATTCATTTGCCTGAAACCATCAATATTTTATCATGCACTTGCAGTCGGCTTCAATTTAACAGTCCAGGTTACTAATCAAACAAAACACCCAAGTCATTAAAAGTTAGCATGCCATTTAGAAAGTGCATTTCACGTTTATTAAAATATCTTTCACGGAGCTATTAGAAGGCTAAAGTTTTAATTACAATCAGATATTTAGTTCTACTTCAGTTATGCTTTTGGCACTCTCTTGCAACCGCCTTGATTAATCTTCTGGACAGAACTCATCCATTACCTCCTGAAATTATTTTCCTCTTAACTTCTTCATAATTCATCTTTTTCTTTCTTCCCCCCTCCAAACATATAAAATGTATTTTAAAAGGTGTACACAATACCTGCCTGAAAGTCAAGTCATTAGAAAGATTCCATTTCAAATGCAATTTGTTCTCAAAAGTTCCAAATAGCCATAATTCAAATAGATGTATTGAAATTGAAATGTCGGTCTTAGTCATCATTTTAAACTATTTTCCTACCGATGAGACTAATATGAGCTCCCCCTACTTCTTCAGGGTTTGAAATATACAGTTGTCAGATTTTGCCTCGGTAATTCTGAGAACACCATGAGCTCTCCCACATTCCCTGTCACTGCAAATCTCACTTCTTTCCTCCTCAATATAATAGGCATAAATGAAATATTTTACCAAGGCTCTGTGCTGAGGCCATGTCAATGGCTGCTTTGTCTACATTAATAAACAATTGCATATCTGCAGCAATTAAAATACTCATTGCTGTCATCCCCTCATATACTAAGGGCATATCCATTTTGAGTTCTGCACACAAAACCAAACCAGAACACCCATGTCAGAAAGTTTGGCCCCATATGTACCAGTTTGGGATCTCTGTATCATCCACTTTCTGAGGATAGAACCTACCTTGAAGCTCAGCCCCATTTTTAGCTTGAATAGGATCAGATGCATTTCCTCATCTCCCATATCCTTATTCCCTCAATGAAATCCTCTTAATATCACCATAGGTGATGTCCTATCACAAGACTCTCCATAGCTCTAGATTTTCTTTCCAGCCTCCAGTAAGCTCTACATTAGTATTTCCTACCCAAGCTTCCAGTGGTATTTAATATGTCCCTCTTCAATCTTTACATTGCTCTGCCGGATTATGGGTTTCCACATGGAGGCTCTTCAAGGCCCCATACACAGCTCCCTGCTACCCACATTCATGGATAAGAGCCTAATGTGAGCAAATGAAGAGTATTTGGGGCATTGAGAATGCTATCTAGTCTCATAGATAGACCCAAGTGAAAGAGTATGAGGCCACCAGGCTTGTTCTTCACTTCTTTCCTCATTAACTGGGAAACAGTCATTCCTGCAGTCTGAGAAATGCCTCTGCTTTCGTGGTAGTTGAAATGTAGCATAAATGAGAGACCACCATCCATAGTGTGCAGAAAGGCCTTTAAAGGCAGCAAAGGCTCATGTGTCAGGCTGGCAAAAATATACAGAGGATACAGTGGCAACATCAGCTCATTTAGAGCCTGTATACTACTTTGAGTGGCAGCATTGGTTCAAGAGGTGCATCGGTGTTTCAAGTCAAGAACTTAAGTACATTGGACAAGAAGTAGGAGAAGCTTGAACAGCCCCTATTTGCTACCACCTGGGCTAAAGATAACCGTAGTTGATCCTTTCATTAGCACCACTCATGCAATGTACATTTTGTTTTACAATAATACAAAATGTTATGAATAGATCTAGCAAAATACAGCGAGAGGGTTTTTGCAATTATAGGAAAATGAGAAGCAAACAGGAAAACTGGTTAGGTACCCTTTTCTGGGAGCATTCCAAATTATACACAGAACTGGGATAACACAATAAGAGTAGTACACTTTTCAGAGAAAGGAAACAATTAGAAGTGGGCCCAAATCAAAAATCTGACATTGACCTATGCTGATAAAAGCTTGGAATTAGTGCTACAGGATCGCACTCTCCAAACACATTTTCAAAAAAAGTTGTATTTAATACACAGTGCAGTATCTCCTTTTGTTCTTTTAAATGTCTTGAAGAAAAGGGAAAGATGTTAAGGTTGTGGTTTCTTCTGGGGGTAATCTTTGATAACCTGGCACCATCTAGTGTTTGATATGAGAGTAGTATCTTAAATGGGACACTGGAGAAATGAAAATGTTGGTGAAGCTAACCCAGAAGAGATCTGAATTTCCTAAAACTGTACCTTGCTGAATCTTTAGATAACTTTACATAAACAAATTAGTAATAAAACTATAGCATTAGTTTTAACTGATAGTGATAATTAGATGCCCTTTCCCCTCCCCCAAAGACAGTTCTGTTTTTCAACAGTCTAATTTGAAAATTTAAATCAGAAAATGCATCTTCTTTTAATACTCAACATTCCCCACTTTTCTTCTCCAGTTATGTGTGCTGCTATGGACTCTGGAAAAGCTATTCTCTACAGTTATGTGAGTAACTGATTTTGTGGAGCAGGTTGGCTCACAGGCCTTTCTAAATAAACAGGAAAAAAAAGAAATAATTTGACATTTTCAGCTAATAAAAAATGTGAAAACAATGTTTAGTTCAACCCAAACTAAGTAGTGTTTTTATTTTGACAGAGGAACACTAGGTCGAATAGAAATTAAATTTAATTGAAGTACAATTTTGAAATAAAAGCATTTCTTAAAGCAAAACTTTGTTTCAAAAAATGAAACCCTTAGTGTTGGTGGGGGGGGGGTTGTTGGGGAGGGAGGAATCTAGTTTTCAACTGAATCACTTCAGCACATTCAACCTGAATTTGTGAAACATTTCGGCAGAGTCAAATCTGCATTGAGAAAAAAAAAAATTGCCCAGCCCTAGTATTCTCAGCTCTCTCAATTGCCAGCTTCTGCCAATAAATGCATCTGCTCAGTATAAGGAGAAATGGCATGAATGTAGAAAACAGAATTCCCACTGTGCAGGGTATAATCATGCATGGCTCATGATTTTTATTTTGATATACTAGTCACCTTAAGTGACAAGCACCTAGACTACAGCGATGGTTGCGATATAAAGCAGGTACACTACATATAATCAAGGACACATTACAATTTGGCATTCCGTTAAGTCAAATTGGAGTAACACAAGAAGAAAGCATGGCCCACCCATGGGCTGGCTGAGCTAAGTCTCTAATTATCAAAGCCTCATTCTGTTGCTTCTGTGAGAGGTTTCTCCCCAGAGGCTCTTCTAGGAGCTTTTTATTGAAAATGCTGGCACAGGAACCTCAGAGGGGATACTAAGCTTTTGATTGGGGAAAATGAGGCTGTTTAAAGCTTCTAAAAAAGAGTTTGGGGCTTGTGTTTGATGCCTGGAGGCTAGACTAAATATGCCTGAGAGATTCTTTATTGTTGGGCAATATTCTCAGACTCTCCACTTTTTGTATCAGGTATATGTTCCCTCAGGGGTTATCCAGCACTTTACACAGTGAGGTTCCCCACTCCTCACTGGGGCTTTTGAGCACCATTCAAACATACATTAGAAATTATTTCTAAAAATCTTGTCTTAGTTCCCCCGACAGTAACAAGTTCAGATCCACCTGAGTTCTGCTCAGTATAGGACCTGAAAGAGAATTCCTCTAGTCTAGGCAAAGAAAATCCTCTTCATCTGGCCATTTAACAAGGGTAAAGCATATGGACTTCAATACACATCTGGGGTAAAATCCTGATACCGCTGAAATCAGAGCAAGTCTCGTTGACTTCAGCAAGGCCAGGATTTCATCCTAGAACATTCATTCATATCTTACTATGACATGTCAAATTTGATGCAATAAGGCTTTGGGTGAGATACACACTCTGGGCTGCGTCACAGGGTACACTCACTGCTAGTGGCACCTCCTTAGCTCTGGATACATAGCACAGCTGCCTCATTGCTACTAAAGTAGCTCCCCCTTCATGACTTGGCTCTGGCCAAATCACATGGGATTCCTCTTCTGGGGAACAAGACATTTCAAAATCCCTGCATATGAAATAAAATGGCAGTCTTCCTCCCTTTACTGCTTTAGCGTTGCTATTCATCCAGTGGCTGGGAGAGGATCTCGATTCCACCTACTACCATGAGGGCCAGCTCAGGAGACCTCTAGATAGCAGTCAAGACCTGCACTATTCTACTTGGCTGCATTCCCCAGAGCCTTTGCATTCCTCCCACCAGCTTCCCTCCTCTCAGGAAGGGACTGTGGCCTACTCTCTAGTCCTCCCACAATTCCCTCCTTCAGGAGTAAGAAATAACCACAGCCTACATCCCCATCTTTTGCAAGCACCTGTCCAGCTGAGCCTCTTGTAGTTAAATCACTGCTTCCTGTCTCCTTCTCCAGATGCAGCATAGGTAGTTAATTGGCCCACTTGGACATCTTAACTCCTCCAAGCCTTGACTCTGCTGATACACCATCCGGCTGTGCTCAGGAGCTAAAGGGAGGCCTCCCTGCTCTTGCTGAGTTCAGGATTCAAAAGGGAGGGCAGTGGCCCTTAGCACCTTCTGTCTCTGGCATCCATGCCCAAACCTTGTTTAAAATATATTTAACACTGTTCAGTAACAGGGTCATGTTAACATCTGACACTTTGGGTCCATTATTCTATCAAAATTAATACAGACAGATGGGGAAATAAAAGGAAACAATGAAATAATATTGGTCTGCATGATTGGCAGTTGTCTGAGTACACCAGAGGCCTTACCACTGCCAAGTCTTACAGCACTAAGGGAAACTGAAGTGAATGCTAGGTTGATTAGACCAGAGGTTCCCAAATAGAAACTCAGGGAGCACTTATTGGTAGTCCATGGACAATTGGCTAGTCACTCTTAAAATGTATGAAAAGTCAGTTATAATTTCTTTAAATGCTTGCCTAATATTTTCCTATGTAGCTATAACTTCTGCAGGGATGTGTTATAGAGAATGGGGCAATAGATTATCAAGCAAAAGCAAATAGCATTCTCTGCAGGACAATCTATTAATGCGGTCTACACCCTAAAAATGCTCAAGAACCCCTGAATTGAGAATTCCTCTTCCAGATTGTACAGTTCTCTTCACACATTATTCAAATACCTTTTCCACTGTGCCCATAGGCTTTTTAGGTTTCTTACCATTATCTGTGGTCAGGTTTTGCTATTCATTTCTGCATTTTGTTACATCAGCCTATCCCGATATACTCTCTTTTCCACCTTCGTGGCTTACATTTTTTCCAACTATCTCGGTTTTCGAGGAGAACAGAGATAGCTGATTCACTGAAAACTAAAAAGGACTTGTGCCATCAGGCCCTGCAGAAACTCCTCCTTCCAGACAATGAAATGCTCAGACCTTGTAGCTGGTTAAGGGATCCCATCACTGAAGAAAGGAAGACTCCTGGGCCAAACTACCAGAAAAGGGTCAGAGAGACAGATCTTGGGAGACAACCAAAAAAAAAAAAGCTCAGCAAACAAACCTAGTCATCCTCTTTCAATAGAAACAGTATGTATCAAGCATTTATGTTGATTAGGTGATGCCCCTCTGAGAAGACAGCACATCAGTACAGATTACTCGGTATGTTTCAGACTGTGAAGCCAGTTTAATATAAACATAAGCAAGAGCAGTAGATATTACGATGCTCTTCACAGGGCAAGGGAAACGTTATTTTGCAATTGTCTGAGTAACTTTAGCGTGCCAGCCTGCTGTTACCTTCAGTATTTTGACTGTTTAAATTTACAGCAAAACCAATAGGTGACATGACCACCAGATAACATAACTCATAGAAAGGAAGGTTTCACGCTGATGGACACTTAAACTGGATAGAACATTGGGTAATGTGCTGTGGTGAGTAATCGGCACTAGCTGGTGTGTGTGTGTGGAACATGGGCTATATTACCTAATAGGCTTTATCCAGCTCTAATTTCTATGTCTTCAGCAATGAAACCACCGAGCTGACCCATGCTGAATGTCCATAAGAACCATGTCATAAGTACTTCTAGTGTTCAGACTATATGTGGGTAAAACGTATATTTGACAGAGCAGGGTGATGGGCTACCAGCAGGCAGTCTGGCAAATTGGATCATTTAATCCCAGCAAGTATCTACACCTGTCTGACAACTCCTATTTCTAGCTTCTGAGCAGTAGGGGACCTGAGCTGAAGTATTCTGTTAAATAAGGAGAGTCTAAGTGTCTCACAGAAGGTATTTTAAAAGGTCAGAAAGTTGTCTAAGAACCAACAGAAAAGTTAAAGTAGACTGAGGGGAGAAAAGTGCAGAAAGTAAAATCATCTTTCAGTATAAACAAAAAAAGGACTGTGTAGCACTTCTACATCTTTCAGTATAGGTCGCTAAGAGGTGAAACAGGAATTAGTTGCAAAAACTTAGAAGTGGAAGTGATCAGAAATACAAATTCAGTTAGCTATGAGGGGGAAAGAAAGAAGAAAATAATTTGATAGTGCTCAATTATCCTTAAGATGTTTGGACAAGGGATATACAGGAAGTCCCCAACTCAGGGGTGGCCCTAGTCTAGCTGCCAGCAACGGGCGCCCTAGGCAAACCATGCAATCAGCGCCCCCACCTCCAAACCCCTCAATGATATTGTGCCACCATTTGGTGCCCCATTTAACTTGGCACCCTAGACGACCGCCTAGTTCGCCTATATGGACGGGCTGCCCCTGCCCCAATTTACAGATTGTGTTCCAAAAGTTCACTTGTAAGTCAGTTGTTTGGAATTTGGAATACATTTTCCCATAGAAACAATGCTATAAATGCTATTTTCCCATAGAAACAATGCTATAAATGCTAGTTAGGTTCCCAGACGAGCCCACAAAAGGCTATTTAGCCCAGACTGTAGCTTAAATACTGTATATTTGCAATGAAAAATAGTAGAAATAGGGGTTTTTTTAATTTAATGCTGGTTTGATTAGTGGAGGAAGATGGAGATTCGGAAGAGGGCTTCTGAGCATCACACACGCCAACAGCTCCTGCAGTCAGCCCAATCACCCAGCCACCACCCCTCCAATGGGCTGCACCCAGCCCCTGCTCACCAGGAGGTGGTGAGGAGTGCAAGTGTGGGCCAGAGGACTCTGGAGGAGCAGGGGCAGCTATGCAGGCTGGAGAGAAGCAGCAGTTTTCCTCTTTAAAATGATGCTTCTCCAGCCACTGCTCCTCTGGAGTCCTCTGGCCAGCGCTTGGGCTTCTCACCACCACTTGTGCCTCTTGCCTTCTTCCCTGAGGCTGCAGGTAGGCCTTTGTTTGTGAGGATGTTCGTAACTGGAGGAATGCCTGTATAATGGAAGAAACTGTAGCAGCATTTTTACTTTATTATAAATTGTTGCTCACAGTTTGCTAATGTTAAAAAACCTAGTAATAATTATAAGGCTGAAAAATAAAAGATGGACAGTCAGCTAAGATGAGTGAATTCTATTTCCCTGCTGAGAAGGAAGGAGGAGTGACTGACTGGCAGAGAGAAGATTTAACATTTGATGTCTGATGAATGAGCCCAGATGAATAATAGTTATTCTTGTCACAAGACTTCCCTAAAGTAGTGATCAGGATGACCACAAGCATGTGTCCAGTTTCGACAAGGTGGCTCATGCTGCTACCATTGAAGTCAATGGAACTTTTACAATTGGCTTAAATGGGAGCTGGAGAAGGCCCTTTTGCTGTTATACAGCTACTAGCTAAAGTTTCTCACTCTTTCTGTAAGTGTCCATCAGCCAAATCAAGGTTAAAACCAACCTAAAGGTTATTTGTTTTCCCAGAGGTTTTCCCCCACACACACACACACACACAGAACCAACACAAATTTCCCAGTCAGTTCTATTTAACTCCTTAACATAACTTTGTTTATCTTTAAGAAATAAGTTATAAGAGTTGCTGAAAAGAGATTTTCTAAACTAAACATTCAAAGATTATCTTGGCTATATAAAATAAGTGAAGATAACAGAGAAGTGACCATTCATATCCTGAGATCTGGTTATTCTAAGAGTTATACCAGTGATTTTTTTTTAAATCACTTGCTTGCTTCACCTTTTCTGAACTAATTCAGCTGTTTGCTTACCTGTGCAGAGTAGGTTTTTTTCTACTGAATCACATATTTTTGCAACAATAGCATTGAAATATATTCATTAGCTGCAATCACAAGTATACTAAAACTCTTAATTTTAGAAAATCAAGACATTTTCCTATAGTTTATAATAGAATGAATATGGAACATGATGACAAACCTGACTGATAAGAAAACTAAAGAGATATAGGCTATGTAAAACATAATGTTTGCTTATTATGACCATTGTCCTGGGGTTATGTACATAGAGATCTACTCCACATAAATTGATAAACTTGTTTTTAAAATTAGACAATACAAAGAAGTGCTATAGAGTAGTGATGCCAGAGATTCATTTTCCTTTCTCCTAAGCACGTTTTCCATGTTTTCAAAGCTAGCTATGCCACTGGAAGTCTACCAAGAGGCTAAAGAAACACATTTGTATTTAGAGCAGGTGCTTACACTCTGACAGATTAGGTCAGATTTGGAATGGGACTAAATGATCCCATAGAATCCACTGGAAGATTTTTTAATGGAGAAGCCCAAACAATAGACTCTTTGCATATGGAAATCCAAGCAGAAAGAATGTAAGCAATACCTAGATGTACAAAAGCTTCAGAGGGGTAGCCGAGTTAGGCTGTAATTGGAAAAACTTAAACAAATAGGCTACATCTAGACTGGCAAGATTTAGCAGAAACACTCTAAACGCAATAGTTTTTGTTAGAGTATTTGAGTAAGAGAGCGTCTATACTGGCATGTGCCTTTGTGCAAAAGATTTGCTTTTGCGCAAAAGCATCCGTGCCAACGTAGAAATGCTCTTGCGCAAGAAAGCTCCGATGGCTATTTTAGCCATCAGGGCTTTCTTGCGCAAGAAATTGATGTTACATGTCTACACTGGCCTCTTGCGCAAGAACACTTGCGCAAGAGGACTTATCCCTGAGCGGGAGCGTCAGAGTATTTGTGCAAGAAGCACTGATTTCATACAGTAGAACGTCAGTGTTCTTGCGCAAATACTCGCGGCCAGTGTAGACAGGTGGCAAGATCTTGCCAATGTAGACACAGCCTATGGTCTAGCAGTTCCTTAAAGTATAACAAAACATGTAGATGGTGGTATGAGGGTTGTACCCACGAAAGCTCATACCATCTACATCAAGGTGGGCAATAACTTCCCAGGCTGCCCTGGAAGGGATGGGGCCAGGACACTTCAGTGGTTCCCCATCCACGGACCCTGATTGGCCTGGGGCTTGGGAGTGTGTGCAAAGCCTTTACCTCTCCTCTTCCCCCCCCCCCCCCCCAGACAACCGCCAGTTGTTCTGAACAGCTGGCTGTTCTCTCTAGGTACCCATGCCCCTGACAGTGAAAGGAGACTTCACATGCTCCCTCCTGCTGCCCCTCAAGTCAATCAGGAGCAGCCACTGGTGGTTGACTAAGTGCTGAGCCCCTTGCAGGGCAGGAGGAGACTTCATGTACTCTCTCTGCCCCCAAGCTCTGATTGGCCTGGGGGTGGAAGGTGTGCGTGGAGTCTCCTTGAATCCTGCCCCTGCCCTGCAAGGAGTGTACAGCACTTAGAAGCATGATATGCTGTTGGCAGGGCAGGGGCAATATGGGAGGAGACTTTGCACACTTCTCCCCCGCCTCAAGGCTCTGATTGGCCTGGGGGCAGAGGGAGAATGGCAGGGCCTCCACAGGCCAGATCAACTGGCTTGGAGGGCTGGATCCAGCCCATGGAGGCCCTTTTGCCTGCCTCTGATGTACATGTTTTGTTAGTCTTTAAGGTGCTGCTAGACTCTTCATTATTTTTTTAAGTTTATCACTTGAATAAATATGGAATGATCATCTACTACCTGGTTTTTTGCATTATTCCCAAAGCTTCAGGCACTAGCTACTTCAGATGAGATACTGATCTAAATAGGTCACTGATCTGGTCTGCTATAGCAGTTCCTATGTTCCAGGCACAAAAAGAGGAAATCCAGTGTTTCCAAGTACAGAAACTAGATGCCCAATGCTAAAGCAACTATTCAAGCAGAACTTAGAATTTAACAGTGGGATCAAGCCACAAACTTTAGTTACAAAAAATCAAACTTCTCCAAAATTTGGAAGGAATCATACCCCAAGTTATGGTTTGGGCCCATCTCAGTCTGGAAACAAGATAATCTTATGATCTGGAAAAAGTTACACCCACGTATGAGTCAACATGTCTGTAGTCTCAGTTTGTCTAAAATGTGCTATATAGGGCAAGCTCTTTTCTAAAGGGACACCAGGTTTAAGTTAAATTTAGAAAATTGACAGAGGAGAACCTCACATTCCTTATGGTGTGGCATAACTACTGAAGCAGCCATATGGTGGATATTGCTTCAGATTATAAGCCTTTGCTGCAGCAGAGCATATTACATGACAACTGCTAGCAACACTCAGCAGTATTTAATGTTAGGTTTTGTACTGACAGTTTGTTTGCATGTCAATTCTGAATTCTAACCCTTGCATATGAGAACACACTAGCACTGAAATAACACATGCAAGTTCTACACATGCTTCTTTGCAGTGTTCTACACTACCCCTCTATCTCAGCATGAAATTCCCCTGCTGTTTCTGAGCAGAGGCTGCCAATTTCATACAGCTTTCTGCTATTTGTGACCTTTCAAAGATGTTACCATTGAAGTGAATTACAGAATAGTTCACTAGGCCTCAAAGATTCAGTGGGAAGAAAGCACAGTTGTGTGAGTTCAGGCTAGAGGAAAGGACTATTACATAGCTGTCTTGCTCAAAACCATCCCCTCATTTTTCCTTAACAGGACCTCTTATCCTGCATTCACTTCTGTAAGGAACATTTGTTGCTTTTTTGATAACTCCTGTATAAATAGAGGGGAAAATATCTTCTTTAGTTTAGCTGGGGAGTGGGGTCTGCAAGTTCTTTTTCTGTATGCGATTTTGTTCCTCTGGTGCCTTAAATCAATTTTAGCTCTTATTTGATTAAATAAGTGCTGAGCCTGATGGGGACACATAGTAGGTATCGAATACATTGCCTCTTTCAGATTTCTAATAAGTACCTAAAAAGAAAGTACAGGCAGGAGGATTCCTTTTTCTACTCTTTAAAGGACTCAACCTTTCTACTGTACTAGCTTTCTGTTATCCTATGTCTTGACTTTCACCTGCTAATAAAGGTATCATTGAAAAGTATGATGGTAAATGGGGACTAGTCTAATGGAAAATACTGGAAAATGCATTCCTCTCTTCCCAGAAACATTTTTATGTACCAACTCCACCACTGATAATGTGATGGTGCAATTAGAAAGTTTTGCCAGTCCACTACAGAGAAGCTATATCTAAATGAAGTCTTTGCATGTTTAGGCATGTGTGTTACGGACAGAACTATGGTATAAATTGTGTACACTGTATTTTCTTCTCTCAGAGGTCAGTATGATAGTAATAACTAGTCTGTGTCCTCCTACAGAAGAGGACTATAGACATTCATTAAGAGTTGTAGCACAAAGTGTTGTAGGCTCTTCACAGACAAATAAGGAAATAAAGTCCCTGCTCAAATTGAAGGGCCCATTGAAACCTCATCAACAACTTTTGATACCAACAGGACTAAATCACACAAGCAAAGGTGTGTGCCTAATCAACAGGAGCAAGCTATAAACACCCTCCTAAATGGTGAGGAAGCAGAGTTTTTCCCTTGTTAAATTTCCATTTTTAAATTTACAGGGAGCCTTAAGCTGATATGCAGTCTATGTAGATAAATGGAAAAAACTAGGGGAGAGGGGAAGGAAATATGAAAGCAACGTTTTAACAATGGGATTTGCTAAACACTTTTAGGTTAGTTAAGATTTGAATCGTCACCACTTACAGGAACTTCCTACATGTGCACACCAGAGGGCTGTGTAGGGCTTAGCAGAGATTGGAGTTACAAGAAACAGAATTCTATATATTGGTCAAGAACTTAATGCTGTTGGAAGAAAATGATCTTAAATGCTTATGGCTCACTATCTTAACAGATTAAAATAAGACAAGGGGGGGGTGTCTGCTACAGACTTAAAAAAAAATCACACCATGGATCAAAATAACCAGCTCTTTGTGAACTTTCATTAATGCAGGAAAAAGCAGTGTCATCATGAGGGACATCAAGTTCAGTGACATGCCTGAGGTCTCATGCTGCCAATACTAACCCGTTGTTGGCATGTCTAAATTAAGTTTTTCAACCAACAAGGGAAAATTGTATATTAAATACCATCTTTATAAATAGAGACTAAAATATAGCTTCTGTACAAATGATCACGACATGATTACAGTTATGGGCAAGCAGAATAAAACCCAATCCCATAATATATATAGTTGATGCTTTAAAAGGACCAGCTTCACAAAACTACAATTGTTAAAGAAATCAGCTGGGAGGAAGAATTTAATCAGAAAAACATGAATGATAAATCAGCCCAGCCAGGGCTGTGTCAGATCTGGCCTTAAAAGCCTCTAAGGATGGAAATTCCACCACATTCCCAGGTAACACATTCCAGTGCTTCACCACCCTCCTAATGAAAGAGTTTTCCTAATATCCAACCTAGCCCTCCCCCCCTGCAAATTGAGACCAATCGTCCTTGTTCAGCAATCACTGAAAACAGCCTCTCTTCATCCTCTTGGGAACTCCTGTCCCTCCAGGTAGTTGAAGGCTGCTATCAAATCCCCCCCCCCCTTCTCTTCTATAAATT
This sequence comes from Pelodiscus sinensis, assembly GCF_049634645.1. Classification (NCBI taxonomy): domain Eukaryota; kingdom Metazoa; phylum Chordata; order Testudines; family Trionychidae; genus Pelodiscus; species Pelodiscus sinensis. Next base: position 48,655,094 of record NC_134714.1, on the reverse strand, counting down.
AAATAAGCCCAGTTCTCTCAGCTTCTCATAAGTCATGTAGTCAACTAATCATTCCTGTTGCCCTCTGCTGGACTTTTTCCAATTTGTCCGCATCCTTTCTGTAGTGGAGGGGCCCAAAACTGGACACCATACTCCAGATGTCACTATAGAATAGAAAAGAAGATTGATATGTGGGCAGGAATGGCAGGCACTATTTACTCCTGCCTACTTACTCCACAAACTTGCTCAGATTCCTCTGGTTGTATAGCCACACCATGCTGTTTATTGGGGTCCCCTACCTTACTTATACTCCTGTGCAACATGCTACTTACAACGGTCTTACTGCATTTCCCCAGGACCTGAGAGAGAGAGAGAGCAGTTTCTTTCTCTTTATTCAGCTAGCTCTATTTCCCTGCTGTCCGAGCTTCCTTCTTGTGCCCTTCTTATCAGTCTTCAGCTGATAGGCTAATTGGCTCTTTAGCTCACCAGTTTCTGACTCACATCAGATTAATTAACTTCAATTATCCCAATCAGCCTTCTGAGGCTACCAAATCCCCTCAGGAGCAGGGACAAGGCCTATTTCTGCCTTTTTGCACTACAGAAACCTTCCCAGTCTCCACTAGTCAGCCACACCATGCTATTTATTTAGGTTCCCTCCACAGACACTTCCAGTCCTCTGCACCAATATTTACAATGTCCCCAGGGCCTGAGAGGAAAGAGGTTCCCTTCCGCTGAAATCTCTGTATACTCACGTTCCTCTGTTCTCCCACTTGTAGTGCCCTTCTTAACAGTTAAACTGATGGGATCTTTAATTCGCCCAGCACCTCTCCTCCATCTGATTGAGGTAATTGAAGTAAATTATCTAATCAGCCCTGGGCAGGGGAGGGGAGTGATCAGAATGCAGCCTCACCTGTCAACTCCCTGCACTCAGGGGAAAGAAAAGAAATGTTGTGGGATTTATAGGAAGTAGGAGAGACTTGAGATTTCACACCCATAGAAATCACTGATTTCAAATCCAATCACAAGAAAAAGAGACTGAGGGGTTGGGGGAAGGATGTTGGAAACTAGGTACAGTATACTGTTTGAAGGCTGCTAGTGAATCATTTTTTGGAAGCCAAAGGTTTCATCATAGGAGAGGCAAAAGGAGATCACGGTACAGTGAGAAGGAACAGCAGGGGAAAATGAAATGTGAAAAGAATGTGAGATTGGAAATACAGGCAGTCCCCGGGTTACATGGATCCGACTTACATCAGATCCCTACTTACAAACGGGGTGAGGCAACCCCGCACTAACTGCTTCCCCCCAGCAGACGAGGGAGACGCGAAGCTAGAGCCCCCCCAGCAGACCAGGGAGACGCGAAGCTAGAGCCCCCCCCAGCAGACTAGGGAGACGCGGAGCGGCTTTTCTCAGCAGACACCTCAGCTTGAGAATAAAGGACTGAGGGAAGTGAAGTGTGGGAGAATAAAACTGAGCTCTGGAGAAATGTTTGGCTAGAGTTTCCCCTACAATATGTACCAGTTCCGACTTACATACAAATTCAACTTAAGAACAAACCTACAGTCCCTATCTTGTACGTAACCCGGGGACTGCCTGTATTGACATGTGAATGCTCTTGCAGCACTTCAGGGTGATAATGCCATGGGTACTCCACTAGGCCCAATGTTCTCTGACTAGTCCTCTTTCCCACTGTACAATAAGGAAGACTTCATCCTCTCTATGTATATATGATGCATCCATTACTATGCTACCTTAGTGAAATAGCATGCTATTCACCTCCTGTGCCAACCTACAGTAATACAGTGCAGTTCTCCCTATCATACAGCCCAAGTTAAACTTTACAATACCAAATTCCTCATTTTTTTCTTTTCCTGTTTGAATGACCACACATCATGTACATTTAAACTTTTTTCTTCTCCAGTTTCACTAAGTTTGACTGAAAGATATTTGCATTACAATTCATTAGTCTTTTCTATCCCAAAACAATAGGATATTGCTACAGGTCTGATCTTATTTATGTAGAGAAGAATCAATGTTTGATGAAGATATTAGAAGAAAAACACTAGTCAATCATTAAGTTTTCTAATATCAAAGACCAAGCCATTCAAGTCACAGATAAACAATAAAATACAATTTTAAGAGCAGAGATGCTAGTTGTTATATGTTGTGAAAAATATATGCAATTTTTATTTAGTGTATATATGAAGGTTTCTTTCATTAAAAAAACAGTATCAATAAAAGAGAACCATTCAGTTCCTGGCTCCACAGACCTCCTGTCTGACCTCAGACAAGTCATTTCATCTCTCTGAGGCTCAGTTACCCAACAGCACTTTGTCCCCCGCCTTTGGAGTAGGGATTAGCTCTGTGTGTTTGGACAGCACCCAGCCCTATGGAGCCTTGATCTCAGTTGGGGCCTGTAGGCTTTGCTGTAATACAAATAATAATCACATTTTAAATCCTTTTTCACAGGTGTAATCTGGTGATTGAGGCTAAAGCCTAGAAGCTGTTACTATTAAAAGGCTAGTTATGAGGCTTGGACAGAATCCACTATAGAATATAAGATAGCATTCCTTCCTGGGCTGCCAGGGGAAGAGAAAATTGCTTTGACAGTTAAAGTGAACATTTGTGACAGTTCTTAGGGCACCAGAATATTGAGCCACCTTTTTCCTCTATGCTTCTAGTGTGAGGGTATCTTGCTTGTGGTCACTGTGTGTTTAAGGAGTTAACACCACCCACCTGTCCGCCACAAGCATTCTCCTTTGAACTATGCTATCTCAGTCTTTGACTTGCAGGTATAGGTGCAGTGCACATCAGTCCCCAAGTCCCTTTGAATTGCTCCCTGTCATAGCCTGTTCGTTACACTGGTTACTGATAGAAATCCCAGATAATCTTCTCCCTAAGGAGCAGTGTGCCTCATAGGGGTGCCATTTCAGATTTTGGTGTGTGTTGGGGGGGGTGACCTGTGCATACTGCATAGGGGGGCAGTGAGGGCATTAGCGGGGCAGACAGAGGACAGCAGTGCTACTGAGCATGCTCATTACAAGTCAAGCAGCAAATTGGAGGGTATCAACCCCATCTTGCCCCTCCTCCCCTCCCCCCACACACACACATCACCTCTTTCTGGGAGCTACTAAGGCACTTGAAAACTCTAGATTTTTTTGGCAGATTCCTTAGTAATTAGATAACAGGAGCCCTGTATCTAATTCCTATATAAAATAAAATTAAATAAATATTAGATCCACTCAAGCTTTAATACTAACATATTCTGACATCTTGTGGCAAGTCACTAAAGAACATTGGTTAGGCTTAACATTTTAATGTATATTCTTAATTTGATACAAACTCTACAGGGAGAGAGCAAGTGACTGTCAAGACTCCTGGGCTCTGTCTCAGCTCTGGAAAAGAGTGGGTCTAGAGGGTTACAGAGGGGCCAGATACATTTGGGCTTCATATAAGAACATCAGAATGGTCATACTGGGTCAGACCAATAGTCCACCTAGCCCAGTATCCAGTCTTCTGACATTGGCCAATGCCAGATGCTCCAGAAGGAATGAATAGAAGAGTCAATCATCAAGTGATCCATCCCCTGAAGGAATAATTTCTTTTGTTTATTATAAATGTGCTTATAAATTTCATAGGGTGACCTTGTCTTATGTTAGTGGAGTAAACATTATCTTATTCAGTTTTTTCCCCACACCATTCATGATTTTCTAGACCTCTAACATATTGCCCCACCCGTTAGTTATTTCTTTTCCAAGATGGAAAGTCCTAATCTTTTTAATCTCTCCTCATATGGAAGCTGTTCCTTACCCCCTAATCATTTCTGTTGCCTTTTCTGTGCTTTTTCCATAGCCAATATATCTTTTTTAGATAGGGCAACCATATATGCAGGTAGTATTCAAGATGTAGGCATACCATGACTTTATATAGAGACAATATGATATTTTCTGTCCTATCTATTCCTTTCCTAATGATTCACAATGTTCTGTTAGCTTTTTAGATTGCCACTGGGGATGTGGAGGACTAGTCGACTGCCCTTAGCCCTACCACTTCTGCTCCTTCCAGGGGTGCAGAGCTGGACCCCCAAATACCTTCCCCTGGGGCCCACCTTGACTCTTGGAACACACCCCTATTTATTCAGAACTCCTTTTTTCCCCCTTATCTTGAAAGTGGAGTACGGGGCAGTGTTTGCATGATCATCTAATGACCCTTCTATTACCCAAAGGACAAACCTTTTGTTATCTTAATCACCCTGCCACCCTCTGCTTATAAACAAATTTCCTGCCTCAAAGGCAAAGCTGGTAACAGCAGAAGCTCTGTTTCAGTTAAGAGCTGCCTCTGCAGTTAGGGCATATGTTTTAAGAAGACCTTAGGAATTCAAACTTCAGGAGGGGTTACAGACCCCTTAGACTCCCCTAAATGGTGCCCTTGGTGCCTCAGTTCACAGAATCCTAGAACTGGAAGGGACCTCAGTCATTGAGTCCAGTCCCCTGCCCTGATGGTAGGACCAAGCACTATTTAGATCATCCCTGACAGGTGTTTGTCTAACCTGCTCTTAAATATCTCCAGAGATGGAAATTCCACAACCTCCCTGGGCAATTTATTCAGGTTTAACCACCCTGACAGGATGTTTTTTCTAATATTCAACCTAAACCTCCCATGCTGAAATTTAAGTCCATTGCTTCTTGTCCTATCCTTTTCCTTGTAACATCCTTTTAGATACTTGAAAACAGCTATCAAGCCCCCTCTCAGTCTTCTCTTTTCTAAACTAAACAAGCCCAATTCTTTCGGTCTTCCCCCATAGCCTAGGTCATGTTTTCTAGACCTTTAATCATTTTTGTTGCTCTTCTCTGGACCTCCTTCAATTTCTCCACATCTTTCTTGAAATGTGGTGCCTGGAACTGGACGCAATATTCCAACTGAAGCCTAATCAACGCAGAGTAGAGCAGAAGAATGATTTCTCGTGTCTTGCTCGCAACACACCTGTTAATGCATCCCAGAATCATGTTTGCTTTTTTTGCAACAGCATCACACTGTTGACTCATGTTTAACTTGTGGTCTACTATGACCCCTAAATCCTGTTCCGCAGTACTCCTTCCTACAAAATCACTTCCCATTCTGTATGTGTGAAACTGATTGTTTCTTCATAAGTGGAGCACTTTGCATTTGTCCTTATTAAACTTCATCCTGTTTACCTCAGACCATTTCTCTAGTTTGTCCAGGCCATTTTGACCCTGTCCTCCAAAGCATTTACAACCCCTCCCGGTTTACTAGATGTATCTTAAATCAGCACTCAGGTAAAAATCACATAGCACTTCTGAGCATTTATATTGAAACAAATGTGGGTTTACTTAAGAAAGCATGGAGAGCTGACTACAAACAACAGAGTGGTGAAAACAAATGATTACAATACACAATAAAATAATCAAATGAGAACTCAGATTTACACTTATTAAACTTTATTTAATAATGTAGGTTCCACCCCCCAAACATTCATAGGAATCAGGATCAATTCTCTGATAGAACACTTCTCCTCTTCAAGATGGCTCTTCAGTTAAAAGGATACAGAGGGTCTTTGAATTATTCCTTTGTCTTTATTCATATCCAGGGCAAACCTCTATCTGTTGTAATGTTCTTCTTTTACCTCCAAGTGGTTTCAATTGTTTACAATTGGTTTTGACTATTGTCAGTTGATAGTCCTGGGAGGGAGCTAGGCTAGATAACCGGAGCCTGGTATTTTATCCGTTCAATCCTGCTTGAATGGGCCATCACCAAGATATATTGTCTCCTGATGGCTAACTTTTATTCTAAGGTCCATTAAGCATATTTAGTTACAGTATAAATACATTGTACCTTAAATGTTGTTGCCTATCAACTGTGCATTAATTATATTGCTCAATTAGAAATCCCAATTAACATGTTGTGATTTGGCAAGACCCTATCTTGTGATCAGACCCAGAAGTATTAGAGCTATTGCAGAGACAAAGACCCTGACATGCAAGGCCTTTCCTAAATATGTAACACTTTATGAGCATAGCACAATTAACAAAATCGTAAGCACTGCAACTTAGCAAAGCAGATAAATAATAGAAGAGGGTCAAAGCATGCCACGTTTGACCATCCATATGCTCACACCGTATCTTGCCGAAAAACCCCAAAGCATTAAACGTCATCATCCTCACCACCCATAATCATCATCATAGGTGCAGACTCTGTGAGTACTCCATGGGGAAAAAACTGGTGGGCACCCACTGGCAGCCCCCCCCCCCTTCTCTCCCTCCCCAGAACCTCACACTGGCCTCTGGGCCCAATAGATCAACACCTCGCTCTCCACACCTCTCACCCACCATGATCAGCTGTTTCCCAGCATTCCTGAGGCTTTGAAGGGAAGAGGGAGGAGTGAGGATGCAGTGTACTGAGGGGGCAGAACTAGGCAGGGCATGGCAATAGCAGGAAGAGGCAGGGTGGAAGTGGGGTCTAAGGGAAGGGATGGATTGGAGGCACCTCCCGCCCAGCACTTTTGAAAGTTGGCACCTATGATCATCATCCTGGCATCTCCAAAGGCACACAGGCCAGGATACAGCATTTATAATGTTATGATAATGCCCACTATGCCTAATGCATATTCAGTAGAGATTTCAGCCCCTTTTCCTTATCTCTATTTCCTCACCCTACTAATTCATGTTTGAGAGCCCTTCTCCCATAGCTTACTAGTCCTTCAGCTTCAAGCTTAATTAGCATATACCTCAGTGAGTTACCCTGGCATTTTTGTGGTCAAACATCTGCTGATGTTCCTAACTTAAAATAGCTGAAGCTATCAATTGGCATCTTATGGATCCTATAGCAATTTAGTCATATTATTTATTACATCATTCTATTTTGCAATATCTTACGATCTAGGATTACTCCTACATAGCAGCTTATGTTAACTCCTTTTTTGGCCTTGATTTGCTTAGCTAAGCTATTATCTCACAGGCTTAAGACTTGCAGGCTCATTATTTTACTGCCTAAAGTTATACCCATGCCTTACCTAAAATACAAATATCCACAGATTGCAATATTACATTTCCCAATGATTATGAACCTGCAAATATCTTACCTGTTACTTTTAATGTATCCTACAGACATGTGTTTGGTGTAGCGAGTTTGTCAAGTTTGAGATGAGAGTTGTTTGTAAAGAACAAAACTCTGTCAGCATTGCTGCAGACAGTCTACGCACAGCAAGGATTCTGACCCTTGTTAGCAGGGTTTTGGAACATAGAAGACATTACATAATGTTTGCAACTCTCACTAACCATTTACATTCACCCAGCTGTGCATGGCTCATGTCGTGGAACTGTGCACGCAGTGCTTTTTTGGTGATGGTACTGCCCGGTACGCAGTACCGGTACCTCCAGACGCAGTACCTGCACCTCCAGTCAGAGCTCAACAACTTTTCCCCTGGAGTACCAGCACTTTTTTTTTTAACTTTACATAAAAAAAAGCACTGTGTTCACGTGTTCCCTTTGGGTGTGATGAAATGTTCATTAACCTGCTAACTTGTTTATTCAACATTGATCTATCTTGGCAACAATCTTTTTACTGCTCAGTGTAGTGAAAACTAAACTTTCCCTTATCTGAAGTCCAAGCAAAAACCCCAAGTCTTCTACTTCCTTGGAAAGGGCAGACACGGGGCAAGTACGGTGTAGGAGACTATCCCCTTCACAGCATCATTCTCCATCTCTACAAACCCCTTCCTACAGAAGAACACATATGGCTAGGTAACTATCTTCAAGAAGCTATCAGAAGGAACCTGACAGTGCTAGCAGCCTTGGCTCCCTCACCTTCTGGGGTGCACTGTCCTAGCTCATGCAAAAGTGACACAAACAGGTAATTGGAGAGTCAGAAAGCACCATTTTTCTTCCTGTGAAATATACAGTAAATACAAGAAAACCCATCCCAACTTGTTCCCTGCATAGACAAGGGAGGTAAATGAACACATATCTGCCTGGGGGAGGCTTCAAAAGGGTGTGTGTACTTGAAACATTCCCTTGACACAGCGTCTTTGACAGGCAGAACAGCTTTGTCTGCACTTCAAACAAAACTGCAAGGATTCCCCACCTACATGCTCTCATTCTCTCTCCTGCAGGGAACACAGGAATCCCTGGCACCTCACCTTGATAAAATGAAAGCAGCTATCTGCAGATAGGGGAAGAGCTAGAACAAATATAGAAGCACAAGTCCTCCATGCAGATTGCACTGGAAACTGGTGGCTTTCTTCCCATCCAGTTGTTGCAGGTACACCCACTTCCAACATAGGCATGAGCCAGTGGAGAAACTCTACAAGAACCTCATTGTTTCTTGTGCCCGTTATGTACTTCCCCATTTTCCAAGGATGATGTGAGTCTAACAGTGCATTCAGCTGGGACTATTCACATGAGTAAGGGGTGTAAAGCTGAGCCCAAATGCAGAGCTCTAGTTACCAGAGCAATGTAGCCAGGAGTATTCTGCCTACAAACCTTCAGTGCAGCATATAGCCATGCAACTGGGTCTCCATCCTGCAAGGCTCCACTCCCTTTGCTTCATCCCTCACACTCTATTGCTCACTCTCCCCCATCTTAAATCACTTTCACTAGGCTAGGGCAGGGAGTTGGAGTAGGGGAGGAATAAGGGCTTCAACTGGTGGAGGTGCAGGCTCTGTGGAGGGGCCAGGCATGAGGGATTTGGGGTGCAAGAGGAGACTCATTGAGGGTACAGGGTAGGGATGCAGGAGAATGAGGGCTCCAAATAGAGGTGTGGGATCCAAGTGGGGCCAGAAATGAGGAGTTCAGTGTGCAGGAGAGAGGTCTGGGCTGGGGCAGGAGGTTGGAGAGCAGTGGGTAAGGGCTCCAGCTGGAGAGGTGGATTCTGGGGTGGAGCTGGGAATGAGGCATGTGGGATCCAGGGGCCTCAGGGCTAGGACAGGGGATTGAGGTGTGTGAGGTGATGCAGGGTCTGGGAGGAAGTTTGGGGTGTGGAAAAGGGTTAGGCATTCAGGGTCCTGTGGCACTTACCTTAACTCCCAGGAAGTGACCTTTAGGCACAAGTTGGCTCCATGCACTGCCCTTGCACCCGCAGGCACCACCCCTGCAGATCCTATTTGTTGTGGTTCCCAGTCAACAAGAGTTTCAATGCTGGCACTTGGGGTGGAGGCAGTGTGTGATGCCTCCGTGCCTAGGGGCTGGAGCCACATGGATTTAAAGCAGGCAGTGAGCCTGCCTTAGTCTGTGGTTTTAACAGCCTGGTCAGCAGTGCCAACTGGAGCCCCCAGGGTTTCTTTCTGACTGGGCTTCTAGACAAAAACCAGATACCTGGGAACCCCAACTGAAGACCATGGGAAATGAGAGCACTGATCACTTCAAGGAATCACTCAGCATTTTACAGGATTGAGTAATTTGGACACAAATTATATGATGTTACAGCTGAGCAACTTTAACTCTGATATCTTGATCATAGGTTGAGCAAACTTAACTCTGAGGTATTGATCATACACATGCCAAAACAGTGTCTGCAATTCTCATTCATCATCCTACATTGAGAAATCATCTGAATATAAAAAAGCATTGTTCAAAGTTATTCTTATTTATTTGCACTACCGCAAGAATATATGCCATGTGTACAAATGCATTTGCACAGTAACATTGCCCAAGTCTGACTTGATAAATCAGTTCCGCATTGGTGGTGCAATATTTTTAATTATTGAAGAACATTCTTTGCACAGGAGTAAGCCTGTACAGTTTTATTAGCTTTCCCCCTTTTTGGAGGGAGAGTATAAATCAGTTTATCATATATCCTGACGTAGCTGATTAATTTCAATGTGTGTTCTAAAATGGTATTAAAGTTCATCAATTATTTTTATATCCTATGTGTTCTTTTTGTGAAAGGTATTAAAATGGTTTCTTTAAATAGAACTCTGAGTAATTACACTGCTGTAAAATATTGATATGCTTAGTTTACTTCTGACATCACCTCCCTGGGCCTCAACCCAGCCCTGGCATGGCATGGCCCTTTCATAGCCCCAAGTTGCAGTCATCCTCTCTCCTCAGAACAGCCTGCACCCCCCATTCAAACATTATCCCCAGCTCCATGCTAGTGCTCCTACCCTCATCTGGAGTACTCACTGCCCCCTGCACCTCAGCCCTGAGCCCAAGCACCCCAAATCCTGCATCCCTGGCCCCACCCCACAACCCTCACCCCAAAACACTCTGCTCCAGCCCTGAGCACCCTCCCACACTCTTAACCTCTCAGCCCACCTTTGCCGTACACCATTCGTGTGCAGAATGACATTTGTGACATGCATCAATATGGATGTTATATGTTACACATCGTAGTGTTGTGTGTCACATATAAGGGTGCGTGGTATTCTTTCTGGGGAGTTAGCTAAATGTGTCTACGTGCCATGATCTGAACCTCCTGAATTTTATAACATCAAGTGCCCAGTGTACATGTTCATTCAGGCACTGCTCAAAGAAGATAGAGGGAGAGGGGCATGCACAACTTCGTTCTCACCCCTTAAGTAGCTTTAGATGGAATCCAACAGATGACTTTGGTGGAACTGACAAGACAGCCAACAGGTGATGTTAAGTAATGAAGTGTTTACACAGACACTATGGCTACGTCTACACTGGCATGATTTTCCGAAAATGCTTTTAATGGAAAAGTTTTCCGTTAAAAGCATTTTCGGAAAAGCACGTCTAGATTGGCAGGATGCTTTTCCACAAAAGCACTTTTTGCGGAAAAGCATCCGTGGCCAATCTAGACGCGGTTTTCCACAAAAAAGCCCCGATGGCCATTTTCGTGATCGGGGCTTTTTTGAGGAAAACACTACTGTGCTGTCTACACTGGCCCTTTTGCGCAAAAGTCTTTCGGAAAAAGACATTTGCCCAAACGGGAGCAGCATCGTATTTCCGCAAGAATACTGACAATCTTACATGAGATCGTCAGTGTTCTTGCGGAAATTCAAGCGGCCAGTGTAGACAGCTGGCAAGTTTTTCCACAAAATCATCTGATTTTGCGGAAAAACTTGCCAGTCTAGATACAGCCTATGTGGCCCTGACTACCCTGACTTAAATGTGATGCCTGTCATGGAAGTGAAGTTATGTCTATGTAGTAGGGTATTTACATCAGCAGGACAAGACTGTAGCCTATACACTGACAGGCTGACAAACTGCTTTACATCAACCCACTTCACCATGTTTTCTTCTAGATTTGGCCACTTCGCTTTCTTTCCTCGGCATGCTCTTTTGCAAGAATGTAATTTCTTAATCTCCGCTTCTTCTTCTCTCCATTCGTGAACAGACTTTTCATTAATGGAAAATTTTCTGCCTGCTGCTCTATTGCCATTTTCTTTTGCATATGTAACAACAGATAATTTAAAATCGGCTGTATATGATTTGCGCTTAGGCATCTTTACAAATATTTTGTTGGACTATATTTGTTATAAACTGAAGAAGTTTTAAAACGTTATGGTTGGTAGGTCTTCTATACTGGTAATAGGATAGTGCTTATTGATCAGAGGCCTCAGCTGTGGTTCATTACCGGTATAACAAGACCCAGTATTATCGGGTGACGTCGTAATCTTCAATCTTTATAGCTGGCAAGTGGCAACCACATCAAAGACCACCTTTTATGAAGGTGGCAGAAGTCTCTGTGGGTTACATACATCCACGGGTAATCTATTTTCTTTTTTACGCACAATAGAAAGACTGCGGGTAATACACGAGTGCGTGTTATACATGGATGTGTGTTATAGTCGCTAATTTACAGTAGTTTGATTTCTAATTCTTCACAAGGAGATAACCCCCAGCTAGAAACATTTTTTTAAAAGGATTAATTTTTTTTCAAAGGCTTCTTTGCAGATTTACACTCAAAATTACTCCAAGCGTGGGTCCCCAACTTTACTAGGTATCATCCTGAGACAAGAAATTTCAAAGAAATCTAACTAAGCATGTTAATTTTAGAGAACTTATAAACGTCAACCTTTAAACAGATATCATGCCATATCACTATAATGCTGACCTCCAAGGGACAGAGTTTATGGCTGTATAGGAAATCTCACAAACAAATAATGTAACATGAAGACTGTGAAGTTAAGAACCTGAAGTTCAAGAACTGCATTCAATAATCCCTCAACCTTAACTATTTAATCCTCACAACATGCCTGCTTCCCCCTCCCATTGTACAGATGGGGAAGTTGATTCATAGGTTTAATAATAACTTTCCTGCATCATTCCTAGGTAACAATGGGTGAAATGCTGGCCCCATCATTTCTACAATCAGTCCCACAGGTTGGCTAGTGGGGACACTAAGCCCATAGCTCTGAGACTGGATTCAGCAAAGGAAAAATTGATTTATTCTGAATTGTGGTCTTCTCTCTCTGAACTACCAATTTTATATTGCAGAATATTTCCCAGTATTTGATAACATTTGCCAACAGAAGATTCATGAAAAAGCACATTTGTCTAGCTGAAATTTCATTATCAGTTTTTCAACTTTGTCAGGACATAACATATGATTTGTTATGCAACAGCTTTCTTCGTATAACCATGTTTATAATAGCTTCCTCCACCTAGTTTTTAAAATTGCCTTTTAAATCTAGATTCTCCAGAGAAGGTGAGTAGTGATACAGTAAGATTTGATCTCTGAACTGACTGTGGCTGTAAAGCAGGGCTGCTCAACATGCGGCCTGTTTGTTCGCAACCCGTGGTGAGGTTTGGATTGACACAGGGCTCAACACATGACCCAGAGGGTGGGAACCAAAACAAAAAATGTAGTCAATATAATGGCCTTCTGTTGATATGCATTTTAATAGTTAAATTCCTGGACTGTCATTGCTCATTAAAAGGTCTGTCATATGGGTGGAAATCAGGTAAATATTGCATTTTATTAGTATCAGCAGAACTGATTTAAATGGGGCCTGCATGTTGTGTAGTCTTGCCTTAATCTTTGTATTCATGCCCGCACATGTAAGTTGCAGCCCTCGGCATGTGCTGTATCATTGTGACCCCCAGGGCTTCCAAAGTTGAATAGCCCTGCTGTAAAGTAACCATAGCAAAGTGGAAAATGCTAAACTTTATCTTCTTAGGTAAAGTAGTCTATTATTAAACTTCCTGATATGATAGACACCTACTAGCTTCCTTACACTTTTACACCCCTAATTAAAAGTAATTGTTTAAATGGGGGGGGCACACAATTTTTCACCAGGGGCCACTCTGGAAATTTTTCAAGTGGCCCAGGTTGCACAGGAAGGAGTGGGGCATCAAGCAGAAGGGGTGGAGCCAAGATACTTCCAGATTCCCCACCCCCAGACAATGATTAGTCTGGGGGTGAGGGAGTGCCTTTGCCCCCCCCCCATGTTCTCCCTAGGTACCCATGCCCCTGGCATGGGAGACTTCTCGCGCCCCTCTGCCCCTAGGCCAATTAGGGCCTGGGGGCAGGGTGTGCACAAAGCCTCCTCTGCTCTGCTTCTACCCTGCGAGCAGCACATGGCACTTAAAAGTGCCACAAGCTGCTGGCAGGGTAGGGGAAGGCTTTACGCACTCCCCCACCTGCAGGCCAATTGGGGCTGGGGGCAGGAGAGCAGCAGGGCCTCCGCAGGCCAGATCCACCCTCTTGGTGGGCCGGATCCAGCTCGTGGAGGCCCTTTAGTTTCCCCCCTTGCTCTAGGCACTTGCACTAATGACACTGCTTTCTTATCTCTGCTACGTCACCCTCCCTTTCCAGGCAGCTTTCTGCTATGGCACTGGACAGCTTGAAAACATACCCAGAACCAGCCATCCAACTCCATATTATATGTCTGGTTGTTGTGTAAGGTCCCAACAAGGGAGAGAGTGAATACACTAGCAACAACAGCAGGAGAAGTGGGGTATAGGGACTTGAGAAAATGAATCCCATCAGGGAGGTGACCAGCGGACCTACATCGATCTGTTCATCATCACTGGTCTTCCAAATGCCACTGACTCTTGCATCTTATTAAATCTTCAGTGCCTTTGTTCTGTGCCATAAGCCACTTACTACTCCCCCCCCCCCCCCCCCCCGCTCCCTCTCACACCCACTTATATCCCATCAGCCTCTTGCCTAGGCTAAGGGATTCTCTGATTAATGGCAGCTTTTCTGGTGCATCTCTCCTGTAACCTTGTTAGTTCTTTATGCTGCCACAGAACCAAATGTTCTTAGAAAACTGCTGATATGACACACATTTAGCTCAGTGAACATTAGCTTACATGGTAAGGAGGAACATGTCCAAACAGGACTGAGGTGTGTCATGGCAGTCCCAGACACACTCATTGCTCAACCAAGAATGTTAAAAAGAACAACCCACAAGAACCAAGCAGCCCGCAAGGAACATGGGACCATCCCTTTGGAAAACAGGAAGATCCCTGGGTATAGTGGTTCCCCCAGTCTTTGGAATGTATCAAGCAAAGGGGGGGTCAATCAAGCCTGTGCTGAGCACAGCCTGGGGAGGATAAAACTGCACTAGAGGACCTAAGGTCTTTTGCGTCTGATTTGTGCAGACCTAGGATCCCAGCAAGAGGGAACATCCAGAAGGGAAGGGGCTGCACATATACAGGGTGGGACATCCTCAGTCTTGCTCCTTGCCTAGATTTGCATCACCCCCGCACAGACACAAATGTGCTTTACAAACACCCCACACTCCAGGGTGACTTGTTCTCCAGGGAGCCCCTGTGTGTGGGGGAGGTGGGGGTAGAAGAGTGGAGGAAGGGCAGCAGCACCGGAGGCATAGCCTTCCTTATGAATCGGGACAACCAGGGCAGAGGATCACCCTGTAGTCAGATGCAGGGATTTGTGCCTGTTGCGATGCAGGGCTTTGTGGGGTTGCCCTCCCTGCGTGCAAAGCCCGCCAGCAGCTGTGCCCCTTTCCCCATGCTGCCGATCTGTCTGGCCAGGACTCTCCTCCCCCGGACTCGCCTTCTCCCAGGGCAGCACAGCTCAGCAGCAGAGGGGACCCCCCCCATCTAAAAGCCTCTCTCACCCTGCCAGCAGAACGTGGTGCTTTTAAGCGCTGCCTGCTGCTCGCAGGGTAGCAGCAGAGCTGAGGAGGTTTCACGCGCTGCCCTGCCCCAGGCCAATTCAGGCCTGGGGAGTGGCAGGGCCTCTGCAGGCCAGATCCACCCACTTGGTGGGCCAGAACGAGTCTGCGGTGGCCCTTTTGCCCACCCCTGGTTTAAATGGTTAACTGGTAAGCACTAGCTTATCGTTTTCAGTTAGTTACTTGACAGCTCCCCGGAAGCAGGGCCAGCAGTCCCACCAGCCTCACTCACAGGGAAGCTACGTTGCAGGTTCTACATTATAACATTTATACCATGGAACCCACAGTAAAGCCCACTATCTGGGAGCAGGCTAGGGGTCCTGCTCCCAGGGAGCCAGCTGTCAACCCACGCTGCAAGCTCCACAGTATAAGTTATACTGCAGAGCCTACAGTGAAGTCAGCATAAAGCTCAGTATATTATGTATATTTTAGCATTTATATTTTTAAACAAATTTTTACATACCTACTTTAAAAAGTTTAATTTCACAGTCACCATCTTTGACTATCTTTCACAGATTAGTGTTGTGCAATCATATCATAGCACTTTAGGGGGTATGAACTTTAGTCATATTACAATAAAAGAATATTTTATCCTTTGACATTTTAAATCTGAGAGGATGATTCAAGGATTTTATGATACTTAAGATTAGAATATAAGAAACACAAATCCGCATGTACTAATTTAGTATTGCTTTATACTGTCAATATTGGCAAGGTTGCATTTTCCCACCCTTAAAAATTGCTTTGAGAAAACTTATGCATCATCAAAATCCATCTACAAATGCTTTCCTACTTAAAGCCATTTTCACAACGTGACAGAAATACTGCAGAATTAGTGTACTGGATAAAAGTTCCCAAACATCTCTCACGATCTTAAAGTAATTGCTTACTGGCAAGGAGATGCGCCTCCCACAAATGAAGTCTAGGGCAGAGATTTTTTTCCTCCCCTTCACTCCCTAAACTAATTATTCATAACAGTTACTCCGTCTACCTCAACAGGGATAACCTTTACAATACCAGAATAAAAGCATTCAGCATATACCTATCTCAGTTTGGCAAAAGGAAATCACTCGTGTTTCAGAACTCAAAGTGCATGGAGTTACATTTTAAAAAGATTCTGTGTTTCAATAGTCAGGTTTAAGAAAATGAAAAAACTGGTGCAGAATTGTCTTACCACCACCTCAGTAGTAATGCATTAACCTACTGTGCAACCAGACAATGTGTGCCAATAGAAATTTTTCCTCAAATGCTAAAGCTCTCATTTATTAGCTTAATTTTTATGATCCCATATGCCCCCTTCTGAAGCACCAATCTAACATTGCTTTGGATACCAGTATGTATGTAATATCTGCAAGTCAGGTAAGGAAAAGTAAAGCCAACTAAAGATTACAGAAACAGAGCACTGCTTGTCCCCTCCTCTCCTACCTCTGTATGAGGCAGCAGCATGGGGGGGGGGGGGGGCAGAGGGAGAAGAGGCAGCTCCCCAGGAGCCAGTGCTCACAGGAAGCCTGCTTAAAAGCCAGCTCCCCCCACCCCCCCCAAGCACCAGTTCCCACATGCTTTCCCCGTCTCTCCTGGGGCTGCTATTTCTGATACAGAAGCACAGCGTGGATGGGTGAGGGATTGCATAGAACCATGAAGGCTAACGTGACCCGAGGCTCATAGGTTAACAGTTTATACATGTATGTTGTTGCATCCCTAGTTTAACAGAACAAGTTATATTCCATTAAACTGAAAATAAAGTTCATCCACTATTTTATTTAAAAAAAGGAAAAAGCATATTACTTTTCCTCTCTGGAATGCATATTTAAGGGAATTAAACTTTTATTACATTACATATGAGAATTGTCTAATAACTGTGCATTAATTAGGTATAATGCATTTCTATTAGCATCAACAGAAGCTGTATATATTAGGACATAATTTGGCCCACAGTAGTTATTTTTACTGGAACAAGTGAGATTCTTTGGTTATCATTCCCTTGCCCCATCTCCTTTGGGAGTTTTGATCAGTATCCATCACACACATTAACTTTTCAAAATAAAGGAGAAAAGTGTTGCATCCAACTGGCTTTTAGTTTTTATTTTTTAAGAACAAAAAATATCCTCCACCTTAGAAAGTTAGGTTGCCATTTTACATTTCAGAATACAAATCTGAAAAATGCTGTAAGAACAAAGACAGGAGTTCAGCCAAGCATTCTGCTTCTTATTGCTGTAGTTTTAACTCAAGTCCACTTAGAATTCTATGTTTTGGTCATTTATAACAAGAATATGTTCAAATATGCTTAGAAGATTAACTGCAATGAAGAAGTTTAAAACAAGACAATTACAACGCTGACAATGAACATAGGAAAAAAACTCCATCTGCACTGAAACAATCCTTGAACGACAAGCATTATGTACAAGTACAGTTTAGTTAGAAGTTAGAACATTAAATTACAAAACCTTGAGGGCCTAGATGCAGTTCATGAAAGAGTGAAAATCCATTAGTCCTTTTGCTCCAACTTTGGAAAGAATACATCTATAAATCTTATCCCAAAAGATGATGAGTG